>NC_086256.1:9761394-10063667 GCF_021018805.1 Prinia subflava | reverse complement strand
AGTCTATGCCCACAGCCTCTGGGGCAAGGGGCACTGAAGAACCCAAACCTTGCCAGCAAATTGCACATGGCCTTCACAGAACCACATCTCACTTCAGCAAATGCATGCTCTCGGGTGGGACCACAAGACCCAAGCCCAGCCATGATCTAGCAGTGAGCCCAAAATGCCCACAGAGGCCGTAGAGGGTGGAGTAAGGACTCCCATGAAGGACCCTGGGACAAGGGCACAGTCCCCATATGTGAATGCCTGGGGGCATAACTTCAGTGAGCTCTGTCCTTGCTTCAAAGTGCAACATAACCTACATCTATGAGCTTGTCCCTAGTTTTTCTGACTCTGCAATGTGGGCCACCACATACCCAAAGGTGGGGATGAAGCAGGGTTCAGGTGGGTGACTGTGCAGCGATGGGTGATCCCAGGAAGGAACCCTACTCACTGTAGGGTGATGCTGTCCAGAGAGTCCTGTTTTGGCCCATAGCTGGGGGCCTATTTCTCTCTGTGGCTGTTCCCAGAGCCTACTTTGCCCCACCCCAAGGTTGATACCAGGGAACTTCGCTCATGTTATGCAAGGGGAGAACCCCTCACTTTGGAGATTTCAGGACAAAGACCCCGAAGCAACTTTTGATGAAACAGCCCCTGCAGTCCCCAGGAAGCAAACACAGCAGGGTGCAGCCCTATGGAGATGATCCTGCCTCTTTGTGCCTTGCAGGACGGGAGCTCTGCCGCAGCCACACTAACTCCTCACTGCTCTTCGCAAAGCCACGGCAGGAGACAATAACACATGGCCACGGTTCCGAGCCACACTCCAAGGAAGGATCCTACCTCCACACAAGGCTGTCCAAGAACTTGACAGGACTCTGTTTGAAAAAGATGTTGAAAGAAATGATCTCTTTAAGTGCAATGGGAGATATTTGTCTCTGATTTACCCTTGGCTTTTTGCTCTGGTTCAGGTAGGAGCGGTGTGGGATGGCTGGCAGATCTGAGAGCATGGCACGCCCCAGCGGGCAAAGCGAGCAGTGCGGAGGAAGGCGCGAGTCAGTTTGGAGTGCTCCCCATTTATCAAACTCACGCAGCCCGCCAGCAGAGCGAGTCTTTCCATCATTACAGCTCTCAAAATCCGATTCATACCACTAATCCTGCCTTCATTCTCCCAGATTAATAACATCTCTTTCAACCTTCACAGTGTGATAAATAGACAAAGAGAGAACAAAAGGAGAAACAGAAGTGAGAGAAAGAACCAGAGCAACTCCACATAATAAAGAGAACCAAGAAAGGGGAAAGGGAAAAAAAAGGGAAAAGAAAAGGGAAAGAAAGGAGCCGGCACACTTGACTCTGCCATTTACTTTAGCAGATTCTCCCCAAGAGCACCCTGCCATCCTTAAAGAATGTAAAACATTGCTCAAAGGAAAGGCTCGTTAGCAACCCTGACCAACCCAGGTTTGCTGGAAATCTTTTCACTTCCAACCTCTGCTCAGGTCAGCACTGAAAATGAGTTTGTTGGTTTCTTGTTCTGCTCCTCCCCAGACTCCCACAGAGGCAAAGCCTCCAGCACAGGCTTGCTCTCTCCTTTATTTAAGGCACCAGTTTCTTGGAGGGGAACAGGAGGCCTTGGATGGTATCTGTTCCAGGGGTGTCCCAGCAGCTCAGCAAGCCTGAAACAGGCTGGCAGAGCAGCAACTGGCTGACACAACAAAGGCTGTTCCAGAAGCCAGGATCATGCATGCAGCTTGGGATGGGGATGAAGACCAAAACCATGATGACAGGAGAGCAGACATAGAGCATCATGCCATAAGTTTGGCTGGAAGACAAGAGGAAAGGGGATGCCTGCATGAACAGAACAGAACTGCAGTGGGGGTATCACAAGCCCAGCTCCTCAGGCTACACTTCTCTGTCCCCTGCCTTGTCCCTTGGGAGGGAGCTCTTACCCCTTCCTGTCTTACACAGCTCAAACCCACATTTAGGCCACTGGAGTCCCACTGATGATTGTGGAGCTGCAGTCCCCCTTTATGCTCATGCCTGCTCCAAGCAAGGCAATGGCACTCACAGGCACCCCATCCCCAGCACTCCTCTACTCTATTTGTTCAGAATCAACTGAGCCCTGGGAAATGGTGATCCTACAGCCCAGGACCCCAGAAAGCCAACCCCACTGGCCCTGAGGCACACGGATGGAGACATTTAGCTATTTCCCACCCACAGCCTTCACCAGAGCTGTGCTGTTCAGCTTTTTCACTCTGCCACGCTGTATTGAACCCTCCATACACTCTCCAAGTTACTTTAATAATTAAATGTTTATTGGCACATTTTTCCCATACTGCTTCCACATTTGCCTGATTTTCTTTCCAGTGAGTGACTTCCCTTGGTTCAGTCCTTCCACAGGATGCACACCTGCAAAACATTTCCTCTGCTTTCCCCATAAGCAGCATCCATCCCCTTTGCAGCCCATCCCTGTGGACTCCTGGCAGGTGCTTTGCATACTGAACACCACCATGCCAAGCCCAGATGAACAGCTCAGGCAGAGCTCTGGATTTCTGGCCAGGATGGTGCTCTATTATGGCACTCTCAGCCCCCGTGCAGAGTCTGGGCTATGTTGTTTTTTTTTCTCCTCTCTTCTTTTATACTGTTCCATATTACTCCAGGCTTTGAAGTACAGAGAAAAGCAACACTCAATGTGCCTTTTTTTTTTCTCCTTAAACCTACCTTTATCATAGCAAATCTTTTCCTTCTCTGCTGTGTCGCTGGAGATAGATATCAAGCAAAAAAAATGTCTCCCCTCCTAACAATGGGTTTCCCTTCCCTTCTGAACTTCAAATAGAAAACTCTTATCTACAGCCACAGTTGACCAGAAGAAGAAAAGAAATGAAAACAGACATATGAACTGAACCCAGGCTCTCTTTCTATTCACTTGGAAAAGCTGTGCTGGGTTCTTTACACAGAGATGCTCTGAACATGTTTATAGCAAGTATTTACTCACTTCACTAGCTGTCCACCTTCCATAGAAATCCACCTTTCCTCAAGAACAATTCTCTTCTGCTCCATGTACCATTTTCAATCTCTTCCTTGCCTAGCAAACTCCATGCACCTGGGCCATCCAGCAGAACAATGCCTACATCTAAAACTTGGGACAGCAAGAGCTCTTCATACTCAGCTAAGAGAAACTGCAGTGGTGCCCTTGGCACACAGAAAGCATCACTTCTGTACAGTGCAAGTTCTTTAAATGATGGGATGGATCACAGGTCAGACCTTGCTGGCTGTACTTGCACAAGATGCCTTGCACAGGCTGTGACCAGGCTGCTTCAGCCACCCATGACCTACCCACACATCCCCCCTGTGCAACACCTGTGTGCCACTGCTGCTGCCAGCCAGTTTCTCCGCGTGTTTTAACACTCCCCTTGAACAATCTTCTTACCTGTGATGGAGCTGCTCCAAGGAGAAACATACAGAACCACTGAACCTCTTTTCCTTCCCCACTTTGGACCCTGGGTGCAGACCTCTCCTGTCCTGGCTTTCCTCCCCTTCAGTGGCTTGATCTCTGGAGAGACACTGCCAGGTCCAGCTGTTGTCAAGCCACCCTTGCTCTCTGCCCAGTTAACAGAAGTTAAAATGTGAGCACTGTGCTTGACAGATAACATTTCTCCCACGTCACAGTGCCAGGACTAATACACATAGCATGAAACAAGGAGGCAGGCACTACTGCCTTCTCCACTTCCCACTGTGTCCTGCTGGGCTACATGTGCTTCTTGAAGCCTTCTTGCTTTCAACCTTGAAAACCTTGTCACACAAGCCTTGGGGAACCTGGCCTTACAGCCCTGAAGCACCTCCTGGCTACAGCCAGAGAGCTCTTATTTTTTCTCACCCTCTCAAACCCACTCTGAGTTCCATCACAAATTCATGCATAGGAGACTGCTGGACAGACAAACTGTCTTCCTCACCACACATGGCATCATGAGCTCTGCCACAAGAGATGGACATTGCTACTACCACATGTTGTCCCCCAGCCTGCCAGGGCGACCACAGTGAAAGAGACTCGTTGGGAACTGGAGTCAAATTCTGAAATCAACTGGGGCAGAGAACTGGAAACTTTCCAGATAATTCTCCATTAGAAATAAGAATTTTCCTTCATCAAAACCCAGATCTCATTCTCATCCAGGGGATTTGGAGCTCCTGGCCAAAGAGAGGATGAAATCCCAGCTAACACACGGGCAGAAATCCTCCACAGTCACACTTTCGGACAACGTCCAAGTCCAAGCTCTAATTCATCTGGACTGGAGACAGTTTTGGTAACTACCTGGCTCAAAGCAGCCCTCAGCCAGGAGAGCCTGTCCTGCAACCCCAGCTGCCCACATGCTCTACTGCAGTACCCCACAGAGCTTCCCAGGCAGCAGCATTATTCCCTTCATATTAAACTCTGTAAGAGTCCCCAGTGCTCTTCCCGTGGGGCAGTCCTGGTGTTGCAGAAGGCTCCTCCCTGTGGAGTTACAATGGGAAGATCCATCAGACAAAGCACCTTCTCTTCAAGCTGCCTGATGACAGATGTTCAGCCAACAGAGCAGTGGGATTGGCAGAGCACCGCAGAAGCGCTTTATAATTCCTGCTCCTCTCCTCCTTCCTCAGCGTCTCCTGGGAGAGAGGCGATGATGAACGGTAACATAACTGACTGTTCCCAATCAAGGTAATGTAAGTAATGACAGCTGACGTGATTCCTGGAACGTGCAGGCGCTCCTGGCCCACGTGCCTTGCCTACCACAGGCAGCACCGCCAGAGCTTGTAGAGGGAGAGCAGACCAGAGCACAAAGTCCCAAGACAAGAGGCTTTCTCCAAACCAGCTGCAAGCAACTCATTACATCAGTCTGCAAACAGAGCAGGAGCCGAGGGAAGGTGGATAGCATCTATGTCATGGACCAAACCCCTCCTGGCCTGTGTACAATGCCTGCCCCACACCTGGACACCACACCAGAGTGACACCTGAGACTGAAGCAGCCCTAGTCCTTAGGAGGTGATGTGTGGGGGTATTGCTTGGTCCCTCAAGGTTCAACAAGGCTTTTATTGCTCCAGCTCTGCCCCTGCTTCCCCCACCATCCATGACTATCTGCAAACAGGAACATTATGTCAGTAACCTGGACCTCACCTTCCATGCAGCTGCTGCGCAGGCAGAACTGTGTCATCTGAACTCAAAGCAAGGGGGTGCAGCAGCCACAGATTGCACACACAGGCGTTCTGAGACTCAGAGGGAAAGAAAATACTATGCAATCTCATACCCACAGTCCTCTTCCACAGCCTCAAAATTAGTAGGCAAATTTAACATGCAGAGAAACGACCGATTAATAACCCAGCATTGACTTAAGCAGACCCTGAATAATACATAGTGCTTGTACATGGAAGGGGAAGAAGTCAAGTCCTTCTGCCTGTCAAGTGTTATCTGCCTCCCAAGCACCGAGACCTGATGAGAAACCTCCCTGCCAGCCACACACAGTTCTAAGCAGCTCTTCAGAAATGGCTTTTGTTAAGATGAATGGCAAAACTTAGCACTAAGTTAGTCTGACACTTGCACAGGTCCAAATATGGTGTTATTTTAAATGTAATTAGTACTGCCTGTTAATAAAATCCCTTTACACCTGCCAAGCAGAGGATGCTGCTGGGTGTTTGGAGCCTTAACCATGAGGCTGCCCAAACCTCTCCTTCACCCTGTCTGCACTGCAATCCTCCCAGCAGCTCAGCCATGTCAAGAAGAGGGATCCAAAGACAAAAGACTGGCAGAAGCTCAGCTGTAGGTGCTGGGCTCCACCACAACATAATGACAGCAGATGAAGCTATGAATTAACATAGCTTCCCTTCCCTTCCACAAATTCCCTTCCACAGCTTGCTTCCAGCTTCTGTTGTTTAATGGTGGTTTGGGTGTGAGACACTTGAGGAGTGGCATCAGTATCCCTGTGTGGTGCTGTCTACTTTCCTAAATAATGATGTCTGGGGAAAATTTGCTCACTTTTGAGAATATTCCAAATCAGATCTAGCAGAAAAATGGTTTACCTTGGCAACAGCCATTTTTGTGTAGGGGCTACATAGAAAATGCCCCTTCTGAGAGGGGTGGAAGGCTGCAGAGCCCCAGGGATTTGTGTAGGTAGCATCAGTGAAATACTGTGTATCTCAAGTGCTTTTATTTTTGAGATGGGGAGAAAAACTGAACAGCAGCTCAGGCAGAGGCTCCCAGCAAATGGTCACTCTGACTTGCAGCTGAGTGACCCTCCTGTGCAGCCAGCTCATGAGGATGCTGCATGGATTTAATGCCTGCAAAGCAATTTGTAAGTGAAAAGCCTCACAAACGAGCCCTGTGGCTGAAGTCCAGAGGCAGGAGAGATGAGACCTAATTTCTGTTTCAATCTCTGATATGGATTCACAGGAAAATCACCCAATCCCCCGTGCCTCAGTATCCCCACAATAACATCTGTTGACTGGTATGAACCTAAATTCATTTATGTCTTTAAGGAGCTTTGACATCTACTACCTGAAGACCAAAGGACCCTCACTACACAAAACATGAGCTGTGTACAGAACAAGGTCAGAAGGCATTTTAAAAAGAAGCCACCTAGTGCAAAACACAATGGAAAAAAAGGGAGCAGGAAACAAGATTTGCCTTCTTCAGATGTAAATGAGTGCCAGCTAGCAGCAGAGCTCCAAAGACACCCATTTTAGCACCAAGAAGAGTTTCTACAAAGGGGCCCCAGAAAAAAAAATGTGATAAACAGGCACAGTTCTCAGAGTTTGATTTTCAGAGCAATAAGCACAGAAAGTGAGCCCAAAGAAAAGATCTGTATTAGAATCCAAATCCAATCATTCTGATAATAAAGAAAAGACATCTGAACTGGTGCAGAACTATTTCCAGAGAGAAGTTTGTCTCCCCATCCCTTTAACATCCTGCAGAGGCTCAATGGAAAAATACTTAAGAAGTTGCAAGTTTGGTCATAATGTGTAAAAAGCCCCTGAAATGCGACATCATTTACTCTTCTGTGGTATTGCTCAGCAGAGCTAATAAATCTTGCATGAGCAGAGCTGATTCTAATTTTCTAATATGAAAAGGCATTTGGATTGAGAGAGAGGGGAAGATAAAAGTGATTGAATCTCCAATAGCCCAGCGTCAGTGACAAGAAACATCCTGCTATGGACCCCAAGGAAGAATGGCTCCCCCTCCTCCCTGAACCACAGGCACACTCACCTGCTTGCACATCCAATTCTCCCTGCTTTCTGCTCGCCACGTCTCAGTCCCCCCTATTGACAGGACGTGGTTTTAAACACAGTTACACAAGTTATCATTTCTGCCTTTTGATCAATCTGAATTTTCAGGACAATTACCCTCTTAATCAATGATTGCTATCAGCAGCCCCTTGGATTCTTCACCAAGGCAATCGTGCCGCCGGGGCAGACAGCGTGTGCATATGCAATGAAGCTGCGGGGAGGCACAAGTCCATCTTCCCCTGACGTAGTCGTCGGCTGAAAGGGTGGAGAACTGTGAAGGCCACTTCAAGGAACACCTGATGTAAAAAATAAGTGGAGGGAATTAAAAGGGACATTGTGCGAGGTATCTGTGGCACAGCTGGGCTGGGGGGGATCAGGGACCTGCTGTACATAACATCGAATTGAAAAATAAGCCAACTAACCCAAGAGATTTAACATCCACTGAAACCATATATTTAAGAGCTATCTATAACCAGCACTAACCATTCCTAATGAGGCTAATAAAGTCAGTTTCCAATTAGAGACTGAAACACTAGAAGAAGGAAAGGCAGAGAGGCAGCTTTTAAAAACCTCTGAAGATGTAGGATTCGGGGATTTCTTTATTTTTTTTCCCATCAGAAACTACTTAATATCACCAAAATGCCCCTAGGATTTAAAAACACAAAGCAAGCTCCCCGCTGCTGTTCCCTGGCAGGGTATGTGTTTCAGTAATTGATGTTTGCACAGAACCTCAGCTCTTGGAGGATGTGGCTCCTTTGAGGCATCTCTCAGCACCACAGAAACATGGCCTCAGATATTTAGACACCACAGGAAACCTCAAAGCAGCCAAAACCCAATTGCAGGGGCTGTGGGCTGGCTGGGGAATGAGGCTTGGTACCCCTGCTCTTGCAGGAGGCACCATCAGGCTGTTGGCAGGTTCATGACACTTGGCTTGTGTTCCCAGACGAGGCAGAACAAAGGAATGTGTAGTTCCCACCCGCACATCTCTCTGGGCTGCTCCCTGACAACCTTAAGCACTTCCCCATGGCATGGGACTCCTTAACACAACATTCTGCCCAAAAGGTACCTCAGCCAGACCCAGACACCATTATATCTTCCTGAGTAGGTCAGCAAGCAGGTAGAGAGGCTGCATCGTTTCCCAGGCTTGGAAAGCATCCTGCACCTCCCTTGTGCTGTGTCAGCAGGAGGGAGCTTTGGGACCTGGATGGCTGCAGGAAAATGCTGCTGGAAAGCAGTCGAGCTCCTGCAGAGGAAGGCACTGTGGTGGCTTCACCATTTTGACCACCAGATCGGGCTGGCAGAAAGCAACAGAGGCAGCGCCAGGTGAGGCTCGTGGGCCAGCTGCCTGTGCAGGCTGCTGGCTGAAGGAGCTCTCTGAAAGGCACAGTATTTCACTAGCTATTTTGCATGGAGAATTGCCGATCAAAGATATCCCCACTGTGTACTCCAGAGCAATAAAAATAAAAAAAACCCACAAGAAGAATTCTTTAGGCGGGTAATGGGCATTTTATTCCTTTTTATGACACTAAACATAGGCAGCTGGCATAATTACACCACAATAAAGGCATAATGTGCACCTAGCAGAACAAACTCATACTTTTGATAATTAGGCAGAGCAAACACAGTCTGGTATTCAGTCACATGGCTTTACTGTCTCCTGGATCTGTTGCAGCCCCTATCCCCACAGCACATCAGCCCCATTCTTACAACTGGATTTAGCTGGGCTCCATAGGGAAGGCTGAGCAAAGAATGTGTTGCTAGAACTCTCCTTCACCAAGAGGAATGACCATGCATCTCCACTGCTCCACTGTTCAGCTCCTGAGAGATAGCTGGAAACTGCATGTGACAGAGCTACCAACAGAGGATCAGTCACCTCCTGATCAGCATGGACTGTCCCCACAGGGGAAGGAATGGTGCAGCAGAACCAGCTCCATACGGGCAAAACATACGTGGTACAGTGGCAAAGGGAGGCCCAAAACACAGGAGAGACTCAGAGCTGTTTCTGGTTTGGCAGCTCTGCCAAGGCCAGCTCCAGTACCTGGAAGGGCTGAGCAGAGGTGTGGGGACACCTTTCCACTGCAGTGGCCAAATACAGTTGGTGCCAAAAGGCAAGAACAGAATGACATGTCCCAGGGAGGCTGAAAGACCCTCACCTACAGAAATAAGGGCCCAGTTTGGACCTGCTGGAGACCAGCAATTAGCTCTTTGAAAGTTTTGTGCTACCCTTAGTCTTGGTAGACTGACTCCTCCAAAACACATTGTCAAACAAGAAGTGCACTCCTCTGGCAGCTGCAGCATCCGTGCAGGACAGCTCTTCCCTGAGTGAGGAGCACAGCCAAGGGAGAGATCCCAGATGATCTCTCATATATTAACAGCATCAATCAGGGCCGGGCTGACAGACGTTACCACACTGGAGAGCACAAAGAACAAGCTTTCCTGAAATTGGCACAAACCCATACACTAGATATCTACAGTTTGTTTAAAAACACATCTGCAGGATGCAGCAGGAGGAGCGCTGGCAGAACAGTACAATGAGGTTTCATCTCCACACCACTAAAACCATTGGGGATGTCAACCAATGCTTGGAGGAGAGACAACAGCTCAACTATACTCCATCCTGCATGGCTTAATGTAAGTCATTTGCTTTGAGGTATTTTGATGCAGTATTGAAATGCCGGTGTCCTGGCTCAAAGAAAGGTGAGGTGGATGGAGCTGATCCATCAGCCATGAGTGAAACCTACACTTTCAGCTGTGGATAGGATGTCTAGGAAAACAAACAACAAGATTATGAGCTTTGGCAACACTACATTGAACACGAGGAAGAAAAGGTGCATGTTTGTGAGTAAATGAAAGCATCTTGCCCCACCATACCTACTGACACCCAGAAGGGACTGCTGAGAGCTTGATGGGTACAGAGTGAACTTGGGAATGGCCATTTGCTCAGGAGCGTTGATGCCCTGTAAGGATGGCAGCAACACTCATGTCAGAGCAGCCAAGGAGAAGATGATCCTGGTCTGTAGAAGACAATGCCCAGGCAACTGGGAAAGCCAGTCCCTGTGGGATAGACCCTGGCTAATGCTTCAGTGATGAGAGCTGCCCTCCCCAGCAGGCCACAAAATAAGAGAAGTTTATGCCCAGACAAGGACAAAAGAGGGCTGTTTCCTAAACAAAAGCAGATCATATCTGTAGACTTTTCAGCCAGTTCTTAGAAAAGCCACTTTGATAGATTCAATCCTTGGGCTGCAGGCAGAGTTCAAGCACGGAAACCTGCAAGTGGAAAGAGCAAAAGCCAGGATGAAGCCAGAAGTGCTATGGCAGCATGGGGGAAGGGTGACAGGAGACTTTTAATCCTAACTCGGAAATCAACTTGCTTAGTAGCCTTGGGGTTCTGAGTGATTTAATTAATTAATTTAATGAGTATGAAGTACTGCAAGTTATTAATATACAAATTGCACTACTGTATCTCCCATCTCGCTGCTCATCGTCTCTGGCCGCTTTATACTGAGCCCATGAGAAGCCAAAGCCAAGGCCTGGTATGCTTCTGTGCAATGGGGCAGTGGCTGCACACCCACGCTTTCCCAGCCAAGACACCACAAGCAAAGTCCCAACCCTTTCAGTAGGACAGGGCATCACACAGGGCACAGGGCACCAGGAATATTTCATAGAGAAAAAAAAAAGTTCTGTTCTTCCCACTTACAGGTAAGCCAATGGCCATCATAAACCAGCCTGGTGTTGCTGGTGGTGATAACAAGCAGCCACTCTCCCTTTTGCAGCTATGTGGCTTGGTAGGACAATGAGGACCAAACCAGTTAGTGTTTTAGTCCCCAAGGCTAGAAAATCTGATAACCCATCATGCCTTCCTGGAGAACTGTAAAAGCCTATTTTCATGCTCCTACATGGAGCTCCTGTCTTTTCAAATAAATGCTGAGAAAAACAGTTCCTTTCCCAGGCACTAGGCAGCTGTGCTGGTACTCAAGTAAAGCTCTAGATGAAGGGCTGGGATGCAGGGATGCTCTGTCCCTTGCCTTTCCTATGGGACTCTAGGAAAGGCCATTTTTCACACATTTGTGCCTTCAACTCCCAGCTCCTCCTGGCCTGGAATGCAGCACACGTTGCAGGATTATTGTAAAACATGCCCTGCCTCTAATCCCTTCTCCTCCAGCCCTGCTCTGGTATTGACTGCATGGAGCTGTGTCAGGCCTGGGGTCGGCTTCCCTCTCATAATACCAGGGCACAAAGAAGGTTCCAGCCCCTCTGGCAGACCTCAGTACTCAAGACAGAGAAATGCAGGATGCTCCCCAGCTTCACATAAACAGGCAGGTGAGACTGGAGGGCCCAGCTTCTGCCAACAGCACCAGTGCTCTGTAGGCACAGCCACAGTCCTCTGTGCAGGTGAAATGCCAGACTGACATCCAGCTCACAAAGGCCTAATTCTGACCATTCTTGTGGTTTCCCTGGCTTGCTCCTGGCCTGCCATACTAGGGACACCAAGTCTAGGTGCAAGCCCTTTCTGAAACTTTTGTCTTTGGCACCTACAGCACACACCCCCATAAAGAGGCAGGACCAGGAGTGTCAGCACAGCTCCTTCCTCAACCTGGAAGCAGCAACCAGACCCATGGAACAAAGGTCTGAGCAGTATGTCTAACCTCAGCAACACACACACACACAGAGCCAGATGGAAACGAGGAGGCTCCTCGGTGCAGGGGACAGATGTTCAAATCCCCCAGCACGGGGAAAGCAGGCACAGTGAGGAGCAGCTGAGCAATATGGCACTCAGCAGGAAGAGCAGCACGCAAGGTCTGAGCAGCTGCCTTTTTGCCTTTTCCCTGCAGCTAAAACAATGTGCACAGAAAGAATCACAAATGCCAACCTGCCTCCAACCACTTGCATAGACAGGGATGCTTTCAGCAAAGTGACCATTTCAGTGTGCTCAGCAAACTGCTCCTCAGAATTTCACCTAAAAGGCAAATCTTTTGCCCTGGTTAAAAAAAGCTCAAAGGCAACAAATTCCTCTCTCTGCTTTGTCCAGTAGCTGCAGGCTACATGGGGCCAAAGAACATAATTCTGCCCCTCAATTTCTCTTGAATCAATACCTTCTGACCTTACCTGAGAGCTCTCTGTATCACATGTGGCTACAGGAGGCCCTGGTTCTTACTTGAAGCTCAAAGGCACTGCCAAATAATAAAGGTCTACCTTGGGATTTTCCCAGTTCAAACATCTGGGATTTGGGCAGACAGCATCAGGAGGGGAGACTCTGCATGGCACCCAAGGGAGACATCCCTTCTTTCCCTGCTCATGTATTCTTGCGTTTCAGTGATGTGTACCAAGGAATGCAGACGGCCTGCTCCCAATGCAAGGGCAGAGGAAGTAGTATCATCGCACACAGGGCAAGCAGGAGGGGAGAAGTGATGACTTACTGTCTGCTTCAAGGCAGGACCAGCTCTACCCAAACCATTCCCACCACATTCTTCTGAACTCACAAGAGCTAGAGGCCCCATATTCCTGCTCTTATCCACAGAGACTGCTTACTGATCTCCTTGCAGCAGGTAAGGATGTGATCAAGAGCCATACACCACAACCTGTCAGAAATTGAGCACTTTCATTCCTCAAAAATGATTTCTGCTTAGTCTTCTCTAGGCCGAATATCCCAGATCACAGAACCAATTAGGTTGGAAAAGACCTCTGAGCTCATGGAGTCTAACCTATGACCTAACACCATCTTGTCAACCAGACCACGGCACTGAGTGCCACATCCAGTCTTTCCTCAAACACCTCCAGGGACGATGACCCCACTGCCTCCCTGGGCAATCCATTCCAATATCTAATCACCCCTTCTGTGAAGAAATTCTTCCTATGTCCAACTTAAATGTACCCTGGCACAGCTGGAGGCTTTGTCCTCTAAATCCCTCAATCTTCCTTTCTCTCACCCTTCTGTTCCTCTCTGGGTTTTTCCACCTGTACCAGGTCCTCCCCAAATGCCATTTTGTTCCAAAGGCTAAGATCAGGCTGCAGAACACCCTGCCTAGGAAACAAGGTGAACTTTAATATGCACCTTGCACATTTTAGTATGTATTAGCAAAAGAGAGTGCAGGAGAACCCCTGATGGCAAAGATGTTAACCTGTGTGTGAGATGCCGTGAGAAAATATGTAGCATAATTATGAAAAGGGCAGAAGGATGGAAGGGATTTTCAGTAAGAGATTGTTGTTAATAGGACCAAAATACTGAGGCGTCCCCTTTACCCTGGAGTAACTCTAAGTGGCTTCCATATAACTTACATGAACCCTCAGAGGATCACATCTTTCCTGTCTCTCCGAACAACTTACACAGACACAAGTTCCACAGAAAATTGCTCCTGTGTTTTGATTATGTAATTTACAAAAAACCACCCAAGCCCAAAAACCAAAAACCAAAGGAGAAAGAAACAAAATCATTTGATTTAGGCAAAAATGGACACTCCTAATTTCTGCCCTCCTGAGATGGGCATATATGTTATCGTTCAAGTCATCCAAAACCAGTGAAGCCTCCGGGCTGCATCTAGAACCCCTCTCAGCTGTAGCAAGACCAGCTCCTGAGACTGCAAGGAAAGGAAATGAAATGTGAGGCTGGGATCATTAAGTTGAAACTATAAGCTCGTGCCACTGAGCCAAAGCCTGTTATATTGACATGGGTTTGTGTCACCCAGCAGCAGACATCATTCTCCATCTCTGCCTGCTCAGTTCCCCTCCTCCCAGGACAGCTGGCAGCACGGTCATCCACAATGTTCTGCCAAGTCTAGCTACAGAAAGCTCCCAACACCCAGCAGGTTAAGTTATAGGGCTGAGCTACTGCAGGGCAGAGAGTATCCTGCTGACTACTCCATCACACTTGGAAGCTGCTGGCAAAGCCCAAAGTGTCACTTCTAGAGGAGTAAATAGCAAAAACCTCAAGTTCCCTTCCCTGGTACAGAGAGCCCAGAGGGAGGTGTTCTTTCTTAAAGCCTCCAATGTTTAAAAGTCACTGAATTTGTACCTCTGCTGTCACAGATGATACTTCTACTCTGTGTCTCCAGTCACCAACTTAGGCAGCAACTCTGAGGGAGACAGACAGCCTTGCCTGGCAGTGAGTCCCAGGCTGAGAACATCAGGCAGAGCCCTTAACAGCTACTGTCCATGTAGCCCACACACCATGCCTGTGCTTTCTTTGTTTTATGTGAAAGTGGATGTCAAAATCAACTCTGATGATTACTCTGTATTATGTGAGTACTCTACCTTAGCATGTATTGCAAACCCACTACAACAACAACCCCTTGGTCCATCTGGTACCACTTGTAGGGAAACTGAGACACCAACCCATGCTGTAGCTTCTTCTAATGAATCCAGGAAGACAAAAGGGAAAAGACTACCAAGAACTTCAGAATCCCCTGCCTATTGGTTTTTCTTGGAAGTATGTTTTTACTCAGCACTCCTTATTAAGTAACAGGAAGGACAGGTTGCTCTGCAAAAGGACAGAAAGGGCTGCTCCATTAAGGCCTCTCCTGGATGCCCTTTCCCGTTGAGATGACTATCCTCAACTCCCTCCTCATCTCCCTCCCTTTGATTTAAGAGTTCCTCTCCTGGCCCTGACAGTAAGGTATTTCTGTCCCACAGATTATAACTCACTCTGGGCTATTATTCAACTCCCAAGCCCTGGCCCTGCTGCATTTAGTCCAAACATAATATCCTTCATGCATATATTATCTGTCTCCCTATTATCTGGAATCATTTCGGAATTAAATTTCAGTCCCGCAATATTGGCTTGAAGAGCGGCTCGCTTTATGGGCTAGTCAAAGGTTAGAATACCAATCAAAATAACACTGCCGATGCAGAGAGACATTTTAATATTCCAAAACCCGGTAATTGTAAAAGGACATAATATTTTTTCCCTGATTACCCCAAAGGCAACACATGTTAACAAGGCGAGGGAGAGAGTGAAAGAAATTTCAGAGTTCAGACAGCTGCACGACAGATTTAAAGGAGAAGTCGTGGACGGCTGCTGTGCTCCAGCCCCAGAGCAGGAGGGCTCCTCTGCCTGTGCCAGAGGTGCTGCGTTCCCTGGGATGCCTCCCCCTGGGAAACCTGTATTCCCAGCCCTGTGTTGTTCGTGCTGTCTGTGCTCCCCATGCCAGCAGCCCTCGAGAGTGCTCTCACTGCAAGGGAACAGCAGCCAGAGCTGTGTGAGACGGACAGGCAAAGATCATCACGGTGGAAGAAACAGCCACAGTCCGCTGGCCTGACCTGCACAGGCAACAGCATTGCCCCAAACTCCTGGTTGAAGCACAGCTGATGTTTTTAGGAAAAAGCCTTCCCTCCTGAGCTGGATAATCCACCACAGCCCTGGGTAAGTTGTTCCAATAGGTAATTACCCCACACCTGATCTGTAAAGATCTGCACCTGAATTACCTTGCTTTGGCTTCCAGGAACTGGAGCTGCTTATGCTTTTGTCTGCTTCTGTGAGGGAACCTCTTGTCACACCTTGGCTCTCCCTTTAGATACTTGGCAACTACAGCCCTTACCCTTGTCTGGTACCATAAATGGCTCCCAGGGTTGTTACTGCATGGTGAGTGCTCTTTTGGTCTTGCAGTTCTCATCCAGTCTTCAAGTTTCCAGAATTCTTTCTGATGCAAATGGGATCCAACATCACATACAGGTCAAATCAGACCCAAAGAAAGAAATGATCCACCCCTCTGCTCCTCCTCACCACTGCCTGTTTATAAATCCAACAGCAGCCGCCTTCTGGATGCAGTATCTGCGCATGTTATCCAAAATGATTTTTATGTTTTCTTTCAGGGCATTGACAAAAGTGTTAAATACAAGAGGTCTGAGAAATAGATCCCTGTGGGACCCCACTAGGAAGACATGCACTCCATGATGATTATCCATTTACAATTAAATGCTAGGAGCTGTCAGTTTGCTCTTTCTTAATCAATGTAATGTGTGCCATGTTGATTTTGTATCACTCTTGTTTCTTAATCAAAATGTCATAAGGTACCAAGTCAAATGCCTTCCAGAAGTATATTACATTGACATGGTTACCTTTATCAACCAAACATGTATTCTCATAAAAAAAATATCAAGTTAGTTTGAAAAAGATCTAGTTTCCATAAATCCACATTGATTGGCATTATATTACCCTCTTTTCATTCTTTATTAATCAACTATGATATCTGGCTTTTCATTACTTTGCCCAGAATTAATGTCAAGATGATAGGGCTATAATTACTTCATCGGTCATCCCATTTGCCCTTCTAAATTACTGGTACAACATTAGCTTTCTTCCAGTCCTCTAGAACTTCCCCCATGTTCAAAGACTTATTAATAGTCCAGGGCATCTCAGCCAGCTCTTTAAAACTCCTGTAAACCAGCCATGCAAAATGCCAACCAATTCACCACTTGACTTTATTAGAAATTTGTGTTGTAACAGCAAACCTCTTGCTCAGCAATATGGCAACCTCTGCCTTTCTGTAAATACAGAGCAAAGTATTTATTAAACACAGTCATTTTGCTGTTATAAGCAATTCCTTCCATTTCCTTCCAGCTATGAACCAGTGCCTTCCACAGACACTTTCCTTTCCTCATCTCTGTGAAAGAGATGCCCTTACCTCCCTAGCCCTGAAGTCACACTTACCCTTGTGTTTCTTTCCACAACCTCTCCCATTTCTGCCCTCTGAGACTTTCCAAAGCCAAGAGCTTCACTGATGGGGTGAAGAACCAAGCCCAAACCCAGCTCCCACTGAAGGAAGGTTTGACAGCGTCTCAGAACAGGCACCCATACTGCAAATGAGCAAAGACCTGGGCACAGTTCATTTATTCATGTGCTTGATGCTCTGGCCATGAAGCACTTTGCCTGAGGAGTCCTCCTCTGGCATTTTTAACCTTACCAGGCATTTTATGTTCCCTGCAGCCAGTAACTCAATAAACAGGAAATTAATAACAATCACTCTAAGTCCTCAAGAAGTTAGACCTCACAAAAGCAACTTCCAAATATATGAGTTAACACATAAACCATTTCTCACCCATTTCAATGATCTTCATCCAAAGCACTCAAGACACTTCAGCACCAAGTGCCTGAGAAGTACTCAGAGCCCTTCCTCCCACCCCAAAGGCAGAAGGAATTGTTAATTCAGAGGAGAGACAGAAAGCTGTTAGCAAATCTTTGTTTGTTTAAGATGTGTTTATTTCTATAGCCAAATATTAACAAAAACATCCTATTACAAGCTTCCCCTGACAGATTTCACAATGCAAGTAGGTGACCTTAAAACATTTGTGAATATGTATAAACAGTTTGCTTCCAAACAGGAATATCTACAGATTAATAAAGGCTGAACCCGGAAAAGGCCAGCTCTGTGCACAGCCACAGCACCCCAGAATGGTCACGTTGTGCTCCCCAAGGCTGTCAACCCTGTTCCATCATGGCCAAAGAAGGAAAGTTGCATTGCTCCACACACATCATTCAACTCCTGCCTTTCATAAAAACTCCCCTGAATTTCAGGAGGATGTCAAACTAAGACCAGTTTTCTGTCAGTCCTAAAGCAGCCACTATTATTTTATCTAAAGACATGCTGCACCCTCTGAACAGAAATCAAAGATGGTCAAAGATGCCAGGACAGCTGTGTGGAGAAAGGGACAGCTCTGTGATGGGTATGAAGATTGTCTTCTTCTAAAAAATAAATAAAATATAATTTGAGAAACAAGGAATAAAACAAACCCTTAGTGGATACATAAAACATTCCTCATATGTTTTAACTGCAAAACATCCAGAGAATAAATGGAAGATCACAATAGTGTACACATGTTAAGAATAACTTCCACAAGCCAGTTCTAGAGTCACAGAGGCCACAAGTGCCTTTGTGCCAGCCCTCTAACAAGTTTTGCTGTGCTGGAAAAGACAATTGAGCAAGAATATGACTGATGTCTCAAATCAAGACTAACACCATGAAGAAGAACTAGAAACACGTGTTCTTTCACACAATGCAAGACCTAGGTTCAAGAAAATGATCTGACAATAGGTTTAAAAGAAACAAAGGGACCTGCATCTTCACACAATGTATGAGTAAACAGAGTATAATTGATGCATAACTAAATAGCTAAAGTCATTGCCACAGGATGCTGTAGAAACTGAAGGCATGAGCAGATTCAGAAAAGGATGTTCAAGTTTCTGGGAGACAGGCATGGTAAAAACAGTGGGTGCTAGATACAGTGGTCCAGGGGCAGCTCTCATTTCTTGATGAGACAATTGCTGGGAATCAGAGAAAGCTGACTCAAGCCACTCTCTCCCTGTTACACCTGCAGGCATCAGCTACTGGCATCTGCATAAAGACAATCTGGGCTACATATTTGGTCTGGCTATTTTGATACCCTCATCATCTTTCTAACATTCTTCTTGCACAAGCTCATCGTAAGAAAATCTATCTTCACCCCTCTTCTTCCACCTCCTCCTTCCTTTAAACTGCTCTCCCTTCAGGATATACTCCCAGCTCAGAGGTGCTGACAACTCCTACTGCCTGCTGGGTTTCCCATTGCCAGGCTCTTGGACACCCTGTGATTGCAGGCATTGTGTCCACAGCCTAACACAGCACTGGTTCCAGCCCCAGGGGTGAGAATTTATCATGGGACCAACCATGCTGCTGCCTCTAGTGGGACCTGGAAAACAAACCACAGAGGCCTCTGAAAGAGCGGAGGGAGAACAAATGGGAGCTGATCCTTGTGTTAGAATAAGCAGTTATGGATTTGCCCAGGCTACCTGAGGATACTTTTGGGGCAGCAGCTTGGTTGTAGCTTGCTAGCTGCAGCAGCAGCTTTCCTTTTTGCATAAATCTTGACCCACGGCCTCCTGCTTTCTGCACACATTACTCCACTGGTGCCCCTCTCTCCTGACATGAAGCACTCTCTGGTATTTCCACCCTGAGCATCCTGCTCCAGTGATGTAGCTCAGGTTCTGCACTTCAGTCCTAACCCATGGGGCCTCTGCAGATCAATACGACAGGTACCTAAGGAGAGCTGGCAGACGGGATTGTGGCTCTCTATTGAGATGGTTTAGGGGGATATCTGAAATGTTGCAGCATTCAAAGAAAGCCTCCTTGCTTTCTGCTCCCCTCCCACAAGGCTGAGCTAATCGAAGTGAAGAACATGATAAACTCTCTGCCCCGAGTCAGCTCTACACTGACAGTTCACTAGAGATACAAGATCGCTCAGTGACATTAAAAATGTCAGCAAACACCGATCAGGCTTGACGGAAGGGATGCTTTAGTAGGCTGGGGAAGCACAGGGCAAGGTAAAACTTCAGCAAACATGGTCAAGTGCACAGGCAGCTTCCCCCCCAGCCCCATCTCCTCCACAGAAGGCTTTTTTACATATCCCAAGACACTGTGGCCACCATTGCAGCAGTCAGATGTGGAGCTCACCACCACCTGAAAGGCCAGATCAATCCAACAAGGTTTGCCTGAGGCAAAGCATGTGTGACAGCTACTGGGGACAATTCCTGTCTCCAGCCTGCCCGAAAGGCAGGTCTTGGAAATTGTGAAAGCTGCCTGCAGGCAAAGTTCTCACCTCAACTGCTCCTGAAGCACAGCAGTGAAAAGGGAAGTTTATTGGCAAATGAACTCTGAGAAAGACTCTCTCACCACTGCAGGAAGATGATCTGCTGAGCTCTGGAGCATCCCACACTCTGGCAGAGGGAGTCTGGACAAGGACTTGTTTTTTAAAATGATACAAAACAGAGACAAAGAGGACCTGAAGCTGTGTGTGCATCCACAGAGGAATCTGGGATGTATTTTGTTGCTACTGCAATACACATAGGTACACAAACTTGTCTATGTGTAATCCTACTTCAGCATCGCCTGGTAGTTGCAGCAGGAGCTCCCTAATTAAGAAAGGTCATCTTGTTATCACTGTTCATAAGCAAAGACCCAAAGAAGATAGAGCACGTGCAGGTGGGGCCATCCTGCAGGAAACTGCTCTCACATATGACGATATGTGCCTGTTTTCTTGAGATCTGAAACATTGCAGTCTCTGCATTATCCATGACCTAGAAATCATCAGTTTCACTCCGCAAGCCCCACCTACCCTCCAACACCTTCACTTACTTCATGGATCAGGTCAGAGGCAGACACAGCCTAGGAGGTATTTCTAGGTCAGGAATGTGCCAGAGGGAGGGAAAAAAGGGCCACCTGAGCTATGCAGGAAAGAATGGGGGGCTAGTTACCTGCCCATTCTTATTTGTCTCATACTGGGAGCTCATCCAATAGGGACTGAGTCTCCATTGGGTCCATCTGCTTGGACAGAATCTAGGCTGGAAATTCTCTCTTGTGAAAACACACAGGCAGTTGCCCCAAAAGCACCTGAAAGCAGTGTGTGACATAGAAAGATCACCACCCCAGGGTAAGAGCAAGTCCCAGGAGAAGCAGCTCTTAGCCACAAGACAGGAGAGGTCCCTGTTCTCCTCTGCAACATGGATCACTTCCCAGAGGGATACAGCATCCCTGGAACCATTCTGTGTTCAGAGGGTGTCAGGTATTAAAGTGTCAGAAAAACTTCATTTTTTTAAGGGACTAGAGGGGCTGAAAGAAGATCAACATTTCTTTCTCACATCCCCTTTCCTGCACAATCTGAAGAAGGTTGAAGCTTTACTTTCCAAGTAACACACCTGCAGAGGAGAACAACCCAACCCACTTGTCCCCATCCTACATGTGCAGCATGTGACCCTTTCAGGGAGCTGGATAGGGGAATATTTCACTGTAACAATTTCCCTCCTGCTCCTGCCTTTGTGCTTGGGACTTCATGGATGCTTAGCAGCCCTCAGCTTTTTGTTGACATGCAAAATACATGAACGCTTACCTTGTAGAAGAGACACTTGCCTGGATATCTATAATGATGAATCCCAGCTCCTAACACACTAAATCCAGGAGCCTTGAACTATGGGAAAGTGCCATATGTCATTCATCCTGAGGCCCAGAGGAGGAGCATGGCTGGATCAACCTACTTCTTAGCAAACATCACGGCACACAGGGATTATTTTTTTTTTTTTTAGTATTATTATTCTGCAGCCATCAACCTGCTGGTTATATTGCTGCTATCCATTCACCGGAAGTTTAGTGAACTTCAAAAGGCGATCATTAATGGTCACTGAACTGCAGAATGCCCCAATGTGCTTTCAGATTTCATTTACCAAGGACCAGCAATCAGCCAAAAGATTTGCTCTGACAGCAGGGAAATACAAGACCCTTTGACAAGTTCAGCCAGGAATGTGCTGCCAGCATCCCTTGTTAAGTTCATGTTCTACCCTATTTGACGGAACAGATCATGCAAATTGTCCTTCTGCGGCCGCTCAGCCTGTCACTCACGCTTCCATTTAAAACAATAAATAAATAAAAGAACAAAAGAAAAGCCTGCAAGAACAACGAGCTGTTTATAAGAAAATTCCACTTACTGAGACCCTTAATTACCAGGAAAAGGCATAGAAACCCAAATAAAGCACTAAATTGGATGGGGGAAGGGAATCTTACTCATCTAAAGGTTTAACCAGGAGGGCCACCCCAAATTCTCTTGTGCACAGACTGCAGCTTCCTCCCTCACCCTGCTCCTGCTTATAATCACACTTGTTCTTTTCTTCCCACTTTGGTTTGTGACTTATGGCATCACCACGTTTTTCTGTGCAGATGAAGCAGCAGAAGATGAGTGCAGGGAGTCCTTGTGGATGCACAGCATGCTGCTCCTTAACCACCCCGTGAAGGCGTGGAGCAAAAGACAAGGCACCAGGCAGTACTCAGTCCAAGGAATTTTGCTTAGCAAAGTGATCACTGATCTCTTAGGTGGATGTGCTGCTGAGACAGCTCCCTTTCCCCATGCCACAAAGAGAAATGCTGATTTTTATATTGGAATATTTCCACATTTATTAACCAGAATGTCATCTGACAGGAACCATGCTCCTAGGAGCCTTAAATGGCTGCAAAACAAAACAAAGTCAGCAGTACCGGTGACAACACAACCTTCACTGAAAATGGGTCTCACAGTGTCCCAATATTATGCAGAGACATTGCACTGTGCCTGCCACAATGGGATTCTCCCCAGCTGCAGAACACATCCCATCAAGTACAGTAAGACTCTATTAGAGGAGATACAATAGGGAGCTGGAGGACTCGCTCAGCCCAGCTTCTGAGAAAATAACTCATTTCAATGCAAAACAGCAGTAGTTATTAGACACCTCCTTAAAGAGGAAAAGTGAAGGACAAGGGGAGGAGGGAGACAGGGAGATAGGGACCATGGCAGTTTGCACAGAAGTACCTTTTTCAGATTAATCCACTGTTTGAAGTAATCAGCAACTGGCAGCCCTAAGTACTGGCATTGTCCTGGTAACCTGTAAGAGAGAGAGAGCAAGTTTGATTTAATCAGTGTCTTGACAACACAAACTCTGTTTTCTTAAGTGCATTTTGTTCAGAGATGGAAAAGACGCTCAGCTCTGCTGTAACATCATGCTGCACATCAGTAACACCATAGCTCTTGGCAAAAAAATCTCATGAGAGTACACCTTGGCTTAAGACTTACATACATCCAGGCTGCTGAAACCTTTTAGACCACACATTTTGAAAAGTTGTGTACAAGGGTAGCACTCAGCTCTTTTCCACACTGGCTAACACACAAACATGACTGGAGTATCCAGGCTGTCCTTGGCTAAGCAAACCCACCACAAATCCCTCCAAAACCATCCTGCTCCGCCAGCAGCTTACAAGGCAGACAAAAAGAGTGACAATTCACCTGTCATGCCTTGGTGCTTCTCCATTTGGCCTTTATGGTTAAAACATCAAAAGAGATATGAAGGAGGGAAGGAGGTACTGAAGCACT
This sequence comes from Prinia subflava, assembly GCF_021018805.1. NCBI lineage: Eukaryota > Metazoa > Chordata > Aves > Passeriformes > Cisticolidae > Prinia > Prinia subflava. The sequence goes on along the minus strand of NC_086256.1, from coordinate 10,040,588 downwards.
CATTTTTTGGATAGCAATGCTGTAGGGCTAAGAAAGCAGATGCTGTTTTCCAAGCAGGTGCTTGGAAGGAGAGAGCAGACACATCTCTGAAGATACAAGGTGGTGCACACTTGTCTCACTAGGGATGTGAGCACAGCAGCCAGAGCTGTGAGTGCACGTATTGATCCTCTCCCCTCCTACAGCAAGCCGATGGAATAGGGCTCAAAACAAAACAGCATCAGTATGGGAGGCGGATTGCCTGGAGGGACAGCAGCACCTCAGGAAAGCTGCTCCTCCCACACTGTGCCGATCCCAGTGTGTTTGCAGGGGAGGCAGGATGTGCCCCTCAGCCGGGGAACGCTGAGTCGCAGAGCATGTGGCTCCAGCCAAGCCTGTGCAGGGACATGAGTTATGTGAGTATTTCCTGGCCACTTTGATCTGATCAAGAGTAATTGATGGATCTTGTTCATTCACATACTGCTGAGCTTGCCTGGGGCACTGGTCACAGGATCTTTAAGTGAAGCAAAGGAACATCCCAAATAAATATGTCAACTAAATAAATGACTAAATTAGCGCTGTTTGTGCATGTTAAAAGTCACAACCCCAGAAATCTGCTTTTGCAAACAGAGAGGGTGGGGAATCTCTCAACTTCCTCAGGCACATGAGGGTTGTAGGAGGAGATTGTAGGGGAGGAGGAAGAGCTATAAGTGCCAGCATCAGCTGCTCAAACACCCAAAGACAGACAACCATGTCCAGGGCAAAGTCTTTTCCTGCTCTCCAAGGAGGAAAGAGTGAATAGTCCAGACTAGTTTTCAGACTCAAGACTGAAACACAGTAACAAGCTCTGGTGAGAAGCGGATACAAGGTAAACACCTCAAGGTGCACCATCAGTGTCCCAGGCAGTACCTGAGGGGTCAGCCCAGTTCCAAACCCTTTAGTGAACAGGGAAACTTCTCTCCAGACATTTCCCCAAGTAAGGAGATGAAGGAGCAACACAGATAATGCACTTGCAGATAGTGTGAGACCCAGGGTAGTGCAGTAGCAGAGCAGTCTGGTCTTGGTGACTCCTCCATTTCTATATAAAGAAAAAGAAGGAAGATGGGAAACATATCCAGAGGAATCTCCTGGGAATATGTGGCCAACAGAGGCAGCACACGCTGGGACCCACCTGTGTAATATCTTTGCCCTTCTTAGCCTAAGAAAGTAATAGACTTCCTATGCCAAAGTCAAATGCCTGGTCCTGAGAAGATGTACATGTGATTACTTAGGACCAATCATTTAAATCATACAAACACATCAGAATAAGAATGTCCAGAGGAATCTCTTTGAAAGCAGGAAGGCTGTCAAAAGAATGAGCAAGGAGCAGGGCCACGGCAATTTGCAGGGCAAGTAGTGCAAGTTGACAGCACAGTCCCATCCCTTGGCACAGCTCCTCTGACACCATCGTGCTGAAATAAAGCACCTGGAGTCACTCCTCCCAACTGCACATTGCCACACAAGCAGCAGCCTGGCCCATGCATTTACAGCCATTACACAGATATCCATGACATCCCCTAGCTGAACAGACCTGACCAGCCCCAAGCAGCATGCTGAGAAAGCTCTTTCTCCAGGAAAGCTTCTTTTTGCTGATGCCCAAATCAAGAAAGATTGCAAGAAAAGGAACCATCTAAAACAAACAACTGGTCTAAATATAGGCACTTGATTAGTTCAGCCTCTTTCAGTCTGCTCATGTTTCGCTAGAGAGGATGATGACAGAAGTTACCAAAAGGTATGTCACAAAAAATTAATTTCTCCTTCAAACCCAAGAGGCTTTCATTAATACAAGTCTCAGTCTAGCTCCAGTTAGAAGAAAAATTATCAATTTACCTAACGTCTGGATAGGGCCCAGAAGAAGTGAGAGCAGCATTGTTCTTGTTAGCCACAGGAATTGACAGCAAACCACCCAGTGCAACGAATTATATCTAAAGCACCACCATCCCTGTGGGACCAAAAGGCCCAGCAAACTGGACAGTCTGGTTCTATTTTCACCCTGAGACTGATGGCAGTGTGCCCTGGGCGTTGGACAGTGGGTCTTTAATTGGAGAAAATAAATGCTGCAAATAAATATGTCAACTAAATAAATGATGCATTTTTGCAAACAAGTAACAACCCCAGAAACTGCCTGTGAAGCTGTGTGACCTCAGGACATTCCCCCTCCCCCTCCGAGCTTGTGCTCCCCTCATTTCTCGTCAGCAGCAGAGGGGCTTCAAGTTTTTCAAACACCAGGAGACCAACACTCATGTTTATAACCTGGGCACGCTGTCAGCAGCACAGACCAAAACATAAGTCTATCCCTGAGCTGGAAGATGCAGTCCTGGTGCCTCCAGGCCACTGGGTCACATCCACTGAGCAAGGATTAGCAAACAATTTCTGTGTGGGTCTGGTCTAGTCTGAATATGCAGCACTCCTGGCACAGGGAACCAGGGGCTTTTGCTGCACAGGACCCAGGTTCCACAGTAGCTATGAGGAAGAAAATACCCCTGCAAAATCTTTTCCCCAGCTCCAAGACTGTCACCTGCAGTGGTCCCCTGACTCTTCAGCCTGGTGACCAGGCAGGAGTTTCTCTATCATCTTTTCCAGGCTGAACTGAATAAGGCACATCTGTGGCTGTCCTGGGGAACAGAAGTACCATGGCCTGTAAGGAAGTATGTCTATTTATGAGACCCACCATTCACTTGAGCATTCACTTATTAGACAAATAAGCTTTTATGCTCAGTACGGCTTCTTGCTCTTGCCAGAGCCAAACTTGCTCACTGAGGGCACCTTTGCTTTAGCAGAGAGCTCAGGATTTGGCCCTCCCTTAGGTAAGGGAGAAGAGAAATGACGGCACATTTTGCTGCATTCAATATCCCATGATCCTTCCAGTTTTCGAATGAGGTCTAACTGGCTTTCCAAACACTGAAGCTCTCACTCCTTGAGGAGGAAGCTGGCTTTCAAAAACCACCCCATCAGCCAAACTGCATTCAATATAGAGAAACTTGAAAATGGCAGTGGGAATTTCCAGCCTCTAATGCAACACTGGTGCTCTGTTCTTCCAGAAGCAGAGATGGGAGCGCATAACTTCTGCTTGCTCCCAAAATGCAGATCCCCTTTGGGCAGAAGAGCAAGTGACATCAGGCAGCACACTCCACCACCTAAGCAAGTCTAAGTCTGTCTTAGACCACCACCATGGTCAGCAGTGGCGACTCTGCACCATTTTCAGAGAGCTTTCACCACCCCAGGCTCAGATTTCCGTCCAGCCCTGCTTTACCACCCTGCAGGGTAAATGGGGTCTGCAGATGAACGAGATGCAAATTGGAGGTGAGGTGACATGGCTGCATTTCTGCTGTTGAAGCCGGCTCTCTCCAAGGCAGCAAGAAGCGCATAGCTCGGCGGTGATAAACGGCCTTGCTTTAGTTATCACTTTCCTTAAGTTAAGGAGAGCAGCCTAGTGATGGATGGGCTGGAATTCGGTTATCAGGGAAGGCTGTCAGCCAGAGTTGCCTATCTCCACACACATTTAGCAGGGCGTCATTATGCGATGGCATGGAGTTAAAATATGACCAAGGGTACTGAAAGAAAAAGAACAGGATTAAAAAAGAAAAAAAAAGGCAAATTGAGCAACAATAAAGGAGCATGAGGCAAGAACGTTATCATTCTAGTGACACCTTTTATCTCAGTCTGGTTAGCTAAAGCAGGGCACAAATTGGTCCTTCCTCCACTATTGTATCCTCTTGTACAAACAGAGGCAGATAAAATGTGTCACCAGTGCGATAGCATATCAATTTAACCCTAATTATCTAGAGGGTCAGACGAAGAAATAGGGGTTTCTCATTTCAACAGGTCCCTCCATCTCTGCTCAGAGCCAACACATTAATATGGAAGGGGGAGGGGCAGCCATAATTGATTTCCGTCACTCAGGTGGTTCTGGCGTATAAAAAATTAATGCTTGATTCTCCCAACTAATCAGAGCTGGTTAACGTCCATCTGCTTCTGGGTTCAGGATGTCAGGAGACAAAGAAATTGGGCCACTTGCTACACACAGGGTGTATTGATATCGAGGCAGTTAAAAAAAGAAGTTCCTCTGTGGGAAGTAAAAGGGACTTGAAATCTTGGGGTTTACAGACCTGATCTTAACATTCAAAAAAAAAATCCATTCCCTGGAGACCTTGCATTGCAAGAGATGCAGAACATTTTAATTGTGTCCTGGCCAATACCTGTGCATTGGGCTGCAAAGGCCTGCATTGGCAGGCTTCTGCCTTGGAAATCCTTCACTGAAGAAGGAAGCTGCTCGGATGCTGAAGCACACAACAGCACCATGGTGAAAGAGAGGAGCCACCTCATGGTGGCTCATGGTGAAAGAGAAATCACCTCAGCTGGGCCCCTTCGTTCAAAGCAAGGCTGGTCAACGTTCTGGACCACACAGCTTGGGGGTGCTGCTCTGTTTTCATGTAGAGTGGCATGTCTGCCTAGCCAAGAGGAAAGCTTAGGTTCCTCTCCCAACAGCACAAGCTAGCAAGGGAATAACATCTAGGCTAAGGCACCTGAACTGATTTAGCAGAGAAATGGCACCACAACAGGCAAAGCTGCGTCTCTCTGCACTTAACCTGCACTTACATGAGATGGGGCCAAGCTAGGAATTCAAAGCAGCTTAGGTAGATCCATACCCTCCCACAGAGGCAGCTGCAGGCTCCTAAAACCACAGTGCCAGACCAGAAGGCCTCTGTCAGGGCAATGTCACAGCACCCATGCACAGTAGAGTGGCCCAGGCACAAAGAACAGCCCAAGCCACACTGCAGGCTACAAAAACAGAAGCATGCTGACATACACTTCCACAAAAATCCCCAAACCCCAACTCCCTCATCCCAGTAATTGAGGTTAGACTGGGGCAACTTTCCTGTGTAACCAAGAGCTTTGGCACGGAGGTGTCTCCTCAGTGCCGGAGTCACTTTGCCACTCAGTGCAAACAGGCTTCTGTCGAAAGTGAAGGACAAACCCCCTGCCAGACCTCTGGTTCTCCACTCTCACACTTCTCAGTCCCACAGACCAGCCAAGAGGCCAGAGGAGCCCACCTGCTCTTGCTTCCCACCAGATAAGCCCTTGTCAGGTGACTGTACCCCACTCTCACCAAGCACACACAGTGCCATCTCTCTCTGCCCCCATCAGTGCAGGACAAACCACACCTGCATGGCTGTACTTAAAATTCACAAGCAGTAGCTGTGGAAAGACAGTACATCTCGAGAGGGTCTGAAAAGCCCTGGGCTTTCACAGAAACCCTGAGACAGGACCCATCTCCCTCCCTCTTTGCTTTCTTTCCACCCTCTCAGTTCTCTCAACCACCCCCAGACTTGTCACAGTGCAACAAGCCTATGAGCCACACATCACCTTTAAATATCAGCATGCATGAAGCAGGGACATGAGAGCAGGGAAGTGGGAACAGACAGAGCAAGCCTCCATCGCCTGTCAGGTAACACTAATGAATTTCAACACCAGCAGCCATTGCCTCAGACAGGCTGGTGAGAGGAGACAGAGTTACAGCGAGAAGCCTTTGCAGGAGCAGCCTGCCTTTTTTCAAAGCCCCCTCTGTTAATAAATGTCATTGTTGAGCAGGCTGCAGCAGTCCTCAAACCAGGATGGCGTGGGCTGGGGGAGAGACAGGCAACTGACAGCCCTCAGGATGCCTGGGCAGCACAGCCTTTTCTTCTGCTGCTTTCCCAGACAAGAGCCAGGAAAAGGAAGAAGACAGGTCACTGCTATTGGCATAAAGCTATCTTCCATTAAGGCCCCAGTACCCAAATAACAAACCTCCACAAAGAGCCACAAGTGCAACCCCAACATCCTCCAGTCCTGTTCACTGGGATGGATGGAGGCTCTACAGCAACGAGTCCTGGAATGGGCAGAGGGATGCAGAGACATCCAGACACACTGCCTGCACTCCTGACAGCAGCAAAGGGTTACAGAGCAGTCGGCCCCTTTGCTAACACAAATGCATTCCCGAGGCAGCACAGGGAGAAGCATCCAGCACACAGGGCACTGTATGGCAACCGCACCGATGCACAACATGAAGGTCAATGCAAGTCTTCTTTACAAATGTCAACCTGTCATCTCTGGATATTAATGAGGGCTGACCAGCAGCTAAAATGCATCCATGCTCCATTAGTAATAAGAGAGACACGAAGCAGGAGAAGAGCACACACCACGGCACTTGGAGGCACCAGTGGGTCTGCAGGGCCTGAGGAGGTGTGGTGATGCACAACATAACTTAGGCCACTCCAGATGCCCAGGAAAGAAAGCAGTTGCCACACAAACCCCTTCACTGGAGTGTGTATTTTTTGCCCATCAGTCTTTAATTAGATTAGTGTAATGAGGCCAAAAACACAGGCTAAGCAGCAAGGCTAATACCTGGCACTTTCAGATCTTCTTTCTTTTTCTGCAATGCCAATTCTGGACAGAGCTGCGTTCTCTCTCTACCAGACAAATTCCTGCCTAAGAAGCCTAAAAGGCAAGCTGCAAGCCTTAACAATTGGGACTTGTAGCAGCATTGGCTGAAATATCTGAACACCCATCACATGCTAACAGTGTGATCCCTATTTTCTAAATTTTTGCTGGGTACTAAGAAATTTGAGAGAACCTCAAGAGCCTTGCTTTCCAAGCCGCTAGCCAGTGAATGGAAAGGGGTGTTAGTCTTTTGCAGCGAGAGCATTGTATACACTAGGGACATAATTCTGCCACAAAAAGCACACAGGGCAAGTGGCTCATTGTGACTCGCTGCAAAGGCACTGTGTGCCTTCCACTGCCATCAACCTTAATGAAACATGAATGCATTTAACACCAAGTGAGATCTGGCCCTTTTATGAGTATCTGTCTGTGCATCAGCGAGATGCTGGCAGAGATGCTATCTCAACATTAAAAGCAAGGCTGTAACACAGCAGGTATTCAGCCTCCAACAGAAGATGTTCATCAACAATTGCACACACATGATGCTACAATAAATCTATGTGCTACTTCTTAACAGCTTCTCTTAAAAAGATTCATAGCTCTATTTACTGGGCCTGATTCAGCTGCTAGGCATGTGGGAGTAAATCTAGAGTAACTTTACCTGGAGTTTGTAAACAGCCAGGAATAGTAGTATCAGAACTGAGCTTCTTGATTTTTAAATAAGTACTTAATTACCATGCAGGAAACCAGACCTTGCTGGCTCCATGCTTCAGCTGAGATTAGAAGCGCAGCAGGCGGAAGATTTGCACTACTCCAGATTTATGGAGGGGTAGAGCAAATGCTCTCACCATCCCTTCCAGACACAGAGAACAACTAGGTGGACTTCCCTTTGACATCAGAAATGCATGACACTGTTCCCAAGAAAAGAGAAACTGCAAGGTCTCCAAGGCTGAGGTAACCTCCCCAGCCCTGGGAACTTGACCCTATGAAAAACCCCTACAAACAGATTTTTACACATAAAACTTAGTGTGAGAGTCAGTCTGCTTACTAAACAGCATTTTATGAAAAGGAGTGTACAAAATTGAATACTGTGTTCTCAGTGAAAGTCATGCATCCCGACCACAGGCTGCAGCATGTGATGGTCCAATTTGTCATCAGGAAAAACTCTTCACCATTCAGGTAATAAAAGCATTGGAACAGATTGGTGGCAAAATCTCCTCCCCTGGAGACAGTGAAACTCATCTGGAGAAGACCTGGAGCAACCCAATCTAAGTTTGAAGTTAGCTCTGCTTTGAACAGGTGGTTGGATTAGAGATCTCTATTTAAATTATTCTGTGAATTATGCTCCAGCAGTGCCTGATTACACAGAGCATGTGTCCTTTCTCTGTCTATATGGTCTCTTAATAAGTCTTTCACACAGACACTAATTTAGTAATGGCCTGGTTCTCTGCATACTAGCTGCTTTAAGAGGGAGCATTCAGACTTCTGCTGCAGAACACTGTAATTACGCACTGAGTAAGGGAATGTATCTAATGAAATGGATGCACACACAACACACTGCGTCTAAGCCCCTCAAAACCAAAACATGCACAAAAACTAAGCTAAAATTAAATATAATTCTCCTCCCACTGTACAAATCCCACTGCAGAAGTATTTCTCCCAGGAAACCTGAAGGTGCAAGACCTAGAGCCAAGGTGCTCCTCTAAATTAAGAAGACATGTACTGTCCCAGGCCTTCGTTAGATCTGCTCTCCGACAGGCAGGAGGAAAACTTGCCTCTTCCAAGTCTTGCCTGTCTGGACCATTTAGCATATAAACTCTTCAGGACAAGGGCTGCTCTGCTATGAGTCATAAACTGTTTAGTGCCTAATGGTAAAGCCTATAGACGCTTAACATAATAGAATCATGTCACTTAAGGGCCATTAGTCTCCAGTCTAAACAGCACTTTCCCAGTCACAGAGGGAACCAGCCAACTGAGGAAGGCAGGATAAAGGACGTGGGTGGTCAGTCAGGTCACTGGACTCTCAGACACCTGATGTGAAGCCCCAAGCATGACAGAGCCTGGCCAGAAGGCATGGGGGAAAGTCATGGCAGCTCTAGCAATCAAAAGTTTTGTCTTTTGAGCTTTCTTGAACCACTCGAATCTGCTGAAAACCCCTGTCTGCCAGGTCTGTCTCCACCTTCAGCCATGGTTCTCAAGGGGAAGAGCCTCTCATCCACAGAGGGAGTCTCCAGCCTTCTGTATCACCTCTCCTTCCACTCACTGAAGCAGAGTATTTATCCACAAGAAAAGATGCCATTCTGTTTTGTGACCCTGTTTGAACCCCTCTTCTTTCCTGGCATCATCTCTGTCTTCCTCTGGTACCACATCACCCAATTTTACTCTCTCAACTGACTTCTGCAATTGTTTCTTCTTCCCACTTTCCACTAAAGGAAAGAGAGAAATCCTAATAGGAGCCTTTCTGAAAAGGGGTAAACCGCCTTCCTGTGCCCTATGATGATACACAACCCAAAACTGCAAGCACAGCAGCTTCATGGGCTCTCATGCTGTCAGCACCGGGGACACTGGCACGCTGGGTAGCAGGATCTGAGCACAAGTTTCTGTGCACATTACACATGCACAGGGGAAAACAAGTTTGTCTTTTCCTTGTGGGGAAGAGACTGCTCCACCTCCAAGCACAAGCTGCCATTAGTATTTGCTTCGCCGGAGAGAGGGAGCAGCGAATCCTCCAGAGCAAAGGACAAGTGCAGCAATTAGGATGCAGGGGCTGCGGGAGCTGTTTAACAGCACGACCCAGAGGTCAGTGCCGCCGACTCCCAGCCCTGCATAAATATTGTATGAGCTGGGGAGAGGGGCTGTTATGGCCACCCTCAGCGCCAGCCCTCCCCCATCCATCGCCACTCTGCATCCAGCTAGATACGCCAGCAACATTATTTACAGATGTGACAGTCAGGAAAATCACTTCAGTAACTAAGGGAATGGGAATGAAGGCTGCACAGCAGAGCAGGCGCCTGGGAGCAGGCTCCCATCTGCACCTTCTGCCTCCCCTTACAGCCCTGCCGAACGGCACGGCCTGTTCTCAAACTGGTGCATGAAATACCACCAGGAACAAGGAGGGGAGACTGTGAGCTCCCTCTCAAAGCTTGCCCAGGGGTTTGATTATCAATGCTGCTGAAGGACACTTCAGCTAGCAGCTGCCTTCCAGTTTCCTCTGCTAGACCTGCCCTTTGGAGGGAGCTTTATATCACTCTAACAAGAGGTTTTAGAGGGAGCTTCCCTCAGACACTGTGCAGACTTGCAGAAGGCTCCCCACTCCAGCACAGCCACAGGGGCTCATCCCTGCTGAAACTCCCCCAGCTGCTCTATTTGGTACCAGCCACCTTCCTCACACATGACCTATTCACTCCTTATTCCCTGAAGGACTGTCTTCACCTGCAGCTTCAGTCACACTGATGATTGCCATCATCTCTACTGTATCCTGGAACATCCTCATTCTGCTGCCCACTTTTTTTGCCGTGATGCTCTGCACAAATACAAACTGATCTCAGATTCACCGAGACTGAAGGCTCCTGAGGACAAGGACATGGGCCATTCTCCAACTGTACCAGCAGCCCATGAATTCCTAGGGACATGCTGCTAATAAACATCACAGCCCAGGGCAACACATGAGAGCTACAAGAAGGAAAACACAGCTTGGACGTGCTCCTGCCCATGATACCTCTCCAGAATTTTTTTCATTGTTCTGTGTCTGGTTGCTGAATCCAGGGAAGGCAGAAGCCCTGTCTTACCATTAGCAGCTTTTCTAAACTCACTGTGCAATTAATGGGCTTAATTATTGATGGCAAAGGCAAGGAAGGGAGGAAAGAAAGAGCCAACGAGGAGGGAATGATGTGGGGGTGGCAGGCGCCAAAGGTCTCCGAAGATCTTCCCTCAGCCTAGAGCAGAGAAAGAGCCCCTAGCCGCTCTGCTGCTCCCACGGCCCTGCTCTAATGCTCCCTGACATGCCTCTGAAGACAGCGAGCTGTTTGCAGTCACCACCGTGATTTGTTAGTAATTATTTTCACGGTGTCACATTGCTGTCACTCTCTTAACAAAGAGACAGGCAGCCCGAGGCTGCCTGCAAGAAAGAACCAACAGAGAAAAGGAATTGTCAGGCACCCAGGGATCCTCTTTGCTTCCTGGGTTTCTCAACCAGAGTCCTTACCAGCTTCTGAAGCAACTTCTGAGGAGAAGTGGCAAGTCAGAATCATCTCCCATCCTGGTCACAAGAAGAGGAATTAATTACTTAGCCCCTTCTCAATATCACCTTACCTGTAAATCCAGTGCAAGACCCAGGTGCTTAGAGCCCCTTAAGCCAGCAATTTGCTTCAGGCCTGCAGCAAACGCAAAACAACCTTGGCAATTGATGACTTTTAGTGCTCTCCTTCCAAGTCCCAATTTCTTTTCATGTGGTCTTGCCATTAGAACAGCAATCCTTCCCAAACACAGCAATCCTGATGACAAACCCCTGCCTAAGTCTATCATCCTCACACATTAACCCTCCAGACTGTTCACACATGCTCTTCCTACACCAGACTCATTAATTCCAACACACTGCTGTGCTCTGCTTGGCAGTAACATTTCCCTTGGCATTTCACAATGCCAGGGGACCTCAGTAGCTTCCTCACACCTGAAATACACCTCTAATGGCTTGCTACCTCTGTTTTCTCATACACAGCACAGTGCCTTGACAAAGAACTTCCCTGCTTGAACCACATCCAGTCCATCCATCCATCCAACCTTTGGCTGACCTGTCAGTCAGTCCAAGGTAATCACTCCTTTCCCAGAAAACATGGTGCTTGCTTGGGCCCCCAAGGAATGGAGGCTACTTTGGCACATGAAGTGTCACACGAAATAAGGATATAGAGATGAAAGTATGAGACACCTGGCCAGACAACCTTTAAAGCACTCTTGAGCTCTGTGAAGAAATAAAGTGGACTTCCTCTAGAGAAATTCCATGACTGAACTACTCCCAGCGTAAGTGTTCTTCCTGTGCCTGCTTACTGATGGTGCACAAGGGTCAGTCTCTGCAGCCGTGGGGAAACCTGGGTATTAATTCACCCTCTTAGCATAGGGAGAGTTTGGAAATATTAAGCTTCACAGTCTAAGGAAAACCTTCCTACAATTAACTGCATGGAAGAGCTCTGTCTCAGAGGGCGGCTCCTTTTCAGGGGTCTTTTTAATAACCAAGAAATGGCATATACATGCTGTGAAGAATTAGGATCACCATTGGGAAGCTAAATGGTCCATAAAATGTAAAAGTTCTTTTCAGAGCTGGGAGCATTGTGAACTGGAGGAGAGGTCTTGGCAACCTCCCACCAGCCTACTCCATCCACCTGGTTTGCAGGGAGAGACGTGACTCCAGGCAGGGATGAGGAACTGAACTCAGCTGGTGCCCAGGCACCTTGGGCATGCTGGCTGACAGCCAAGACCTGGTTCAACATTCAGGTGGAAAAACTGAAGCTAGAAAATTAGAGATGACCAAGAGGCATGTACAGAGGAAAAATGAAGGGTGTCCCAGGGTGTAGGTGCCAGGCAGTGAGGAGGAGAAACCCTTGCTCAAAGAGGAAAAACTGGTAGGACCAAGGCAGGATGAAGTCCTGGGCAGTATGAGCTTCCCGGACACAACCCTACCAGGACATTGCTCTGCTTCCTCTGTATTCTTCCCACAGACTTTTCTATTCTGCTGGCACTTCCACAGGTCTCACATCATTGCTAACACCTGGTCCACATCAGTGTCTGAGCACATGACACCGCCTTTGTGGTGCCAGGCAGCACCTGGCAGCACCTGGGCCAAACACCAAAAAAGGTGACTCCAACATGAAATGGACTCAGCTCAAAAATTAGTCTGCAGCTCCGGTGTCCTCCCAAGTCCTGCACACACCTGGTCATCCACTCCTGAGGATACAGAGTCACTGGACAAGGCACAGGAGAATATGCTGGAGGGAAAATACCAGGGATGACCTCAAGATGGCCCAGTAGGTCTTTGCCAGCCAGGAGCTTCAGAAGGAAAGGGACTGAACCTATCCAGGAAAATGGCTCCCAACAGGAAACAAACATCCAAACAAAATAAAACATTTTCAAGAAAGCTATAGACTCACACAGCAGAGCAGGTGAAAGAGGAAGGATGCTGCTCCCAGGCTGGCAGTATTCTTCAAGCAGAGCTCTCCAGGCAGAGGAGCCATGAGCACATCTGTCCCAGCCAAGCCACTGAGAGGGCAGCACTGGGGCCAACACACAACTGCTCTGCTTCAGCTGTGAAGTAAGAAGAGTTGGGATCCAAAGGAAGACAGCTGACATTTCAGACCCAGCATGAAACTGGCTGTCTAACAGTAGAAAAATTAAGCTGTTTTAAGAGAAAATGAACACTTTGTGGAGCTAATCTGTTTTTCACACATGCCACAAACAACCACTCAGACAGCAAACAGCCCTCAAGTGATTGTCCTCTGCAGTTCCAAGCCAACCAGCTTTTCAATTTCCCAAGGCACAGAATCACCACAATCCTGAACTGCTATTAGGGGGCTCTCATATAGACAGAAGATAGGGTGGTTTTTTTACCATTATAGAGCCGTTGATTTTGAACCTATTTTGCCTGAATTCACTAAAATACTAGACACAGAATTCACCCTAGTGATTCCTGGTGCAGAGGGAATTATGGTTCCCTACTCTATGAACAGATGATATTGAGACCACTGATTTATGTCCAGTTCGGTGTGACTGTTTTCAAAGAGCTTGAGTTAGGTTATCCAGGGGTAGAAAATCTACCTTCCCCCTTATTACTCCACCCCAAAGGTTCAGTGGTGGAAATACAGCACATGATGCAATGCCTGTCTCATTCTCCCCCACACTGCAAATTTATTTTTAAGTTTCTCAAGCATCTTTTACGCTACTTCCAACTTCTTTGGTCTTAATTCCCAGGTAGCAGAGTCCTGCTCCCCACAGTGCAACGGGCACCACAGCTCAATAAATCTGTAGCCACTACAGCCCTGACTATGACAAATGTCTTTGCTATGATGTGCCAGATAAGGAAGAGACCTGAAGGTGACAGTCCATTGCATGATGATCCCTATGCAAAGATTTCATGTCCAAAGTTTAATCTAAAGGCATTCCCAGACATCTAGGACAATGTAACTTGTAGAAGCCCAAGCAACCAATTACTTCAAAAAAAGACAAGAACAGGAGTCACCCAGGGTAACTGGTACATAAGGATAACAAAAGTCAAGTCTGGTATATTCATTTTAAATAAGAGTGTACAGAGGGGGAATCTTAAAATCCGAATTTTTTTTTTTGCATAAGTGATATCATTTTCTTTAAAAACAAAAAGCTGGACTGCAGGGTCATAGAAGTGAATGGGGTCAGTGCTATTCCCTGTAAGTGCTCACAAGGCTCCCTTGCTTAGCTCTGGCAAAGCACTTTAGGATGTAATTACATGAACAACTCCATCAGCAAATCTGACTCAAAAGGTTCCTGACCCTGGATACTCAGTCCCATCCCTTCACTGTAGTTCACACCACACTCTTTGTTCAGCCAGTGTAACCATGTGAAGAGATACAGCATAGGCTTGTTCAGCAAAATGATCCCCACTGAAAAAACATCACCAAGCTAATCCAAAGATCTTAGTTGGAAAGGAATTGTTGTATTAGCTGTAAATGCAGATGACTACATTATCTTTCAGTTGCCAGATCTTTCTTGTACTCTCAACTCTGAACACACCTCTTCCCCTGCTGCCACACAGCCAGCCCACCCTATCCCTTCTCCTGCCTTTCCTCATGACTACCCAAGCGTTCCCACTCACTCCAGTCAGTGGCCACCTGCAATCTCTCTCTGAGGCAGAGGCTACCGACCCCCTCCTGGTTCTGTGATAAAGAACAGCACGTACAGAGGACACTAACACCAACAATTCTTTTCCATTCATGACCTAATTCTGATCTCAAAAATGTCCAGGAGACTGGAAAGAGCAATCCATTGCCACATTTAAAGCTGGTCTGAGAAGACAAGCATGCTCCCAGCCTGTGTAACTTGCGAGGAAAGAATTAAAACAGTAAGACAAAATTAAGCAATAGTATAATTTACTGCTTAGAATTTACTAATATCCAACCTAGGAAGAGCACCAAGGGCTATAAACATTTCGAGACACTTCACTATGTTTTATCACTATATTAGAGAGTACTTGCCTTTTAACACTTATTTAAGAAAATAAAAAACTTCTGAGCAATGGTTTCCTGTGAAGACATAAATTAGCATGTTCTGATCAGCCACAGCAGCTGCAGTACAAGCATCTTCATGTCAGAGTTATATAGACCAAAGCCTGCATGTACTTTTATCTAGGCTCAGTGCATTTACAGAACAATCCAAATGTGGAAGGAGAAGGATTAACCGATGCTTCTGACATTATGGTGCAGGTCTGAGATTTGGGACATAAGACTTCAGCTCTGCCTATGCCTGCCTGCACAGCCACAGGCATCTCACTTAACCTCACCGTATTTCAACTCTTTATCTATGAACACATGGTAAAAATGCCTCTTTCATTGCCAAGATTAATTCACATTGTGTTTAAGAGCCCACAAACTGGTTCCACACACAGAGGAACGCAATTTGACATTTCAGCAGAGATAAACTACACTAAAGAGCTTATATTACAAGGGCTCAACTCTGGCAGATACTAAGTACCCTCTTTTCCACTAAGCCTGTCTCCTGCAGTCAGCAGCTCCCTCAGCCCCTTCAGAGGCATGTTAC
This sequence comes from Prinia subflava, assembly GCF_021018805.1. Lineage (NCBI taxonomy): Eukaryota > Metazoa > Chordata > Aves > Passeriformes > Cisticolidae > Prinia > Prinia subflava. The sequence continues at coordinate 10,025,378 of NC_086256.1, read as the reverse complement.
CCTCGCCACCCAATGCCACATCAATGCCATTTGCTTAATGACTAGTGTCAGTTCCAACCTAGGTGCAGAATGAGGTCCAAGCACTAAAGCAGACGACATCAGGTATCTGAATCCATCCCTGGAGCTGTTAAACTTGGACTATAGCTCCTTGCAACAGGCTAAAGAAATCCTCCCACTGAGCATGCAGAGGCCTGAGGACCGTGTGTCTAACGAGGCTGTATCCCCACTCATATTTTAGCTTGGCAGGTCTGGTGCTCCTTTCATCTTTTGCTTCAGGTAGCTCTCTTTAATTAATAACATTTCTGAGTCGACACAGGGAACTTTCCACCCAGAATGAATGGCCCTCTCTCATTAGAACCACGACTTGTCATGATGTATTCAAGAGCAGAAGTGTGATTCATTCCCTTGTCTGGGAATGAGGGGTGTTGCTGGGGGGTGGGGGGGAGAGGAGTCTCTGTAATGAGTGACTGATATTTGCTGAAGTTGATATGCGACTCTGTCGGCTTGAACTGCCTTGTCAGGACAAGCCTTCAAGAAAGGTGATGTTCCTACTCAAGAGGTTTTCCTCATTAAAGAAATTGCATCTTAACAAGAGGGAAGGGGAGGGCTGGCAGGAGAGCTGCTGTCTCCCCGACTCCAGCCTGATTCACACACACCAAGAACTGAAAGCAGGTTGATGCAAGCACAGTCAGTAGAGGATTAGTGCTCCGTTTAGAAGCCCTCTCACACAATGGATTCTCTCCAGCAGTAACCAAATCCTTCCAACAGGTGCACCTCCTGATGGTGCACCACACCCATGACAAGGCCTTTGGTAGCATGGCCGAGGAGCTTGACTCAGCTAAACCTCCATAAGCCCTTCCCAGATGCTTGGTGTTCTGGGCACCCAGAACTTCCTGCGTTCTGGGCACCTGGCTCCTTGTGACTACTGCTCCCTGTTGTCTGAGGGAAGACAGACAAACAGCTCTGTGGTCTTCCAAGGAAACTCCAGTGTTCAAGAGCAATCAATCTGTAGCCACACAGTGCCTCATTTCCTGAAGATCCCTGAGCCAAGCAGAGGCTTTACTGATCCTTTAGCAGTTGAGTTTACATCTTGAATGCTGCAGATTCAGCAGTGCCAGACACCATCAGCAGAGAGCAGTACTCTGACAATCGCTATTCCTCTGGTGCTTTTGTTTGAGCTGGGAGTGCTACACACGTTGCAACTCCTGGCTTATGCAGGGCTATTTCTCCACCTTATCCCCATATCCAACACTGACAGGCTTGAAGATTCCTCCTCATTACAGCCACTTCCCTGCATCCAGCTTGCTCATCCCACTCTTCCCTGGCACCTACCAGTGGTACCTACTGGAAGCCCTCACAGTAGACAGGTCAGTTCAGAAGACACCATGCCTCAGCTCTAGAACAGCTCATGCAGACAGAAGCCAAACTAAATGCCCAGGTCATTACTGGAGAAGCCAGGAACAAAGCTGCACGGTTTACCAGCCAAGCTAAGGAGAACAGAGGACAGGAACGCCAAACCACTCAAGACATGGGTAAGAGGACTGCGGCTATGCAAGCAGCTGTCATTATTAGGGAAGCTGAGAAAAGAAAGAGCAGAGTTAGGAGTGGACCTGTCACAAGTGGTGGCTCCTTAAGCCAGGAAGCGTTGCACTCACCTCAGTGTCCTCAATTCCTCTGGAACCCAGCCAGGTGTCTACCATGCAATGCTTCCAGCAACACTCCTCCAAATGTGGACAAACAGCACCACCTCCCTTCCTACTGCCCCAGTGCCTTTTGTGACCAGCATGTGGTCTCAACATGGTAGCAAAGGGCATCAGCTACACTGCAGCTCTTGTAGGGAAGCATGGGGTGATTCCCTGGAATACTTCATGGATGTTCCACGTCTCTGAGGCTCCGTCTCCCTGTCTGAGCAGCCTTGTTTCAGCTCTCCGCTTTCTCTCTTTAAAAAGAGATGCTCAGTTCTGCTTTGCTAAACCCTATTTGGCAATGTGTCTAAACACATGCAAACTTAATTAGTTCAGGAGGGAGACTCGGCATTTGTGGTGACGGATAAAAGTAATGGGAAATGAGACAAGTCAGAGCTGGCAGGGAGTCCTCACTCAAGCCTTATCCACTGGCACGGTGCTAATCAGATGTGACGCTACACGCTGCAGCACCCAATCGGCGACGGAGCAGCATGATGTGCTACTCACCAGGCGGCTGCAGCTAGACTCCTGCTATCCATGTACTTGGAAACACAGAATGTATTTTCTGCTTTGCCCTGGAGATGCTTTAGGATTGAATTCTGAAGTTAATGGTTTAAAAAAAAAATTTAAAAGGAAGAGGGAGAAATGAACCACTCGCAACAACCTCATGGCCAGGAGTGGAGTCTTCTTTTCCAGCTGACTAGTGAGGGACAATCCATGCGAGAGACCACTGCAAATGGTGAACAGTGAATCTCCACTCCAGAACAGCACGTCCCCCTGAGCCAGCTCACCTCACAACCCCTATGGCTCACCAGAAATGCGGTTCATCTCTACCTCTATTTGCCTGCTGTAGAGCTCTGAGGGAAAAAAAAAAAAAAAAAGCCACCCAACACATCCAGGTTGCTCTTTCCATATAGACACCAAGTTAGGATGTCATTACCCGGGAATCTTTTCAGCCCACTGCAAAAGCAGTGGAAAGATGGGCTTGGAGCAAAGATAACTGGTTCCTCACAACCACCGACAAAGTGGTAAACTGGACTCTCACAACAGCAATACAGAGTAAAGAACAGAGAAAACAGAATACATGAGAAACAGAAGCTTAGCACAGTAACTGTGCTGGTCTCTAACAGAAGCTTAAACATGATATATAAAGAAAAATAACTCACTCCTAATTTTAACACAGAAATTTGCAATATGTATGAGCTCTGGACACAGCCTGAGCAGACACCCAGATTCTGACTCAAAAGTTCAAACATCGCCCCTCTATCTCTGTCTGGAGCCAATTTCTCATCTCCACTAGTGCTTGTGCTGAGCTTTGGACCCCATATCTCATGTTTCACTAATCACACCAAGAAAAGGCAAGGAGCTGCCACTCTGCAAACACCACTCGTCAGGGAAGAACTGGTGCTGATTGCTCCTAGACTATGTGCAGTTTATTTAGGCCTCCAGCTTGAGGAAACCGATGTCACGGTGAAAACCAAGTAACTACTAATGAGTTGTGGCTGTCAGTTTAGGATGGGATGTGTCAAGCCCATGCTTTACTGGGGTGATAACAACAGGAGCCTTTATCCAGCACCACCGGGAAATGAAAAGCTGAAGCAAGATTACACAAATCCTAGAGAATTCAGCTCCATAGGACACTGATCTGCAAACGCTTTTGAGATTGAATGAATTTAAATTTTGGACATATAGTCCCATTCTTATAATAGCATTTTTAGGTTGTGGCCTAGCTATTTTTCCAACAAAACATGCACATACAGTGACACTTGCAGATCAGTGCAGGTCCCCGCCTGGTACTGGCCAGATATTCACCCAGATGATGAAGATAACCTTAACAATAAGAACACCACTGGAGCATGCCAGACCCGGCTTGTATTCTGTTCCAAAGACTACTCTGCGATTCACATTGAGTTACTGTGCCAAGATGACAGAAAAATACTTAAATGCAGGAAGTCAAGTAAGGATCATCACTTGATCATCCATCTATGCACTCAGAAATATCCATCCCTTTGGAAAGTATATTGGATAAAAGGCAAAACGTCACAAAGCTCCAGTTTAAACTTTTCCTGAGGTTCTGAAAGGTTTCACTCACTATAGGGAATATCCTAGGCAGTGATCTTGCACCATGTCCAGCATCCACCTGTCTTCTGAAACAACTCTCCTCTCCCAATTATGCATGGCAAACAACAATTTCCCTAAGAAACAATGACTAGGGACAGCTGGAGGCTTGCAAGGACAAAGACATATGCAGTACAGGCAATCATGGAGCAATAAAGCCCAGGAAAATCTCCCTCCCCTCCCATACTCACATCACTTTCAAATCCCAGTCTCCACAGGTCACAAAAATCGACTTGACGCTGGGATCTAAGAGGCCTTCCTTTGCCATCCACTCGTCAACCCTCTGAAAGGAAGGCAAGAAAAGGGGATGAGTTTTGCAGAGACAGGCCGAGCCACAACAGTTAAACTCAGATAAGCTGCTTGCAATCAAGAGAGAAGAAAATTGTGATCTTATCCAACCTCTCCCTCTCTCTCTTCTCTCTTTGCTTGCCATCTCAACAACAGCACGTTTGGACCTTTGAAGATTTCTGATAGGAGACATCAGGCAACCAGAGGAGAGATGATCTTATCAGACACCGCAGCAGCTCTGCTTGTGGAGGGATGAAAGTTGTGCAGCGTTAACGGGACGATACAACTGTGCTGTTACCTGGCATTTCTCTTCTCCCTGTACCAAAGAGGCTCGTAGGGAACATAACTTGTGTCCCCTCCCGTGAGGAGAAAAGACAGCTATATTGAGATGGCTTCCCTCCCCTACAGCATTTCTCACATACTCTAATTCATATAGCACCAGGGGGATATGGGCAGGGGGAAATAATGGAAGGGCTGGGCATACATAGACACTGTGTGGCAATAAAAAGCAAAGCCAGGTGTCCCCTTCCTCTCCAGGCTGGATCCCTCTTTCCTTCTTATAGTTCTGAAGAAGTGCTTGTTCAGGGTAGTGTGAATTTAAAGTGCATCCACTATTCCTGATCAACTTCCCACAGGGACAGATGTTTCCTCTTCAGAAATGGGCAATGTTAACCAGGAGGATGCAATCTACTTCAGGGATTAAGGAATTAACCTAGACTGGACACCCTGCATAGACAGAAGCCCTGCAAAGACACTTATTCCAGCGAAAACTAGCAAACTACGTGCCCAAAATCTTGCAGTGGCAGGCAATCAGCTGTTATTATGCAACCTCACTAGCAGCATTTTCAATGCCTGAGCAACAGAAATCCCTCCTCTTTTCCTTTGCTTGACACCTTTCACTCCTGAGTAAACCAGCATGCCTCTGAAGCTGCCTGACCTGAATCTCATTTTAACCTAGAAGCATGCTGCTGTATGAACACCTTTTCTGTCCAAATTAAAAAAAATTACATAAGTGGTTCCACACTCTAAGAAGCTTCCATAGAAACAGAATGAACCATTTTCTGGAATACTCCAGTAGTGATCTACATTCACCCATCCAGGCAAAGAGGGCTCACCCTCCTGGGGGAAGCAGGTACATGCATCCACACGTTTATGGACAAGACTGGTATATACTCTCTGGAGAGCTGGGGGTTTGCATGGATGTGAGACATCACCTCTGCAGTGCACCATCTTCAGTCTCATGTCACTGCCACAGCCTTTCCTACCAGGGGTCGATGTTTCTTCCTGGGGCCAACTGTACAACAGCCCTCTGAGTAAAACTCCCCAGAAAAGCAGCATCCAGTCTCAGTCACACTCCCTTTGGCTGATGGGATCTCCCAGCCAGACTCACATGAGCCTGCCTGGAGCTGGGGACAGCAGTGGTAACCTTTCTAAACTCCCTGATGTGAGCGCCCATCAAGTGCTGTCTCCATGGAGGATTTTAATGCCTTTAATTTGATTTCCTCAGATAAGCAATTGTTGCAATTATTCTGATTAGCAACAATTAGGTAACACAGCAGTGGAGATCCTGACAGAGACAACGAATCAAACATGAATCTGCAGCCCAAGTACGCTCTGCTTGAGGAGGTTTCCTTCACTATCTGACTACCAACAAAAGCTATTGATGGAGAAATATTTCCAAGCTAATTAAGCCTTAAATGCTCTAGGAATTCCACATTAAGCAGATGGTATTATTAGGGCTGTATCTGCATTCACACATCCTTTAGATTAGATTTCAGAGGCATTTTCTTCTATACTACATGTATTATTGAGCATTTAAATAGGTAGAGAAAATAATTTAATAAAATGCAGAGGGAGGGGAAAAGAAATGAAAGCAGAATCTCCAGGAGCAGTGGTCTTGAGCAATGTCATGGTGCTTTAAAACTGGCTCAAGAAAGAATCGCCTCTTCTCCTATCCACTGGCAGGAGTTTGGATATCTTGTCAGCACCCTTGACATGAACAGCTGGAGATGACAGATCAATGGTTCAATAATCTCAGCAGTGTGTCACCAGTGTGACAGCAAATGTTATTCTAATGAAGCTGTAATCATAGTCAAATTACGCGGTTCGATTCTCAGCAAGGGGAGGGTGCAGGGGAAGAGATGAAGAGGGGACTACAGGACCAGAGGTCAGAGTTTGAGAACTAAAGGTTACTCTGCTTACCTCAAGCACTTGCTGGAGGCTCGGCTGCCCATCCACCATGCCTTGAATAATCCCAGTCAGCTGAAACAGAGACAAATGGAAAGCAGTCACCAGAGCAGCACTCAGAAGATCATTAGAGAGGTCTACTCTCCTGTCCATCTTTCTGTAACCAAAAACATGCTCCTGTGACCCACATGGGTGTTGCTCAGGAATCAGCCACAGCAAAGTGATCCTGGCAGCTCCCCAGCCACAGGCAAGAAAGAGCACAGCTGCATTCCAAATACAGACATGTAGTAGGGCTCCTACCCACACCACAAAACTGCAAATTCTCAGCATGGCAGGGTCCACTTGGGGAGCAGTGTCATGCACCAACCAGCATGATACCCTTTTTCAACATGCCTTTCAGCGTTTTTGGTGTTGCCTTCATGTATACAGGCAATGGTAACTACCAAAGCCTCTGGACATTCCTCTGCTATCACACTGACACCAAAATTTGTTTAGTGTTAGATGAACCAAACAGAAGAGTATTGGTAAGTGAGACCTGGAGTGGACCCAGCCATCCTCCCCTGAGCTGGGCAGCCAGCATGTGCACTTTCCCACAGTCCATCACAGCATTCCTCTGTGGTTCAAAATTGTATTTAAAATAATGGAATGAAATCTGAAGAAAAGCACTTTCTTCCAGAACTCTGTCTAGTCTGTTTTCCAGGAGGCTCCTTAGGAAGACGTCCTGCGAACAGATATTCCTACTAACTGCTCCTAGACTGCTCAGCTGTTCAAAGCTAAACACATGCATTAAAAGATGCAGTTTTATGGGCCTCTGCCTGTGTCTGCCCAGGAGAGCTTGAGGCACATGGAAAACAGATAATTTTTCTGTCTGCCTTCCAACTGACAAAACTGTCTTTTAACATATTGAATATCGGAGTTCAGTAGCTTGCCATCAATGCATCCAAGTAATTAAAAAAAATCATTATTAAAACAAGTGCACACTATGGGATTTCACTTCATATGGCACTTTCCTGAAGCTACACATTTCACACATTCTCATAAAATAAAGGTCAAGCACAACCTAGAAGCATCCATGCCTGGATCCATCTGGAAGACATGGCATCCAGTTATGAGATACTGATGGCCCCACCATCAGCCAGGAGTAAATCTTCCACACAGACCAGCTCAACGTACAACATAAATCCTCTCACAAACCACAGGGCTCAGCTTTATTAAGTATGTGGCAACTGAAGGAAGGTAAATGGTTTCTATCTCTCAGTTTCTTTGGCTGTTTGGCTTACAGCACTGAACTTGGAGGATAGAAAAAGAAATGATATTAAACTCCGATTAAACTGTAATTACATTTAATGAATACCAAATACCTGACTCACTGAATAAACTGTTAGTGGAAAGATTATTTTCTCATAGTGACTCCCATGAAATGGCAATACATACCTTTTAGGGAAAGTATTTTAATTTTAAGAATGCAGAGCTCCTCTAGGTGTGTTTCTCAAGTTCATCAAGCCATTATGAAGTGGAATTTTAAGAAAGTGGAGGGACAGAGACACTCTCTTATATTTCAGAAACTGTTTTTATATTAATCTGTATTTTAATTGGGTTAACAGCTGCTACCTACAGATTTCCATACTCTGAGAAGCAAATAGATTTGAGGAATTAATACATGGCTCTTTAGAGCAGTTTTTAAAGCTGGCACGGTTTTTGCTTTTCTTGCCATCTTTCTCTCCATGCATTCTTCTGGCAGAGGTGGACAGCTCACCTATGGCAAAGTGCTGGTTCTGTCTTTCTGACAGCAGCTCAACCCAAATCCCTGGAAGTGACCGACAAGTGTGTTCAGAAAAGAATACAGAATCACAGAGTTTGTTTTGGAAGGGACCTTTAAAGTTCATCCAGTCCAACCTCCCTCACAATGAGCAGGGACATCTTCAACTAGATCAGGTTGCTCACAACTCTGTCTAACCTGACCTTGAATGTTACCTCTCTGGCAACCTGTGCCACTGTTTCATCACCCTCAATGTAAAAATCTTCTTCTGTATACTTAGTTGACTAGTTTAAAGTCATTATTCCTTGTTCTGTCAAAAGTGGGGCCGAGCTGAAAAGTCTTATAGGCCCCCTTAAGCACTAAAAGGTCACAATAAGGTCTCTTGGGAGCCTTCTCCTCTCCAAGCTGAACAACCCCAAAGCTCCCAGCCTTTCCTCACAGGAGAGGTGTTTCATCCCTCTGCTCATCTTTGTGACCCTCCTCTGAATCTGCTCCAAGAGGTCCAAGTCGTTTCTGTACTAAGGATGACAGGTAACCTTTCACTGTCTCAGCCAGCACTGATGCAAGTGGTTTCTGCCATTCCAGGTACACTCAGGACTGTATCTGTGGAGCACTGCACCCCTGATGCCGTGGGAGGACAGGGTACAATGGCCTCATCCAGACATTTCCCATCAGCAGGAGGGGGGGTAAGGAAGGTGGATGCAGAAGTGCCACCAAGAGTCACTGCTTATTCTTGCCCAAAACTCATTCTGTCCTTCCCTGCCAAAGCCAAGTACCAGCCTGTCTGTACAAGTACACATCATCCAGTGTATGCACACAAGGTTCATGCTGCAGAAATCACACACAGGAATACAAAGGAATGTATCTGCTCCATGGGTGCATTTCAGTACATGTCAGAGAGCGCTCAAAATGGACCAGATTTCTACTCTCTCACCCTTTCTGATACTTCCTGTTATCAGTTATGTCCATCTGCCACATCCCAACCTAGTGCATTGTATCTCTGCAGCATTATCTGGTCTTGCAGCTTTGAAAAAGTATAAAAACGTAAAACTGCACAACTGTAAAATTTCACTGGTTATCCCAAGATGAGGTACTTGGGAACATAAGCAAGCTATAATGCCTTTATCTTGTTGTATTTTTATTGTCTACTCATTCAGGAAAAAAATCAATAAAAATTAGTCATAAAAAGAGAGTAAAGTATCATGAAAAGATCTGTACAAGCACCTTGCATGTAGAGGGAACCTCTCCTTAAACTTTCAGTGAGAATTTTCTTGGGCATCAGAAAAGTCATCTGCATCTTCCAAAAGGGCATGATGAGCTTTATACACCTAACAACAGCTTTTAACAACTTGCCAACACTTTCCATCTTCTCCGCCTAAGCATTCAGCTCACCCCTCAAAATAACCAAGGTTCACAACCTATTGTTTTACAGAAGCAGGTCAGGAGATAGGGGACAAGATGAGGTCTCAGAGTGAGCCAGCACTGGAAGACAGCTCCTGGCCATTGGTGTGGGGAGTTGGAGAAACATCCTCTAGCCAGGGGAGAGCACACACACATCAAAAGGTAAGCAAAGCAATGTCTTGAGGGTGGCAACAAGCTCTCCACTTTTCCAGGCACCCTTCCCATGCTGTGCTGCTGTCTTCAAGAAGGAAGAGGGATGGAAGAGCTACTCCAAACCCAAGGAGTAATGTCAAGCAACCCCAGTAACCTTTCCACACAGAGTCTACATCAAGCAGTTAGACTGCTTAGCAAAGCTAGAGGGGAAATCAGCAGCAGACAGGCTCCCATGTAATGTCAACACCAGTGCTTTTCCTAGAGAGTTTATCTGGAAAACCATCGTATTTCTACTCCAAGACAGTTTGCTGATTACCTAAACACTTGTCTCTGGTGTACAATCTGATAATCAGGCCTGGTCTTTCTTTGCAGACAAAGAGGCCAATAAATCTCACCCTTTTGTAAGTAGAGGTGCCTAGACAAAGCCCTTTACTCGCATTTAGCAAAATGAGTATTTTTCAGAAAACATAAACCAGCAGAAAGTCAATAACAAGTGCTGGAGCAGTTCAGGCAGCAGCACTGCAAGAGCACATCCTGGCTGTGTCCCTGGGGTCTCAAGTGAACCTACACCAGTGGCACAGGGATGATCCCTGCACCTACCTAGCAGAACCCCACTGTTTAGTAAGGTTCACCTGTGGCTCTCAGGGCAGGGCTTCAAACTGAGCCCATACATGGGCCCCGGGAACAAGCCCAGTTACACCTCCAGCATGATCCCACTCTTGGACCTCTTGGCAGCCCCTGCAACAGGCCAGGGGACTGCGCAGCCAGGAAGGACAGGGGCCATGCTGCACTCTAAGTAGCAAGGGGTACAATGTGGGGCTGACCAGGAGCCAGTGATGTCAAGGCTAGGATTAAAACCACCTTCCTAATCCATGCTGTTATAATAACAGAGGACTTGCCAAACCTGGTAGTGGGGCCTTTTTGTATCACTGATACACACAGGTGGGGGTTCTGCAATCATTTTGCCTGCTGGCCTCAGTACTGCCCATTTTCACCCAACTCTGGACATGATGCCAGACCGAGGTTCATGGCAGAGTATGCAGGAGAATGCTGACCTGGGACACGTGTGCCCATCCTGGAATCCTGCAAAAGCACAGCCAACACACACACACACACACACACACACACACACGCACTCAGCTTCACTTGCTTCAAGGCTCCCCACAGGAGACACAAACACCTGCTCGACACCCCGGAGAGCAAGAGAAGACTGAGAAACCATCATTGCAGCACCATAGCATTAGATGGGGTGACTGCTGGTCACAAGGCCATCATCCAGAGAACCTCTGAATGTCCCTAGATTACAGCAGGCTGGAGGCTCTGTTCAGCTCATGAAGCTGAACCACAGGCACACACCAAGCAAGTCATGCAGACTCTTGTGCAAGAACAGAGCTACAGTCTTTAGCAACAGGGAAAGGACGCAATAGAGAGATTTCCAGAAAAAGGAGTTTTGGTTTTCTTGTCTCCAGAATTTAGGTGACTTGCAAGGCCGACATTTTGGGCTCAGCTCTAGAAGATGATGTTGTCTTTAGCAAAGATCAGGTGCAAGCTGTGATATTTATCACGTATGTACAAGCATATGTCCAGCAAGCCTCATGGGAATAAGGACAGCCAAAGTACTTGTCCAGCCTTCTAGCATTAAGGTTGCAAAACCATTTCTATTATAACCCTCTGTTCTCACACATTTAAAGCTTTCTGAAAGCTCTTCTCTGGGGAATAATGCTTTCTGTGCTTAGTCTTTTTTTTTTTTTTGAAGTTTAAATAAAATGCCTTCAGATTGTTTTGAGTTACAGGAGAATAAAAATAGGTATTTCTTTTTACAATGTGAATATATGGAAGGGGCTGGTTGGTTCTGGAGGGGACTCCACCTAACACAGAGGAGTCATTTTTCATCAGGCAAGTACAGGTGGGACAAGCCCTCCATGGGCTTAAGCCTGAGGTAGGGGAAAACACACCATGGTGTTGATGATCCTAGACAAGACAGGGACAGAATCAAGACCTTGAATACACTCATTCCCACAGTAAGTATTTTAGTCATTGAGCTGGCCAAAATTGAACCAATGGACTGATAGGAAAAAAAGCCCGAAGCAAAAGGAACTTAAAGTTTCTTTTGATGATTATAGGAGGGAAGAAAAACACACTTGGAAAAACAGTTAACTATTTGGGTTGAATAAAAAGAAAACAAAACCCACCCCAAATCAACAACAAAACTCAACCCCTGCTCTTCAATTCCTTTGAACCCTCAGGGATTACATTTAACATCTTCATTCCATATCTAGGGAAAGGTGGCCACAGCTCAAGGGCAGCTGTCCTCGACAATGAGAGTAAGCAAGTAAAGAGAGGCCACGTCTTCAGCAATCAGTTCAAGTGGCCCACAATTACATCAAAAAGAAAGTCTTAAAAATACAGACATGAATTATCCTACCACTCTGAAGGACTCCTCAAATCCCAACATGCAGGCCCACAGGAGAGTCATTTAGTGCCTCTGAACCACACATCTGCACAGCACTGTTTTTCCTCAGTCCTTGCTCTCTTCAACCTTCCCCACCACAGAGGAGCACAGCAAAATTGCAAGAGCTCATAAAGAGGTTACAGGATTTTGAACATTAGCTAACACGAGTGCGTTTATTTGGTGGTCACCCAATTAAGACATTTGTTAGCTGTAAATACAATTATCTTAGTTAGCAGATCACAGCTAGAGTTATTTATGAATCTAAACTGAGGTCTTTACACACTACTGCAGTAACAAAGAATGATTCTCTTTGTCATTAACTCAAGGCTGGCATGACACACTGCCTGGCAGCTGCACCGTGAAGAGGTGACCCGAGTCCCTGGTGCAATGGAAACCTGCTTCCCAGAGAGACTCTTGGAGCACCAGGAACCTTTGCACTTTACCTCTGTACAGAAGGGCGTAAGCTGGGGATGCACCACAGGCTGAACATACATGTGAAAGGTGGATTCGATCTCCATCGTCCTGCCATTCAGCTTCAGGATAGGGAATTCGATGATTTCCTGAATAGGGAAAAAAGAAAAGCAGTTGTTCATTTAAACCAAACAAGAAATGAAGCTGGAAATTAGCACCCATCTAGCAAGGTGGCCTGATAGTCCCAAACAAAAATAAACTCAACACAAAGCTCTGTGGAAGTGGGAAGGTGGTGGTGCAGCACAGAGCACATCCGACACCATCAGAACAGATGAGGGTGGTGCTGAAGCTCATCACAGCCAGGACAAGCTGCAAGGAGGGCTCTGTGCTCAGCACTGCAGCTGCACACATCACTGCCTAAGCTGAACCCAAGGAAGGTGATCTCACACCACTCCCATATGCTACCCATGAAGCTGTACTCAAAATGAGCTCACAGCTGTCCAGCAAAGACATCACAGGGATTGTGCCCTCCCCAAGACCACTCTCAACCTTTCCAGACCACCATCCTTTTAGAGGACACCATCAGACAGACAACAAGGACTACTGCACCAAGCACCTCCTTCCCTGGGGAGGCTGAGGAGGACTGCCCTCCTCAACAGACTGAGAAGAGGAGCTGAAAGCTCCCCCAAATCCATCCCTATGGGATACAGCACAGTAGCAAGTCCTGCTTAATTTTCCTCTTTGTAGCCAATTTATGCTGATAGGGAAATAAAAATGTTCCTTCATCAGAAGAATGTTCAATTATTTGAATAATCAGCAATCAAAAATTTACATGGACCTGTTAATAAAAAGTTTAAACAAATCCAGTTGCGATGGATTTCTCAATTATTAAAAAATATACATGAAATTAAAAAAGCCGCCCACTGAATAAAAGCGATAAAATCCTTTGTGTTCACCCCCCTCCTTCTCCACTCCCTTTCTTCCTTTCAGTTTAATGTAAGAGGAGAAGTGACAATTTGTTTGGTGTCTTTAAAGAATAATTCGTCTATGTTATTTAATAGAGATCCATGGCACCAAGGTTCTGGAGTGCAAATGAGCCCGCTGAGTGATATCCATGCAACAAGCCTCTCAAATCACTTCTGGAGAAAAACAGAGAGAGGGAGAGAGAATAAAAAAAATATTGCTTTTTAATATTCAAAAACAGTTTGCAAAATTTAATCAAAGCAGAGCAAAAGCTAACATTTTTACCACTTTGACATTTTTATTAGTGCTTTCATAAATTTTTAAAACATGAACGGAATTAGTTTAACAACAAAAAAAACTGCCTGAAAACATCTGGAAGAGACAAATAAGAAATAATAAAAAACGAAAAAAAAATCCAACTCCTGTGAGTAAAATTAGCATGTGAAAAATGCAGCCGCTGCAGAGGAACTAACACACTTTTTTGGACTGTGGTTGCAACCCTCATGACCTGCAGGCGGAAATTATCATGAGATTACACATATGAGCTGATGACATCACCACCCCACTAGACAGCGGGAGGGCAAGAAGCTGGGTGGGTAAATGGAAACAACAGATAATTTAAATAGCCAGGAGAAACACCCAATTTCCATGGTGGGCAGAGCCCAGAGACAGAGCAGAGCATCTCCCCAGTGCAGCAGGGGCACAGCCCAGACCAGGGCAAATGGAGAGCATGTGCTGCTGAGATGGCAAGTAAAAAAAAAAAAGTAAAAATCAAATAAAGTGTTAACAGTGTGGAAGTGCTCAGGTGTAGACATTGAGCAGTGAAGCTGCACAAGATTAATGGCTTAAGCATTTCCTCATGGTCAGCTGTGCCACACCCTGCCTATGCTGTACTGGATGAGGCAGAGCGGATGGCTGGGCACATCCTTCCCCAGAGCCATTCCACCCCACTGGGAGTCACCAAGTTTTCTCAGGAAAGAGAGCAAACTTGACCCAGGGGCTCTAAGGGGAGGAGAAGACAAATGCCAAACACTTGAGTATTAGCCAGATTGCCTGTTGCGGTGCAGCCAGGCTCACCAGCTTCAGCCACCCAGAAGGACCCATGGAAACCCAAGAGAGCAAGAAATGCTGGATACAGCTGATCCTCCCCTCAAAAGGGTCACCACAGACAGGCTCTGAAAGCAGCAAACTTCTGCTCAGAAGGAAAACAAACTGCAAAGTTTGAACTCAACGGACAGGCCACCATAACAGAGCCAGGCTTAACCTCAGGATAACACCATCCAATTTCTTGAATTGGTCTGGGGCATCTCACTGCCCCTTAGGCCTGCATCCCACCCAGAGGGTGACCATGGAAGCAGGCAAGCCCATAGCAATGCAAGACAAACATTTCCCCTTCCAGAGAGGGACACACACTGGCTGGATTTCATAGCAGAGCTGTGTTGCAATGCTGGGATGTGCCCTAAGGGACCACAAACATCCTCAGGGGCCATCAAGTGGCTGGATGCAAAGTGAGACTGAAAGACAGCCTGCTGCTGATCTGATACACAAAGGCATCACTTGCCTTCCAGAACCAAAGGCAAAAAGCACTTCCAGGAGGGTCAGATTAAGACAGACGGAGGAAATAAAAAGCCATATTTAAAAAATGTGGAAAATTTAACAATATCCAGAATTACTGTAGGTCTGTGGGAAGTGCATGGCCAGGAGCAGGGTGGAACCCCAGAGGCAACTAGAACGTCTCAGGAGAAAGTGCAGCCACTCTCTTGGGCTTATTGGGTCAGTTTTTGAAGCAAGTGGTAAAGAACCATTCCCAAAAGGCTGTTTATCTGCAGCTTCCTATAGCGGAGATTTTTCCAATCTCTGGCAGTGTTTGCTCCACTGGTATCTAAGGCAACAGATACCAGCCCCATGAAATCAGCCCCACTCCTCACTAACGACGTTAGCCAGTCCTGCAATGAAATTTAACCTGTGACACTGCTGTACTTTTCATTTAAACTTTCATTTGGAGAGAAGCAGTGTTTGGAGACCCTGCAGTTTGTCCTGCTAATAAAGACAAGTGTTGGGACCTTTAAAGGTGCCATTCATCTTTTGCCTTTATTAAATTCAATTTTCTTAAGCCCATGATACATCATGAAATTAAGAGTTGACATTCCTGCAGAAACAAAAATATCTATCAAACATAAACAGAAAGGGGGGAGAAAAGAGGCCTCTATTACCAAGAATTTATGGCTTAAAGTTGATCTGTTTCCACTTTTTTTCTCTCTCTCTTTTTTTTTTTAACAAGCATATGGTTTGTTTTAGATATCTGAAATGTTATTACAGATCTAGAATTTCATTAGTAATTATTATGAAACGGTGAGCACTTAGCCACTCATACACACAACCCCCCAACAGGCTGTGATGCAGGAAGGCAGCCGGGTGCTCTCTCACGTTTCACAGCAGCCCAGTGAGCTCAACACGCTCAGCTCCATCTCCACCATTCAAGGACCTTCATTCCTGCTCCTTCAGAGGCAGGAAAGGTGGAGGAAAGCAGCATGAGGGAGTTGAGGGCAGAGATTCACTGACACTTCCTTTCTTCTATCAGAGCTCAATCATCCGTAAGTGTTACCTTGAGATCGTCACATATACCCGCTCCAACACTGAGTACATGTTCCAACTTTGGCAGTGATTTGTGCCAGCAGCATTTGGGGCTTCTAAGCCTTCCCTCTGCCCCCACCGCCAGCTTTTCCTTATAGCACAACCAGGAGTTATGGATATGCTAAAATAATGCTGAGGGTGTCCAGAGGCTGCAAATAGCCGCGAGCTACCAGAAGAACAAATGTACTCATTTGAATTTTGCGAGCACTGCAATTAGGTATTTTATTTAACACTGCAAAGTAACTTGAAAGGAAATCCAGGATTCAAACCACCACCAATAAATAAGCGGCTTTTTATTTTCCTTTCATTGTCAGAAAAGTTGAACATGTTTTCTGTTGAGAAATTCTGCACAAGGCTCCCAATTACAGGCATTTGCATTTATATTGTTGGAACACAGAGCTTCTAAAATCAATATTAACACGCTTAAAGAAAAAAACATCAGCACCCTGTCCCTCCACTCAGCTGTGCCCCTAAACACAGTAACAATAGGAACCTACAGAGCCAGAGGCTTATACAGATCCATTACCAGGTCCACTCTCTTTACAACAATCCTACATTTACGATTTCAAGGTACTTCAAGCAAATCTATGTGGCAGCTTTCTCAGAACTTTTGTCTTTCTGAAAAACCAACTGTTTAAAAAAAAGTTGCAGGTAGAAGTCTCCTGTGCAACCTGCCTATCCCAAGCCAATGGGTTGAGCAGCAGCAGGGTAACTGTGGAATGGCTAGGGACTTTCTTCTAAGAGGGATTTGAAAAATTTTTAATGGCATGTGAAAGCACTGCTATAAACCCAGCCTTTCCATACCCAGTTATCCTACATGAAACTCCCTTCCCTTTAACACCAGAGCAGGAATGCACCAATTCAGCTGTCTTGATCTTCTTGCTAATAGAAGAAATGAACAAGCACACAACTGTACTTGCTAAACAATTTCCAGTCAGAGAAGAAAGCACCTGAAATTACCCTAATTCCCACAGAGGAATCTTTTTGCATATCCTTTTGGATCTGGGTACCACTAACATCATAATAGAGAAAGAATAAAGTGCCCAGCAAGAGCTTCCCAGCTCTCAAAACCTTTTAATCCAAACACCTATGTACAAAGTGGACAGGGCGTGCTTCAGGACACGGAGCTATATATTTGAGGAAGACCGTATGGCCTATTCAGTTCAAAAACTTCCAGACAATAATTTATCCCTTACTCTAACCCCCATGTGAAGAAGTTTAATAAACACAAGAATAAAAGATGCCCATAAAAATCAGAGCTGACTGTTCAAAATGCAATAAAAACAAGCAGAGGCTGTTCAGAGAAACGGATTTTGTCTGATAAGGAAAAGCATAAAACGTCTTACCAAAAGAACCATTTACACCTTCAAAAAAGGTAAGGGCAGAAGAGGCAAGGGAGTGTCTGTGGAGGGACAGAGCTTCAGCACCAGCTCATTTTTCTCAGGGATGATTTTTTCCCCCCTCTCTTTAAAGAAAAAAAAGTCATTTTATGCACAAGGAGCTTATTTCTTAAACAAACACTCGTGTTTTTGATTTACACCATGGGCTGCTCCTAAATAATTTATGGCGGGTTAAATTTATTGCACAGCCCTGGCCGGCTGCAAATTCGAATTGCCAAATAATTAGATTTTAGGGCAATGCTTATAAATTATCCGCCGATTTGTCCGGACTTGTTTGTCAGTTGCTTTGTGCTTCGGGTCATCTTTGGCATTTCGCTGTTTGTGTTTTAATTGCTGATTTACACTTTGACAGATGAGAGTTGATGCCTCCAAGATCGGGGAGAGGGTGTGGGGGCGTTGAAGAGCAGAAAGAATCAGAGCTTTTAAAGCCTTGTGATTTTCTTTTTTTTTCCAAGGCAATTAAAATCGAAAAGGGACATAGTAAGGACAGCACTAGCCTAACAGATCTGCCTCCCCAGTTTCCATCCTCTGCCTTAATTATTATTTTAACTAAAGCCATTTCCAAGTGAGCAGCCTTGCACTGGCCCTCAGGGGCAGTAACCAAGATGACCTCATAGGTCTTTTCCCCACTTCTAAATTTTTATTAAACTAACCAAAACAAGTACCATAAAGGCAACACCTCCCCAGCACGGAACAGCAGGACTTCTGCTGAATCAGGGCTATGCTGGCTTTCCAAAGGATGTCTGCCTGCACACACACCGCAGAGCCTCTCAGCACCTCCGTCCTGGCTAAGTTACTCTGTGTACTGATTAAAACATCAAAAAGTCTTTGGGGAAGCAGCTGACCTCCTAATTCCTTTTTTTCCATCACATCTAGCTTAAAATACACATATGCAGACCTAACAATTTGATATATTTAAAAGAACTACTATATCCCAGAGAAGCGTGAAGGGAATTATGCATCAAGAACAAAACGCAAGAGAACTGGAAGGAATATGGGAAGATCATGAAACACTGGGATAAGATGATGTGAAGAAAAATTTTGCTGCCTGACCACTGATTATCTGATGTTTCTTCTTCCCTCTGCTCTCAGGTGAATCGCACTGCCTACCCCCAACACTCAGGCACTGAAGCCCAATGTCAAAGGCTGGATTTCCTCACAGATAAATTTTGAGCTGCATTTTGGGTTCTGCACTGACATCAAACATGGCTCTTATTTCCCAGTGCTGCCTTACAATACTGAGGGTGAGGGACCATTTCTCTTTCTTTAATAGAAGCTGAAATCCCCATCTAATCACATGCCTCCAGGAGCTTCAGCTTTAAGAGAGACATCTAGTCCATGCACCTGCCTGAGGGCAGCATCATCACCCCCTAAATAATTTCTGACTTTGTCTAGGCTGTTTTTACCGACTCCAATAAGAGAGACTCACACACTCCCCAGGCACTCACTCTATCCTCCTGTTTCATTAGTCTTATCATTGGAAAGTTTTTCCTAATGTCTAATCTGAATTTCTCTTGCTGTTGTTTAAATTCCTGACTGCTCTTCCTACCCACAGCAGACACAGGCCAGAACACTGCCTTTCTTATTTTTGCAACAAAGACCTCATCTTATATACACCTCTCATCACTGCACTAAATACAACCCCAATGCCATCCAGCCTGCACTCACAGCTGCAGACCTCTGGTCACACTCACTGATTCTCTTCTTCACCCTCTTGAAATAGTATCTTTTTTTTCTTCTAAAGAGTATGGAATACAAAGTGAAATATTTCATCAGCTCAAATCCCTTCTTACAGGGCCAACAAAAGGGGGATCCACGTCTCGCAAATGACACTTTTCTTCTAAACTTACCACTGTGGTCCTTGGGAGTTTTTCATGCCTGCCATTGCACCTGAAATCTTGACAGCAGGCTCACAACCGTTGTACTGCCATCCTTAACAAAAACTTTCAGTAATTATTTCCTCCCAGGCTGGTTCCTGCCTCTTACCACCAGCATCATCTTTCCCAGTCCAAACCCACTAAGTTATTTTGATCTTTCCAGCAGGACCCAGACATCAAGAATAAGGCAGAATCTCCCTCCTCTTTTCACACATGGGATGAGAAATATAGACCAACAGACATCAACACTTCAACATGTTTCTTCAAGCATTATTGACATATATTTAACGACCCAGAACATCTCTACCGACACAGCCAACAACAATTTAAGCTTGACAGTTTGGGGGAAGTTTAGCACTCAAACCAGGTTAAAAACAGCACACACACATATTTCCAAGTATTACCTTTCCACTGCAACATGGCAATTACACTATATCCTTTTTCACATCCACTCCTCTCTATGGCAGACAAACAGCCTGTGCAGTCCCTGTTGCAGAATTATCAGACCATTTCAAGTCCCAACCTCTTCACCTGATATTGAGCAGGACAAATGATCAATGTTCCCAACAGCACTAAAACATCTGGGATGGGTAGAAAGGGCACATTAGTGCATGTAAATGAATACCCAGGGTTTTATACAGACATCACAACTAGCTGCTGATGACAGCGCATTTCTGCCTGACAGAGAGAAACTAAATAATGTTATGAAGAGTTATTTTGCCAGCTAACAAGTGCACAGACCAACAAAGACAACACAGGGATGGTTGCACAGCAAGCCTGGCATAAAGGGGAAAAAGCCCACAAGATTTAGGCATGTCCTGTGTCCTTCTCACTAAAAGAATTGAGTTGCATTGCTTCTTGATCAGAAAGGTTTTGTTCAAAGCTAAGACAAGACCCCTTTCACACAGCAAAGACCATTTCCCAAGAACCACAGCAGCCTGAAAAGCACCATTCCCAAGCAGCACTAGATGGGTGCCATGGCATGAAAGAATACTGCCTGGTTTAAAATATTATGCTGTGAGCGATGCAAAATACTTCCCACACCTCAGAGGCTGCGAAAGAGCAGCAGGGACACCCTGAGCATCAACAACCGCACAGGGCCACGCACACAGCAGGACAAGCACAGCAAAGTACAAACCTGTGACACCATCCCCTTCACTCCAGAAATGCACATGACGGGAGTATTTCCACAAGCACACGTAGCCCTCAGCAGCAGCTTTATGGAGAGGCAAACAATCCAGCAGACTTGCACATTCCTGAGCTAGCCTGGATCTTTTCTTTTCAGGGTGACTGCCGCTCAACTACTTTCTGCTGTAACAACAAGTCTACTTAACTTTGCAACTTGTCACCTAAACGATGTGTAATGTTTGCACAGCTAAGGATACAGTGTTCAAACAGCACAGGTGGGGAATTGCACGCTGGCATGCATAACTGATGTGGGGTCTCTGCACACTGTGAGGGAAAGGGCAACATGACTGATTGCTTTAAAGTAGTCATCTCACTGGCCTGTCAATAACCAGCCACAAGCTGGGCAGGTTAGGTCAGGTTAGGACTGCAGCCATTGGCCACCTGAGCACCTTGGTATTTTAGACTTGTTGCTATAATAATGCTGGATTTATATCTTTAAATAAGAAATTGCTTTGTATTTTTTTTCGTACATCAGATGGCTTGCCTGGTGGTCTCATAGTTGTGCTCTCCAGGAGATTTGGGTTCAATAACTGTTCATGTTCTCTAGCCCATCAGGTTTTAAATAAATACAGCTAATTCTGTTGCCTGAAGTCATAACCCACCCTGTCAGATTGATATGGTTCACAGCAAGGTTGTCCCCACTTACTGGGAGAATGAGGGAGGTCTCCAAGGCAAAGTGAGTGCAGGTCTGAGACGCCAGGTGCAGCGCAAGCCTCTAAAGCTACAAGGCCTAAAGAAGTTTGTTCAAAAACTCAATGCAAACAGGAAAATCCATCTGAAAGGGCTCTTACATGAACTGTTTCCTGCCACTTTAGGAACTTAAAGTAGTCTGATGTAAGAACAAAGGCATAATAACAGCCATAACTGGCAAAGATGTGATAAATATATATATATATTTATTTACTTTTAGTAAAAAGAAAAAAAAACTTTTAGGTCACTATGTTACATGCATTTTTAACAGCATTTCTCTAGAAACAGCACTGTAAGAAGCTGAATGGAGAAGTAGGTAGTTAAAACTACACCCAAGCCTAAGATGCATGAACATAGGTAATTGCAGATTAATATTCCACTATAATACTTATGCTGAGTTAAAGTTGCCATGGGAAACAAGCCTGAATTTCTTTATTTTTCAGCAACACACGATCATCCTCAATAAAGGTTTTGGCAGGTGATTTCTAGTGCATTGAGCTTAACAGCCACACCAAAACAGTGCAAGAAGAAAGCTGCTGCTACGTGGGGATGCCTAGATGGAACAGGCAGGCACAGGCACACAGATGTTCTTTATCTGCCACTGGGTAGGACTGTGGCAATGTCTGGTGCTGTGTGAGACACCTGCATTCCCATCCTGGCCTTCAGCTGGGACTGCCTTGATGCAGCCTCCACAGAAAAGGACGTGGCAAGCACACAGAAGGTACCTTGCAGCCAGCTTCCCAGCAGATGAGCAATCCCTCCAGCACTTCCTCCTGCAGCAAGTTTGTGATTTCAAGGACATATTCTTCCTACAAAGCAGCTTCAGCTATGGCTCCCAAGGCAGCTCCCTTATCCTATATCTAGTCACCCTACGCAGAGAGATTGGCAGGGACTACGCATCTGTTGATATGGCCTAAATTTGGTGGAAATCAACATTCATTCCCATTACAAGGTCAGTCTATAAATCACAGCACCACAGCAGCGGAGACACACGACTCAGTTGTCCCTGCTGCAGTAACAAGTTCGCAGATAGAGCAGGACAGGCAGCTGCATAGATCACCACAGCCACTCCAGCTGTACTTGCCTGTGACTGTGAGCTGGATGTGAGACGGATGTTCAAGAGAAAACACGTGTAATGTTCTTTTACAGCAGCACTCAAGGAAATACAGACTGAACCCGATATAACCTTCTCCTGCATTTGGACTTAATATTATCTTACAGAAAGACCGGCTCCTATTTGTTAATACACTTTTGACAATCACAATATGTACTATGGTCAGCCAGATTTGTTTGAACACTTACAAATAAATTAGTAAGTCAACATCTGCTTAGTCAGTGTTAGTGTTTATGGGTTTATGTTGAAGTGGTGAGTGATGTTTTGTATTTATTAGTATATCCAGTTTTATTTGACAGCAATTATAATTAAAAATTCTCCCAAAATAACAATCTAAATGTATGCTAAACAGAGTTGAAGTATCTAGGATACACTAACAAAAAATATCACAATATTTTTGCATTTAAAAAGTACTGTTTAGGAGGACACAGAAAACATTGTCTATAAACAATTTATTCTTCTGCTTCTGGTCACAACCTTCTTCAGCAATGAGAAGATATGAACATTTCATATTTTCCTCTTACAGAGAGTTTGAAAGAGGCAAATTTCTACTTCCCAAATGATTACCAATTTGAGTGACTCTGAGACACTGAACACCTGAAAAAACTGACATGAAAAAAAGAAACTTTATCATTACCAAAAGCTCATTTAGCAGCTTAGCAACTCCTAGATCCAGCTCCTTCTACCAGGTCAGAGGTCTGATGCTCTTTTACACTTCAAGGCAGCAGACATACAGAGCTTGAATTTTATTTGATTTTCATTTAAGTGGCTTTGTAAGATTAGAAATTAACATCATATACAGAAGGCTAATTTCAAATTCAGCTTTGAACAGATCTGATTTCTACTTTCAGACTTTTTATGTTTAAAACAAATCATTTGTTTTCATCCACTTGGCTGAAGTTGAAGGCAAGATACTTGGCTTGCTGACTGAAAGAGGCACACCTTCTTACCGCATTAATAAAGGCAGCCACAGATCTGCGTCTGTGGAGCTGCTTAGCACAGTCACTGAAAGCACTGACCACCATAAACATTGGTGTCTACAAGGACAAAGGGACAAAAGAGCAAGACTCTCACTTATTAATGCAGCTTCTCATGAAGCTAAAGCTCCATATGTACTCAGCTCTATGGGCTGAGTGTATAAAAGCAGAAGGTATTTATAAACTCTTACCAGACAGTACAAGGAAAAACTCAGAGCTGAAAAATGAAACACACCACCACCATTCAGGGTCCACTGACCTCTGCAGAATGACAGCTCTCAGCTGACCCCACTGGGCTTCAGATCACATTCCAAAGGCACAAGGTAAGCTTTAAAGAGATGCGAGAGGCCAGCCATAAACATCTCTTACTGCCAACCCCTAATGACCTTTGGCTGGCTAAAACACTACATGACACAGATTGTGCAGTTAAAACCCCCCACACCTTCTTTTCTCTCTGGGATGGTCCCATTATTCATGCATATATCCAGAAAAGCAAAAAAGCGAAGCCATTTCTATGTGTGTATAAACAAGCACTTTGATAGAGGGGCCTATCTTCTGAAAACCGCCAGAAATCAGGGCTGCAAGGATGCTCCCGTTCCTTTGTGGGTATAGGGCAGGAAACATGAAAGACCCTCAATGCATGACACAGGAGTGAGTGGTAAAGCACAGGGCAGCGGCCACAAGGCACTCAGCCAGCAGTCCCAGCCACTGGAACCACAATGCAGATGGCTTCCCAGGAGAATACCACTGTCCTTGACCCTCCTTGATCCCCATTACAGAGGCCATACCATGAGACCTCAGAGAGAGATCAGGCAATGTGAAAGGGAATGGAAATGAAGGGGTCTTCAGGGCTCACGAATGAGCATGAAGGACTTCCCCAGGGATAAAGCCAGCAAGGCTGCCAGTTACAGAGGAGCACGAGTAAATACAACGGGAGGGGGAGCAGATGTGGCAGTCACACATCTTAGTGTACATAAAAAGATAGCTCCTTCAGTAGTGACTTGTAAGAAGCCAGAATATTTTGAAGAGAGGTGAGTGAGAAATGTGAAATATGCTGTATGGTGGCAAGTGAACTCTTGCAAGATTTCTAGGCTAAACTGGCTAAATATACAGCTACGCCTACCCACTTAAAGTAACATGGATCACAGCTTAGCTTAGCTCTGTATACAGCCTTCTCATCAAATCCCAATGCATTTGAATTTCATTGTACCTAGACTTCTATTTTGCAGGTATTAAAATAAAAGCAGAAGAATTATCAGTATCACAGTGAAGATCAGCACCTGACCATTTCTAGCTCCCAGCTCTGACCTCAGATCAAAGCTCCAAAACCTGTCTATCAATCCTGCAGTGAAAGATCCTGCCACTAAAACTGCAGAAAACATTGCTGAAATGCATGGCACAGTTTGCCCACCATGACATACAGCCTAACAGTGAAGAGGACAAAAGCCATGCTGGTCAGCAAAGACGTAAGAGGTAGGTAAGGGCATCAATTGAAGTCTCACTTTATAAAGTTTCCTGATTTTGGCAGGCACCTTCAGCCTTTCCAGCTACAATGAGCCCTATGTAGCAAAAGTAATTTCTTTATTTGTCAAACTAATTTGTTGGTGAGGATGTGAGGAACTGGCAGCCTTTTCAACACATTATATGATGCAGACAGGCACTGAACACAGCAGACTGGAAAAACAACACGGAAGAACATCTCCACCTTAAAGGTGCTATCTCACCAGCAAAATATATAGCAGATCTGCATTGGCCCAGACCATTACCTTCCCTGGCAAGGACTTGGGGACAAAGCTCCTTAAAACAGTAGTAATCATATTCCACTCATGCTCCTTTTTACTGCCAGCTGTAAACTAGCTCCACATGCATCATGGTTTTGCATCAAAATGTGCACAGACCAAGCCCATATCCGAAGGGACAAGGTAGATCCAATTTACAGCTTTGACAGGTCTGTGCACCCGAGGCGGAGCATGCAGGAAATAGCCCGACATCTCACTTGGAGAGCAGTTAAGAGCCTGCCTGTAGAACTGGATGCAGAGCCACAACAACCTCCCACAAAGAGCCAGCAAAAGAGCAGGTAATTTGCTATCCATTTTTCAAGACACACGAAGAGCAGGCAGCACCCACCAAGGCACTATGGAGGAAGACAGGAGTCAGGTTTGATCCCAACTTGCAGCAACCCTTTGTTAGGACAAGGGCAAGGGAAACCACAGCAGCACGGGGAAATGAACACGCTGCACTGAGTCACTTCAGGCTTAAACCTTTCTTATAGTCGAAACAAAGCAAAAGGAAGTTGTTGTGACCCAGTGCAGGTACTACCAACACATGCAGACCAATTACTTGGCAGAGGAGGTTGAGTCCACTTCAGACTCAAAAATTCTGGTTGTTTGCTACCAACCTAATATCAGAGGGTTTTTTTCTTTTTAGTACAGTTTTCCAGTTGAAAACCTAGGCCCAACCTGATGACAACTGAGAACATTTTTACTAATCTGCTCTACAGTACTAGGGAAGAACTGTTTGCACAAAAGCTCTGTACTTCATCTGGATCTCTGTATGTCTCAAGTGGTAGAGCACTGGAAGATCTCTCTGAAGCTGAACTCTTCCTGTCTCATTACACTCCAGAGTTAAAACCCAGGCAAGATATCTGATCTTGCTGAAATTATCTAAAAACTATTTTTCTTCTCTACTTAGAAATACCATTATGTTGCACATATTCCCATCATTCAAAATATTCTTTTCCGAAAGCTGTTCACTACCAACAGCCTTTTTCCTTGCAGCACCAAACATGATTGCCATCTATTAATGCAAGTTTCCAGCCAAAAACTTTTAGACCCTTCCCAGTTCAGACAATTGACAAGTATACATGACTTAAAGTTGTTCTCAATTACACATGAATTGTCATTTCCTTGATGGAAATCAGACTCTTTATTCATTCCCACCAAACAGTCCTGGCATTGCTCCTGAGACAGCAGGTGACTGGCAGGAACTCTGGAGAACCAGCACAGAAAGGAGGTGGGACAAACCAGAAGAAATTAGTGAGCCAGCACTGTGTTTTTTCCTTTTACCTCTCAGAAGAGCAGCAACTTGCAAGGCAATAATCAACAGGATTAACTGTTTACCTGAGGATGAATCTGCGGCTTATCACATGTAGCCTCAAAATCCAGCACTAAGAAGTAGTGATATCTCTGTGGAGGGAAGGATGACATTGCTGCCATGGAAGCTCCAAAGCCGTGGGACGCCAGTTTCCTGCTTAGGATGGAGCTGAACCCTTTGAGAACACCAGCTGGGAAGAGGAGGGACACAGCTTGTCTTGACCTTGAAAGTAAGTTCTGGGGGAACTTTGCTGCTCCAGTATGGAGAAGTGCTATCATTGAACATCCAGAGGCATCTGAAACTGAAGAGAGACTCATGTTACTCATGCACACACACATCTCATCTCTACTGGTATCTGTTCATTGTCCTCCTCTGACAGGGATTCCCTCTGTGCTTCCCAGTGGAGGTTCCAGCATCACAAACTTGAAATAACACAGTAACCTGCTCTAAGCACAACAGATGACATTTGGATTGAGCTTAGGGTGTCCAAAATCACAGGCAAATGAAAATTAACCTCTGCAAACTACTCTAAATTAAGAACTATGAGATACAGAACAGTCATGGCTCCAGGCACCAGATCACACCACACTGCTGAACTTCATTATAGCAGAACATAACACAAACCAACTAAAACACAGAATATCCAATCTAAACCCTGCTGAAATTTCTGAGGCCTTTTATCTTTTCATATACAATGCAGTTTCTGATCCATGGTAAAAATTAAACACAGCAATACACATACCAACACTACACTTATCCAAACAGTTTGGCCCTGAAACATCTGCCAGTTGCATCAAAACATGGCACTTCCATTACAAATCCAGGTGGCTGGAAGGCTCCTCCCAGGGAAAGTTCTCATTTGCTCTGTATACCAGGTTTCTCAGAGATGTGATTTTAGTGCTACACTCCACTTCTTACTTCAGGTATTTCTCTCAGAGGAGGATATCAGTTCAACTAATCACACTCAGGGACTGCAGGAACAGTAAAATGCAAGCAGGACTCCATAGGGTACAGTCTCCCTCCCAAAGAAACACCTCACTCAGCCATCATCTTCTGATACTTTCATTTAACAAACACGATTAAATAAACTGCATTATCTGCATATAAGACTACCTGGATTCCCCTCCTGCTACTTTTCTTCTAAAACTTTGCATGAAAAAGTTTCCAGGATTGTCCCTATGCAAGATGAATCTGCCTCAAGGCTATTAACAGATCTACAGGGATGAGAATTCAAGACCAGCTCATGGTGTTAGATGGGTGGGTACAGGGACTGATAGCTAAACAAGCAAATTGCACCAACTCAGTCCTCTTGAACAAGGACAGGAGTACCCCCTCTAATTGCATATATGCATATGTATACATACACATCTTGCTACATAGATATTTAAATCTATCCCCACTGCTGGTCCCACTGCTTGTAGAAGAACTCCATCCCTTCACATCACCCACCTGCATCTTTATGAGCACGCCCCTCCCTCCCACACCTGTGCTGCCTTTTTGCTCTACCATGAAGGGATGAAGCACCCCCCGTGAGACAGGGAGACAAAGTGGCCATGGCAAAATGGGGACTTGCTGCTCACGAACAAAGTGACTGTTTGCACAAAAGACAGCATTTGCTCTCTCCCATCCGTTAGTCCGTCAGGTAAATAATGCACGTGCCAAAACACACACTTAATGAGGTAAACAATATGCCTTGAATAACAGCTAAATCTGTATTTACCTGCGAGACCAGAGAAACTCGGAAGGACCAGATTAGGACATAATTGCGGCTAAGCAGGTTGTGTGCTTCGAGTAAACATGCATTTGGTAACCTTCCCTTTCCAAGCTTTTGAGTGAAAGGCAAAAATCAAAGAAGTTGAAATGTTTAAGACCGAGCCAGTGCCCACACTGCCAATTCCACAGCATATATGTATTGCCCCTGCCTTAAGGCTTTCATATTTTGAAGCTGTTTGCTTTATTAGAGCAGTGTGCCAGGCAGGCAGCACGTACCTCAAAAAACTGAAAACTCAAGTTGCAAAACCAAAAATGCAGAGCCCAACATGGCATTTATTTTAAAGGGGTTCAGTTCTACCTATCGCCTTTCCATCTACAGCTGTGGCTGTCATTCATAAATGCATTACCATCAAATAGAAGTTACTTATATTTACTTCTAATATGTGCAAGATAAGAGATATTTAAGGTATACATGCTTTAAATCTTCTAACTACTATGAGTCTAAAGGCTCATCACAACAAATATAATCTCTCAGAATAAAGCAGCTTATAAATTAGTTGCAGGAAAACCTGGTCTTTAGCCTACTGCATCAAGTAAACTACACAGTTGGAGTTGGGGAGGCAGACAAGATTCAACCCCTATATCAAACACAGGCAATAAAACATGTAATATCCACCCACCCACCCACAGCAAGATCTCTTCTCTAATATATCTTAACTGACAAGACCAGGGTATCTGACTGACATGGACCCCATGAATCTTCAGGCTGGGTTGCACTGCACACAGTGGTGCAGAGCTTTCCAAGCCACTGAGTCCATGGCAAAGCTAAACCAGCTGCCTTAGCAGGATTCAGGCACATCCCCACGCAGACACAGCAGCATCATGCCAGACCCCGGCATGGCAGGTCAGGGTCACAAAAGTACCATGTGACATCTCTGCAGGGAAGTAACAGCCAATATCCAGTGCCTGTTTATACTAACAGCTTCTGCAGTGGTCCACATCTAGCAACAGGATCAGGCTCCCAATCCTAAAAGCAGAAGCAGCCTTCCTCCCCACTCTCCAGTGTAGCAGAGGGAGCAGTACTCCGAACAAAGGTGCATGAGGGGGGTATTGCATGTGGATTTCCCTTCACAGGCAGCATACAAATAAAGGCAACCCCACTGCAAACTCTGCACATTCAGCCAAATGAAGTTTTAACGGTATGTTTACCCAGCCACTGCTCTGGTGCCCTGGGAAGACCTCACATCATCTTCTTTGGCAAGGTCAGAGTGCCTCAGAGCACAAGATAGCTGGTGAGCAAACACACTTTATTAGATGTCATGTAAAGCATTTATAATGGCTATGACAATGCAAAGCACTAGTAATTATCCTGTATTTTTTTCCAAGAGACGATGTAAGCAATGCAGCTTCAAAAATTAAAAACCCAGTTCTAGCCATATAAATCCACATGTTCAGTGATTCCATTTCCAAACCTACATAAAACACCATATATATATTTCTTATACACACAGGATCAGATTATAATCTCAGACAGTGCAAGCTGTCACATCTGGCAGTCAACCCTACTAGGTTAATATTTCATATCACACAGCTGAAATTCCTCACACAGATACGTATGAAACGTAATGGGACCATGAACTGAGGTTGGACCTCAGGAATTATTTTGACAGATTGTACACAGACCTAGGAAAATGTGACAGCACTTTACATTTGCTACACCCAGTAAGATGGGAAATGGCCGTATGTGGTGGGTTTCAGCTAGAGGATAATTTGTGTTCTGTGCTGTGTAACAGTGTGTGTCCCATGTGACAGTACTGCCTAAAATCAGCATCTATATTTTAAAAATAAACTTAAAAAAGAAATGTTCTCTGGACATCAGCTGCAGGTACCAAGACAATTTCAGGCTGACCACAGCTCTTGCTTCTTTAGCAGTCCAAGCACATGGTACTAAAGCACGACAGTTTGATCACCAGTAAGGAAGGAAAGCCAAGAGAAAGGTAAGTGCCAGCTGTAGCCATCAGCTTTGCCAGGGGCCCCACTGAGTGTGAAGTGGAGAATGTGCACTGGTGGCTGCTGCACGCCAGGCTTCCTACTGGGGAAGTTGCTTAGGGACAACCAAAGTGGCAAGGAACAAGGCAGGGAACTCCTGCCACATGAAGAAGAATGATGGTGACAAGAGCCAGCAGGGCAGTCCAAATGCTGTCCCCTGCCTGCAGGGCAGCCCCAAAGCCACACAGAGAGATGTGCACCACACAAGGTCCAGAGGAGTCAAATTCATCAACGGCAGGACAAATCAGCCTACAAATTTGAGCTTAATGACTCCTGGCACATAACATAAATATGAACATTTTTCAACTACATCTAACTAAAATTACAGTTTGCCTTTAAGCCCAAAATATTCCCCTTTACTTTCCAGTTTGATAAGCTGAGTAGGGAAGGAGCAGGAAGACAACACCTAACTTCATATTGGCAGGGTGACCCAAGAAATTACATTTTATGAGAGCCTTCACTTACATGTTAAATTACTTTGTTATGGCAAGACAGCCCTCAACCATATTACAAAACAAACAAACAAACAAGAAAACCCCATGCTAACCTAAACTACAAGACAAACTGAAATTAAAAAATAAAAGCAAGCAAGCTCTGGGAGTAAAATGCTTCAGTTTTTTATTTGTGCAAAACCTGGGTAGGGGCAGCTGTGACTCCCAGCCTCCAACAGACAACTGAACTCAAGGCTAGAGCAACCAAAACCAATCAAAAGTGTAAGTCAAGTTTGTCTATTTTATTGAATTATGGAGGAAAAGAAGTTAGGGTAAGAGAGATGCTTTTTGTAGAATGAAATTGCACACATTGAGCAACACCTGGAACATTATAACAGTATAACAAAAACTGCAGGACTTCACTTTTGGTAGCTGTTCAAATGCATACTCAGAGGTCAAATGTGAGCCCATATTTCACTTGTGTGAAGGTATAACTGAAGAACAATAGAGATAACTCAGGATGTTTTTTAATCAACCTTAACCTAAACCCAAATATTTCATTAGATGAACTACAGTCCAAAAATAACAGCACCTGGCTAGCCTGTGAGGCAGGAAACAAGAGACTATGAACAAGACCAGCTTATCCACTCTCACCATTCAAACTTGCAAAAAAAACCAACCAACATAAAGTAAAACAAATAACAAAAGACAAAGCTTTTAGAACTGTTTAATAAATTAACACAATTTTAGACAGGTAAATTTGCTTCTTTCTTTAATTTGTTAACCTCACAGTATCATCACTTGAACATGAGAACAATACACTTCATGGCTACACTCCCTTCACGTTTGGCTGGGTTTGTCTCCGGCACTGCTAGACAACCACGCCTGTGTTCTGGAAAATTTGTAATGTCATGTCATGTCTATATGCTGCCCCATCATTACTCAGCTCAGATACAACTTGGCATTGATCATTTTGTTTTTACAGTACTCCACAATCACACCCAGGCTCTTCCCACTACAGATGAGGAGGTCCCTGTTCTCAAGAACTTACAGTCTAAAATTAGAAGCAATACAAGTGAGGGGAACAACAGAAAAGAATGAGGGGTACAGGAGGAGAGCTGGGCAACTGCTCATCTGGGAGAACATGCATCTTCGTAGGTCAACTGGAAAATATAATTCACCCTATACAAGCACTGGTTTCCCTTTGTATGGTCATATGGAAGAGATAAGTGAACATGGAAAAAGCTGACTAAAGGATGGAGGGCACTCCTTGGTTAAGGAAGGTCTCTGCCATTCTTGAGCTCATTCTTGCCGCTGGGTTCCTTGGCTGATTTGTCAAAGGCACGACCACACATGTCAGAGCACCAGAATCTCTTCCATTGTGACATCACAGACGCGATGGCTTGTGAGATCACAATGTGCAAGGCCGAAGGCGCTGATTACTTAGGGAAGCACTTGCTGCAGCTATGGCACCCTACAAAGCTGGGAAACAAACACATCTCAGTTCACTTAACAACACAGTGAAACCCACAGGAGACTCCACACCAGCAGGACACAAATTTGTCTGAACAGACCACCCAGAAGCCGTCCCAAAGATGCACAGTACAATTCCACTCCAATTTTATTAGGCCACCTCTGCTAGGCAACCCACTTTCGTCAGCTCCTTGACTGGTCTCCTAAGACAGGCTTTGCTGTGTATTTTTAAACCTTCTCCAAGAGTAACTGCAGATGAGCAAACGGGTCTAAGCTGGAGTCTGAAGAAGTTCCACACAGCAAAGGACTGGTCACTTAGAAGAAACGTAGAGAAAGGAAAGAACAAAAATTAAAACAAAGAAGCAGTAACAGGGACACATACAGCAAATGCCAAAGAGGAAGAACAGATTTGCTATTAAGGAAAAGAACCGTTGCACAGGATCAGACCAAAAATCCTCTAGTCCAGTCTCCTGCCTCTGCCTGGGAGCCGTAAGAAAACGCACCAGTGTGAAACTACACAAAATTAGGTTAACCAAGCCAATAGTTCTGGGAGGCCAAAAGGAGGCAGGCCTGTCCTTCCCTCTCGGTCTTACTCTCTTGCTGATTATGTTACACCAGTTCCTGAGTTTGTCTGGCCCTTCTGTGAGCTGACTCAACCACAGGAACCTATAAAAGGACTAACACAGCCAGACTAAAACACAGTTAAAACAAGATAGTTTCTGGCTGGTTTAGTGCTATGAATTAGCACAGGGCCAGGCTAGATGAATACTAAAGCTCAAAGAAGAGGATGGGCCCACACTGGCAGAAGCAGAAATGAGATGAGCCACAAGGGCTATTGGTCAGCTCAGCCACTCACCAAACCATGTATTCAGACCAGGACAGAGACACCTGGCATGACATGGCACTTTGCAGAGAATGGAGAATTATCTTGGCTCTAGCAGCCTACACACATTAAACCTGAATTCACAAAGCCCATCAGACTATCATGTCTCAACCTCATGTAATACTGGCCCTAAAGTTTCCATTTCCTTAATCAAGCCCAAAGGCTTGAACACCTTTCAGAAAAGTTTCTGGCCTTGAACTGCAGCTCAAAGAATGGAGGTTCCTCTCTGCCTTCACACAGCTCATTCCAATGGTCAATCCATTCGCTGTCAAAATAACTTCTTAGTTTTCATTCAAACTTTCCCAGCCCTGGTCTTTGAGATAAGTTCTGAAATTTATGGCACTTCGGTGCTCTCAATCCTCAGCACAGCTCTCAGTGCCAGGAGCTAGAGATTTGTAGCTGCTACACATCTAGTCAGTAAAAGCTACTACTGCATATTGGCCTAATTTAGTGGAAAGGAGACATAGTAGGCCACCCTTTGTTTAATGGAATCTGGCATGCATAATTACTTCATTTTCATACACATGAATGCCACAGTAGTTCAAACCTCATATACAGCTGCACACCTTTGTAATCTGAAAAATGAAGGTTAACACCTGAGAGTGCCAAATGCATCTTAGCCTGGATTCAGGGAAACAAGATTTGCATTGCTCAATACACTGGTAACTTTTGATCTTCACAAATGAGCTCCAAAGGTGTTAAAAGAAAGCCAGTACTCTGTGAAAGCTCTGTCCTGGTACACTGGCAAAGGCTCCAAGAAGAGCAGCAGCTACAGTGGGGCATGGTTTCCATACAACCCAGTCTCAACCTAGAAAATTTGACAGGGAAGATGTTGACCCCGATATTCAACCACAGAAAAAAAATGATTGTAACAAATACAGCTGAAATTTTAAAAATACCTTTTTGTGGTTGGAAGAGATGTATCTTTACCTACACAACATATCTAGTGAGAACATAACTTTTCAGCTGGCCTTGGGCCAATTGAGATCACTTCTGTTGGGGAAGGGAAGTGGTCCAAATGGTCCCTAGCACACCCAGCACCTCTGCTCTAGGTTATGTCTTGACACTCTCAACTTATCCAATTCTTCCCTTATTCCCCTGATTGCCATGGCACCATGCTGGCATGTCAGCTCATCACTACTACAGTGAAACATCAGGAGTCTCAGCAGGACAATTTCTAGCAAAAATACCTGCTTCAGATCCAAGACAGAGCTGTAACAAAAGCACAGTTGCTTACAGCCTTCCATGCTGTGCTGTAAGCCCAGGCACAGTCCTGAATCATTTACCTGGATGTCACCATACCTGCACTCCACACCCTGGGGGCCTCCACTGCAGGCGGCCACAGGACTGACACAGAGACAGGGTTAAATGCAGAGACTTCACACATTTAAGTATCTTAGTTAAGGGGGTTAAAAAAATAAAATCAAGGCCTACCAAAGTTAACAGAATCAAAACAAGATAAGCACCAAACCAGCTGCAATCAGGTCCTCTAAAGAAAGCAAACTGAAGTATCTTTTAAGTGCAGAACAGAAACTTTAGGTCCTATCAGTGTTTATTCAATCCAAAGTCTTCTTTATTTAGCATCAGGCACATAGGCATTTTTAAAGGCTTTAATCACTTTCTTCTTGCGGATTTTGGTACCACTCAAATCTGTCTAGACACACTAACTTTAAAAAAAAAAAAAGGAAAACCAACACACTATTCATGTAGAGCAACCCAAAGTTTGAGATGTACACTATGCAAAAAAGGGCCACAGGGCCACTCCTTGAAACAAAATAAGCATTTAGTCCACACTGTAAAATAATGCGAAAATTCAGTTGAAAATGACAGAATTCAGTGCTTCAAAATGGAAACAAAAATATCTGAAATAAAAAACACCCTCTGAAATCAAATTTCCTGAGCCTACACAGTAGAGACTAGCCAACTGGACTTTTAAAATACTACTAAATTTCAGAATAATTAACTCTTGGATAAAAGTTCAAATGCCATCTTTAATATCAAGTGATATGAGACGCTACATTGTTGCAAAAAGACACTACAGGACAAAATAATTTCCAGTTACCATTAGAAAGAAATCAGGTAAACTCCTCAAACAGCTCTTAACAGTGTCTGATGGGACAACTGCTTTGGAGATGTACCTTCCCTGGAGCCTTGTTCCTGAGACACAGTGCAAGCATTAACACATTAGAAAACTTGCTGGTCCCTTGCATCACAGCTGAAAGAATATCAAGAGTTCAGACTAAACAGCAGCTGTCAATCCACCATCTCTGGAACCAAAAACTCAAAAAACTAGATAAGTAAAGAAGTAGCAAAACAAATGTCACACATTAGCAAACAGGCCAGCAATGACTACGTAAATCTACCAGACACAGAACTTGTAAAAGACAGAACACAAGAAGTAAATGACAACATCTCTTCATACATCTCAGTTTGGAAGAAACACCTGTAACAGCACAGCAGCAAGAAAAGAAAAGGAGAAGAAATTCCTACTGCCACTCAGGAAACAAGTAAACAGACTGTACTTCTAAGCTTCCTCGAGTTTACTTCACTCTCAGGATCTGAGACAGGTGATCAGTTCAATCTCACAGGGTAAAAATATAGGGCAAAAACCCAAAAAACAAACTTCCTACTCCCTGATTACCTCCACCTATGAACCTTTTCATCCCAAAACATTAAAAAATCCTCGCTGCTGCTGCCTCCAGCTCTGCCCGTGCCCACCCCCTGGGCAGACGGGCTGTTTTCCCTTCCTCATGCCCTGAAAGCAACTGATCCCGCTCCAGCCGGGATCCGGGGGAGTGCTGCCACAGCCAGCTCCAGACCTGCCCTCAGGGCCGCACCGCTGTGCGGAGGGCCGGCAACCCGGGCGTCGAGGCGACGAGGCGCCACCACCCCGCGCCCTCCCTCGGGGCCGGGGCCGCCCCCGGTCCCCACCGGCACCCCCACCCAGCCCCGCCCCTCCCGGCCCGCAGCCCCACGCCCCCGGTTCGAGCCCCGCCGCCGCGGGGGGCCGGGCCGCGCCCCCGCTCCGCGCCGGGCCTTTACCCCCCGCCCCGGGCCACGGCGGCCCCACGTCTCCGCAAGGCCTGCGGGGCCCCCCGCGCCGGCCGGGCCCCGCAGGGCTGGGCCGAGCCGCCGCCCGCCTCCCGCACCACCCCCGCGGTGGAGCCGCCCCGGCCCGGCCGGGCCCCGCGCCCCGCACTCCGCACCACGAGTGCCCGGCACCGCCACTCACCGCCCGCACTCTGACCCCCGACCCCGCGCTGAGCGGCAGCGCCGCCGTCCAACCGCAGCGCCGCCCGCCGCCGCCGGGGGCGGGGCTGCCGTCCCGCCTCGCCCCCTCGCGCAGGCGCGTGCCGCGAGCCGCCCCGCGGGGCATGCTGGGGGTCGTAGTTCCCTCCGGCCGGCCCCGCCGCGTGGCCGCGCCTCGATGCCGCGCCGGCCCCCCCGGGTCCCCGGGCGCCGCTTCCCACCTCCCACGCCCGGCGGAATCTCATCCTCTCCCCGCCGACCCGACTCCTCGTCTACCCCGGGCCACCACTTACCCGCCTTGTGTCCTCAAGGGCCATCCCACCGTGTCCCCAGGGCACCTCTCCCAACTCCTGATGCCTCCATGCTTGTGTGTTCACTCATCTCTCTTGGCCTAAACCTGTGTCTGAACCTGTGCCTGGTCTTTGCTTGACACCCCCGAGCTGTGGCACCTCCTCCCCATGCACATGGCTGGCACCCTGAGCCAGGACACATCAAATCTCACTGGCTGTCACACTCGGAGGGGTTCTGAGCCCCCATCCCTGCCAGCTGCTCAGGGAACAGTTCCAGTGCTGTGCTGCTGCCGGACAGCGTGGCGAGGAATATCGGAACAGGCTGCCAGGGGAGGTTGTGCATTTTCCCTGTCTGAGACTTTCAAGACCCACCTGGATAATCTCCAAAGATCCCTTCCAACCCTAACAATTCTGTGATTCTCTGAATTTACCTGCAATGATACCTAATCTTTAGCCTACTGACACATCCATAACTCTTGGAATCTCGGCTGCAATGACGAGTGTTCTAGCTGGGGCCATTCCCTGCATTGCTTCCTTCCTTGTTTCTCACATTAACTCACACCTCCACACTTCAAGCCAGCAGCTCCTTTGTACACCCCTGATACTCCTCATATGTGTGATGAGCAAACTCAGAGCACTGACTCATGCAAACAGGACTGTGGGGGATTCTAGAGGCCGCCTTACCCATCCTTTGCCTGCAGGCAGGAGCAGTCCTACCTGTCATCTTGCTCTCCTCTTCCAATCATTCCTTAAGCGTTTCTCTGGCTCCATGTCTTAAAATAATGGACACAGGTAAGTACCAGAGTGCAGAGATCACTGACTGATGCTCCACGCAAGGTGCCTGACTGAATCTGCCTGCTTCTCCTGCCTTTAAATGAGTTGCTGGCTCTTCAGGCTGGATTTATCCTTTCCTCTGTTTGTATGTGGCCTTGAACTTGAGAGGCCTGAACTATGGAAGTATCATGTCAGAACTATAAAAATACCAACAGCAAACCATTTAATAATAGCAAGAGTTCCTTTAAGCCTGCTTAGATTTGGCATCTCTAAGCTTCCCACCCACATAAGCAAGGAAAATGTGAAATTTTACTTCTAAGCTTAGCTATATTGCTGTGATTTGTCAAGGCTTTGGTGACTGATGTATGGTTTGCCAGGTTCC
The DNA here is from genome assembly GCF_021018805.1 of Prinia subflava. Lineage (NCBI taxonomy): Eukaryota > Metazoa > Chordata > Aves > Passeriformes > Cisticolidae > Prinia > Prinia subflava. The sequence goes on along the minus strand of NC_086256.1, from coordinate 9,987,744 downwards.
CAGGAGAGCGAATTGAAGGTCTTTGCACTGTGGTGTTCCTTGAGCAATCTGTCCCTGGCCCTCCCTTAGCAAGGTTGGAAACTGGCTGAAATTACACTGCAGCCCCAAAGCTTGAAATTTAGGGCTCACAGCCTGCCTGTGTTTCTAAGAGGATGAAAGAGAAGAGGCCTTTCCTCTGCTGACCTCTGCATCTTGCAGTAAAAAGTAATTCCTTGGTCAAGACAAACGATGAATGGCTCATAGGTGTGTGCATATCCTTTTTTCATCAGCCAAGCCTCGTGCTGTTTCTCAGGTTTCCTAGGCAGTACAGCTGGCAGATTTCTTCCTGCCCATTTTTTGGGGGAAACTCCTTTTCCCAGCTGTGTTATCTGCAGTAACCAGGGCCCACACCTTGGCTTCTGCCAGCCTCTGTCACCCTTGTGAGACCCATACAAGTTGTCCACCAAAGACTGCAGGACAGCAATGAGATTCCCTTCAGCAACTGCACTTTCAAAGAGGGCCTTTTTTTCTGGCATAACTATCAGCACCCAAACCAGTTCAAAGAGAGCCATGTTTTATGAAATATTGTCACTGTTTCTGTATTGTTTGTGTCTTAGCCTGTCTTATATGGGCCTGCATGCCTCAAATGAGCACTGCAGGCCACTGAAAATGTCACCTACAGATTAATCTGGCTCACTCCAGGCTTCTGGAAAAATAAATGAGGGTGATCAATGGATATCCTGTGGCGTGCCCATCAATGCACCTGGCCCCTGTAGCATCCTCACTGGGAGCAGCTCCCCTCCCCAGGGACTCTGCCAGTAAAGGCAGTCAAGTGCCATGGGGCCCTAGGCAAGGAATGCTGGCAAACTGGGTTATGCAGGTGGGGAACAGTGGCCAAAAAGGCTGATAGTTGCTCATTAGGGCCACCTTATTTATTCCAGGTAGCACAGCCCATGTCAGTCCCGTGACCCCATTGCCTCAGGACTGACTCTATCCGAGAGCAAGTGTGCGTGTTTCAGGAGTCACTCTGGTGTCTTAATTGCTTGTCCTACTTTAGAGATTTTGAGATGGCTAGAAGAAACCCATAGGAAATAGGGTCCATGCTGGGGCAGTGTCTGCTCTGTCCTAATTTACATGAAGGACTATCTTCAAACCTTGGGTGGAAATCAGCTAAGATTCCAGCTGTGACCTTCTCTCCTATGGCTGGATCCCTCTGCTACCAGCAGATGCAGCATCCTGGTCTACAGTTACCTGAAGTTTTATTTGTTTTAAAATCCCAGCAGTTTCTGAACAAAGTATCATTTCATTCAGCACAGATGTTAAGCCACCACTGGGTTGATGGATGGACAGAGCTCGATTAGAAAGTAGCAAACCAGTGGGGCAGGGTAAGGCAGAAAATACAGACTAAACCCCATGTGGCAGCTGCAAGGGATCCTCTCTGTGAAGACAGAGCTGAGCTTATCCTAACCCAAGATGAACTATTAGGTCTTGCCTGCTGCTGGGTCAGCACAGAGGAGGAGGGACATTCCCCAGTCCTTCTCCCAGTGCCTCCCTCCCAAGGGTCTGTGGAGCACAGCTCCTTTTAAAGCAACAGGATTTTACATTATTATGGCACAAAGAAACATCAGATTATTTTAAAGGCAACTCCATTAATACTGTTCAGCTGCTTATGCTGAGTGAAACTTTTAAATGTCTTATAATACACATGACAAGTAGTTTTGTATCACTGTTTTCTACTTAACAAGTTAATAACGTGCCAACCCAAATCCTTCAGTTACTAACACCACCGGTGGGACTCATTAACCAACGTGAGTACATATTTAAGGGAATACTAATATTCACAATGTACATTTTTATATTCACGTTGTCATTCTTGAAACCACAGCTCAGTTCATGTGTTCTGTTGAAACATTTGTTTGCAGAGGATTTCTCTCTCCCTTTTCCTCTAAACACAGAGACTATCACTGGGGTATCATTCTGGTGAATGATATTAATGACAGCCTGTCATCATGGAAAGCTATTTCTAGCTGTCAATTAAAGGGTGTTTTGAAAGAAAGCAGCTCATTCAAACCCCGTGGGAGCAAGCGTGTCTCATTGTTTGACAGTGACCCCCTTGATGAATTTGGGAGCAACAGCAGTTCTGTGGGGCTCAGAGCTTTGCAGATGCAGCACAGGGCTCTTGGATGACAATGACAGGAGATTTTAAAGGTGCTGATGTCCTTAGCAAAGAAAAGGCAAAAGAGTATTTCAGATGATAAAAGTAATCCACAGGTAGGAGTATTGGTCAGGAAAGAAGACCCAAGGATACTGAGCCATTCTCTTCCATCTTGTAATATAATTTCCTCTGCAACATCTCATTTTATCAATCTCCATCTTCAAATATGTCTTTTTACTTGCCCCTTCTACTTTTCCTAACCCAACTAGAAGCCTTTTTCAGCTTTTCTCTACCTGATAGATGGAAAAACCTCTAATTCCCAGTTTAGTCTAATTCATTCTGGAAAAATGATTTTTTGATTTAACTTGTTGGTTTCTTTCCCTCTCCTGGTGTATTCATAGGCAGCTCAGATCCCAATCATTTTTGCCATCTTTGCTTTGGTGGCCTAAACAAGCCATTTTTTCTTGTGTCTGCTTAGCATATTATCTTTCCATTTCCCACTCCATCTTAGTAGACCTCCTCTGCACCTGCTTCAGTTTCAATTAAATTTTCTTGAGCATGAGTGCCCAGACTGGTATGTGGTATTCCTGAGCTGGGCTCCAAGGCCTCATACAATATATGTCACTCAACCCTATAAATATCACTCATATAAACATGCTTGATTTCTACATTTCCCCCCTCAACAGGGTGGTCCACTCTCAGGGCTTTCTCGTTCCTTTTATTTTCCTAAGCACTCCTTGCGCAGTAATAAAAATGTACAGACTCAGTGGGGATCTGTTTTAACTTCAAATGTGCTGATTCAGTTCAAAAACCATTAATTCAGCCAGAATCATGGCCATGGGGTGGAAATCCTTTTCCAGTTAAAACAGAGGTGAGAGGGACAGCCTTTGGCAGGCTAGGAAATAAAATGCATTAGAAAAACATTGCAGGACATCAGAAAGTGGCAATTGACTGGGCTATGTTAAGAGAGGACAGGGGAGTCTTGGACATTTCACATCAGGATGGGATGTCTCCATAGGAAATCTGCTTGGATTTGAGCAAACTTCTGGGGTTTGATGCATGGGAGCATTTTATTTCTCTAGTGCTTTGCTGGAATGGTCAGAATGGTCCCTGCTGGATCTTCTATTGACTGAGCATACAAAGCCAGTCAGACAGGCTGGTCCTGTCTCCAAAAAAATCCCACTTTAATCATGAGTGCAAGAGGATGCAGTGAAATGTAAAGTAAACATAAACAACTGTGTTGCTTGGGCTGTAGAAGTGCTCTTCCCTTTTGTGTGGGTCCCAGTGAATCCAGCTTCTGCCCCTCCCTCCCACTTTGTACGTGGGATGAGCAAAAAAACTCCATGTGTCAGGAAGGCGTCAGCACCAAAACACAAAGTAAATCAACCCATCAGCAAAGGATTTCCCCAAGATATTTGACCAAAGGAAAGCATAGCCTGATCATCAGGAGAAATTTCCTAAGGCTATGATGCATTAAACTGTGGGATCACCTTCCGAGAGGAGCAGTGGGAACCGTGAAACCAGCCACTTACAGCACTGTAAAATGTCCCATTGGTGCCAGCGTGATTTCAGTTCAAGGGAGCTGCACTGAATCATCTACCATGCCTTTTCCAACTCGTGCTCCTAAAAATCAGACCCAAGAAGTACAAAGAAAGAAGGGCAAACAGTGATGTCAATTTGCTAAAGAAATACAAGCTTTTCTACATTATTGTGTGTCGTAAAACCCTTGTGCTCGTACTGTATACTTAATCTTGATATTCCAATGCCATCTACAAAGAAATTCAGGCTTAACCCTGGTAAAAAATATGGTGCAATTGGGTGCAGTTTATTCTTTATATTTTAATAGCTATAACAAAACTCCATTGCTAACTAGTAAAAAAAGAAAAAAAAAAGGGGAAAAAAAAAGAAAAAGTTGAATGTATTTTACAGTTATGTCGTCATGGGAAAGCTGTATTTCAAATGAGGGCATCAACAGCAGTGTAATGGGACATTTTTAAACATTTAAACCATTTTTAGAGTGATGTTAAAAAAAAAAAAGAAAACACTTCACCAAAATCTCTTTGCCAGTATTTTAGCTAATAGGGTTGCAGTGTATAAAGGAAGGGTTCTGATGCCTGCACAGGCCACCCAATACTGAGCTGCTCCTCAAGTGTCTTGAACTCTAAGTGTAAATGGAAAAAACATCTAAAATTAAGCATTTCTCCTGGAGGAACACATTGCTGATAAAGCAAATCTTCCCATAGGACAAGCACACCTGCTGGAAGGTAGAGAGACATTTTTATGTGTGGGATTTTAACTTGAGATAAAATACTTTTCACGGGCAGTCATATGGAAGACAGCTGGCCAGAAATAATAACAGAGGAATTTGTGTCCCTTGGGAAATTCTGAGGTTTCAAAAAATATGATTTTTGACCTAAGCTGGGACAAAAAGTTTAGTGCTCAGATTTTTTTGTTGTTGTTTAATGACAAATTCCCAAATAAAAATAGTGTATTTCTTTTCACTTTACCACTTTGACATTTCTTTTGTTTTATTGTTACATCATTCTAAAAGCCCAAACCATCCACTACACCACGCTGTTTCCTTTGCTCATACTGTGCATTACATCGACAGGCATAATCCCCACCCTTTTTTAAGAGTCCTATTAAACCAGCTAAATGTCTTTGTGAAACTCAATATGAGGAACAACAAGGATCCCTGCCCTAAGCTGAGGCAATAATGGATTTTAACAATTATTTTTCAAATGTGCCTTTAAAAGATGGACATAAGAGACTAGAGCAGGGGGGAAAGTGCCTGGCATGGTCTGAACAACCCCAGGGAATGTGATTGCTCCCGAAAAACCTGAACTAGCTCTTGGTCTGATGGCTGGCAGGCAAAGGTCCTGGCACAAGACTGTCATCACTCAAGGTTTAATTTTTGCTGTGGCCGGGGAAGCAAAACTTAACAAAGGAAAAATATTTTACCCAGAGAAAACCTGGTTTCCCCCCAGCTCAGGAGACCCCATGTTTTAGACCAAATGCTTGAAACAATTGGGGTATAAATGTATAACAGGAATAAAACAATACTGTCAGAAGGAGATGAGGGGAAAAGAAAAAAGAGAGAGAAACCCCCACATATGAATATTTTTAATAATTTCTCAGCAAAAGCTTGGATGATGTTGATACACACTAGTAAATGTTCCCAGTTGCTGCAATCACCATTTTGTAGTAGAAAATTGGTCTGTTGAAAAAAAAAATACTTCCATGAAATTTCTTTGGTTCATTATTTGTTTGGACTCAGTTTTGATGCTTTGTGCTATGGGAAACTTCCTGAATTCAACATTCCTCTAAAATGCCCCACTGAAATGAAATAATTACTAGGATAGCTCTAACCCCTGCTGGTCCAAGTGTCCAGAGGCCAAGTCTCTGAAGTAGTTCCTAAACTCCTGACCAAAGCACTCCTTAAGTCTCACCTTTATCTCCAGAAACACACACCTCCAATGGAGAGCTAAATTCAGCAGGGAGGGTAGTAGGGGTTTGCTGCCTGGTCTGGGAGTCAGACCCTTGCTCTCACACACCTCCTGCCTACACTATCCACTATCTCCCCCTCTGCTTATTCTATTTTCTGCCTCTTTATCTTTTCTCTCCAGTGTCTGGAGACCCTCTTTCCTTTTCCAGCCTCTCTCTTCCTTCCATCATTTCCCCTAGCTCACTCCTTCCTTCCTTTCTTTCTTTCTTCTTTCCTTACTTCTCGGCACTCTCCCTGGAGTTTCTATTCTCTCTCCTCTCCTCCCTCTCTTCCATCAGGACTTCCCCTAATGCTGCAGGAGGTACCTGGTCTGCCAGGGGTGAGAGGAGAAGGACATGCCATGTCCAGGAAAATCTGAGACACAGACATCCCACTTACCACTCACAGATCCTGCTGCTTTCAGTCCACAGGTAGCAGCTGTGTGGATTGTCACGTAGGAGTGGGGACACCTAAGGGGTCCTGGGAGACACAGCATAGAGTTCAAAGACTGGAGACCTTGACCTCTGTGCTTGCAATTGTCCTTTGAAACCCAAGAGAAAGAGCCTGTGAAAGTGAGTGGTGCATCCCCCCCCAACATCCTCCTTTGTTACAGCCCTGAAAGTAACTGACCTTGGAAATATCAAAATTCCTTTCCCCCACCAAAATTTTCACTCACAGTGGCTGCCATCAGAAAGCACAGCTGAGACCACTGAAACTCTCACACCTGTGACCCACACTGGATGGCAGGAAAAGCTCCTCCAGCTGTAGAGTACACTACTCCAGTGTAGTAATGTGCTACCTTATCTCTAGTGCCACCGACTTCAGTCTATTTAATTTTCCCTTTGATTTTAATATAGATTTATTGAAAACAACAGTTATCAAAACAAACTGCACTGGCAAATTGGTGTTCGTCTGTAGCTGTACAAGCACCTATAAAGCTGCCAGCGTATGAAATAAATGGTGCTATATGGGAGGTCAGTTATTGCAATAGAAGTTCCCCAAGGATTTGCACTGGGCAGTTTAATATTTTTCTTATTACCCTCTTTTCTTTTCTACTATTTATGCCTCTCTGTTTAAATTTAAAGCATACAGCCATCTGCCAAGGCAAGCATCTCTGAGAAAATAATCTCTGGTAAACCTTTTCATGAGTGGGCTTCCCTCAGAGTACCAGCAAATACTGTTGTGTCCCACTTAAAATGCAGGCAAATGGAGACAGGGAGGCCAATTTTCCCAAGGGTTTGCCAGCTAGGCCAGCTCTTTTTTCCCCCTGGTTTTGAAGAGGTTTGTCCTTACTTCATGGTCCTTGAAAAAACCCTACTGATTAAAGCCCCGCTTCTTGCCATGTTATTTAACCTCCATTTAAATTCCGTGGCTGTACACACATCATACCTGGTATCTGTGGGCTCCTCCCTACACATGGTTCTAAAAAAAATCAAATCCAATCATAGTCTAAACCTGCTCATCAGAAGAGATAAAAGGGTTTCAGTACTGATCTCCACATCAGGAGAACACAAATCAAATAACATAACCGTCAAATGAGGAGACGAGGTGTTTAAATGCCTATAGAAACAGGAACTCTAATTACAGAAACATCTATAATGTAACTAATATTATTTACTTTAGAGCAATGCTAATCCAGATGAGGGTTAATGTCCCTGCTCCTAAAACATTGCAGTTTAAATAGACATGAGAGTGTGAGAGGATGGAAGGAGCATCAGCATTCTCATCCCTGCTTGAAGATCAGGGAGGCAAACTCTTCACAATAGAAGAGGATGAAAGTGAGCCAAAATGTGCACTAATGAAGATAAGTTTAGTTGCAGCCAAAGAGAGCAAGTGACTGGCTCAGCCTCACCCAAGCTGCCTGGGGGGGGTGGGGTGGTGACAGAAAATGAATAGAAACCATGGATGGCTCATATGAGTCTCTTACTCACAACATTACTTGGCAGTGGGCAGTGCTTGGAGCTCACTGAGTCTTGCACTGTGCCCTGCAAACATCCAGTTCACTGGGAATGAGCTCCTACTGCCACTTCCTAAAGTGAGGCTGAGGGTTTTTAGACCAGGCTGCTCCCTGTGGACCTTTTCCTTCATGTGAGAGGCACAAGCCATCATTTTGGTGGCTCCAGGGAGCAAGGCATCTTGCTTTGGTTGACAGAGAAAGTGTTGAACTGATGGAGAGCAATAAAACTGCTCCATCCCCTGGACTAATTCACTGGTCAGCCCATCAACATGCAGAAAACCCACCACTGCTCAAAACAGAACCTTTGGGCCTTAAAGTCTACACCCTGGAGAGCTCACTCCAGGTCAAAATCCTCATACTTTTTATCAATCTGTACCAGTTGGGTGGAAAACATGCAAGTGCTTTGTCCTTTATGCACTGTGGTGTGCAGCTCTTGCAGGTGGTTCCCAATGTCACACATACTCTCCTTCTCCTCCATCCTGCCCCTTCCCAGTCTCTTCTTAGTGCAAAAGCTCAATAATGAACACTTGCAGCTACCAGCAGTTTAGAGGCCACCTCTAGTCCTTCCTGTCTGGTCCAAGATATCCCATTACAATCTAGGGTTAGAAATTATCTGTTTAGACCATATTCTATCTGATGTGAATTGCTGAACTGAGGTATAAATGCAAAGAGCAAGTATGAGCTTCTCTAGATAAAGCTAATGCAATATTAAATATAGCCCTGATCTCTTAAGGGATGTCAAATATTTCTCAGACACTTCCTGTAAGAACGGCAGTCCCACACACCTAAAATGAGACAAAAACGTGCATTTGGAGGGAAAGGATCCACACAATTTGGCACTGGACTCAGCAGGTTTCCCAAGGCTCTGGTAACAGTTCAGCACAAAGGGGAAAGCCAGCAGGTGAGAAACAGAGCATTAAGGAGTCTGAATGACACATGCAGCCAGATTGTCTGCTTTGCTGACAATTGATGCCATCCCTATTACTGGAAAAATCCTGTAAGCATGCTTCCCTAGTGCTCGGCAGCTTATTGCTATGAGTAGCCAGTTTCTTGTCATGTCTTACAGGTTCTGTGAGCTGGTGTAAAAAGGCTTGCTGACCCCAAGTTTACTGGAGGCAGTTGTTGCACAGCTAGAATGTGCTTCTCCAACCATCTTGTATGTTTTAGGATTCTGCAAATTATCAACAGTATTATTAACAGCCCTCTGGCACAGCTAGAGAGACTGTCTTCTAGAGAAGCTCACCATTATGTCTCACTGCTGAGCATCAAATACCAGACAAGAGACAGAGAATCTCATGAACAAGACCTTCTGAACCTGCACAGGGGGAAAGCAGGGATTCCCACAGATGTCCCTCTAAACAGGACCACTAGGAGTCCAGGGCTGAGGTATTTAAGTTGGTCAATTTGTTTTTACCATCTCAAGGAAAAGTAAGTGGGAAGACTGGGGACAGCGGCCACTGGAGAGTAGAACTGTGCAGTTTAGGACAGCAGCCTTGGGGCAGGGACTGGATGGCTGAAGGAGTGGATCCAGACAGGGAGGGACTGCAAGTAAGGAGCTGCTACAGAAACAGTTGACAGAGTTCTAGAGCTCTCCCCTTGTTTCTGCCAATATTCCCTCTTCACTCTCACTCTCCATTTCTTTTCCTTTCACTCCTGAAGTGCCTCATAAGGAAAGACACGCATATCTCCTGGCAGAGGAGATATGACACACATGTGTAGTTCCACGTCTTTACATCCTTCTTACATCCTCCACCTACAGTCAGAAGTACCACGTAGCTGTAATGGGTAGGCAGAACAGAGATGGCAGGGAGAGAAAGGAACAAGAAGAATTGGAGGCTGAGGCAGAGCATCACTGTGAATCATTGCAATTTCCTCTGATCCTGTTTTATCATTGGGGGTGGGAATGTAAAAGATGCAGAACCTGTGTGAACAAGGTCAAATTAAATCACATTTCCAGGCTGGGGAAATTACTTTTGCCTGCAGCAAGAGAGGTGCACAACACGAATGAAGGAGGGGAGGTTCATGCCACCAGGCATGCTGTATCCAGCTATTGCAAGACAGAAGGAATTTATAATTAGCCCACTGAAATATATCCCTGCAGGATTTCACTGGAGGGGGGAATCACGCCAGTTGAATGCGTAACAGAAATACCAACTGAGATCTGATTCCAAACCTTATGGGAGACAGCTCATCCTTATCTCAATGAACATGTGTTTCTGTCTAATGGGATGACATTACTCAACAGGGTCAACTACCCACACGCTCTGAAGATATAAGAGAGAGACACTGAATGTCTCCAGGACAATTCAAACCTGACAGCTTCAAGAGCATCACTTGGAGAAAAACCCAGATGCTACTGAAGTTCAAGATTTCCTACAAGAGCACACAAATTGTCAGGTCTGTTTAACACCTCTTGGTCAAACCTTACCACTGCGTCTCACTGTCGCAGCCTGTGGAGGGAGAACAGAGCTGTGCGTGGGTGGCTTCATGAACTAATAGAAGGATGGATGCAAAGGAGTCTCCTGAAAACCAGCCTAGAACACAGGACTGGGAGAAGTGACCTTTCACATACTTCACATACAGCAGGGAGAAATGAATACATACAGCCTGACTGGATATGCATGATGCATTGCAGGCACCTGGGAATTTGTGAATTTGCCTTAACCAACTCAATGTCTCACTGCTAACAAAGGGAAGTGGCTGACATGGTGAGTGCAGGTGAAGGCTTTCAGCTGTGAGATGCTCAGTTTGGAGTGTTGCCTTCACATTTTTGAATTTTGACTAAAGTCAAAAATGCAGGAGTGTGGAGATGGACAAGACCTAGAGCTCACCTAATCCATGTCTTGCCCTTGGTGCCAGAGGGCACAGCAGGCATGCAAGAAACTTTGCAAGGGAAAACTACACTGGCAGGACAAGACATTCCCTGTGCCAGTTTCCTCTTCACGCCAGCTGCTGGTCCAACCTGTACTGTATGGGCTTATGCCTCTTCCAAGTTTTATTGTTGTTATTTGCTCTTAAAATTCAAGCTATTCTTGTTATCTGAATAATTTTCTGAATTACAGTAAATTCTACCTTATTGATCCTATGGAAGGGTTGAGTCTACAGGAAAACTGCAGAAGCAGTAAGATGTTCCTCCAACAATCAAGGCAGGAATCTGAGGGGCTGTGATATGTAGGGCACTGGGACTGTATGATGGGATATGAGGCATTGGAACTGGATGGCAGAAAAGCCTAGCTCAAGATAAAGCTGGGCCAAGATAAAGAAATTTTGAGTGTATCAGTTTCTGAACAGGCTCGTGTCTGACAGAAAGCTGGCTTGTTGCGCGTATTTGCCTGCTTTAAATAATTTACTGCTAGAGTAATGTGAGCTGAATTAAAGGACAAGAGAGGGGCAAGAAAACAGAATGGGAAATGCATGTGAGAAGTGACTTGTGAGAAAGACTGGCAGAAAGAAGACAGATACTTCTCAGAAGAAGATGGGTAATTTCCTGGGAGGGGAATCGTGACAGCCAGGCACCAAGTCCTGGAATTCAGCAGCAGGAGTGTATTTCTGTATGAAACTAAAAAAAAAATCCCAAATTTTAAGAAAAGATTGTGGAAATGGGTGCTGGAGTCATGTTTGGTGACTGAGGTAAGGATGTGCTGAAGCTCTGAAGCACATCAGCCTATCAGAGAGGGAAGGGATGATCCTGAGGAGCGGTGCTTGGTTGGGTCTGTAGCATCACCCTTCCTACTGCGAGTACCCTGATGGGTGCTTCAGAGCTGAACTCTCTGCTGGGGCACCACACGTGCTGGGGCAGAGTACAAGGCAGGTTAGGCAGGTTGGGTGCTCATGGGCAGCACGGCAGCTGCAGGGACAGGCTCTCCTCGTGCCCTGTCCCTGCTGGGGCCACACTGCCATGGGAGCAGGACAGGGGTGTCCAGCATGGAGGTCCTGAGCCTGACCCAAATCCCCAGGGAGGGACTGGTTAGGCAGAAATTCCTGCTCCCCCACCCTGCCACAGGAGGGGTTTGCTTCGCTGGAGAGGAAGCTTTGCACAGTGTTGAGCACAGCACAGAGGGGATGGAGAGTGAGAAATGTTTTGCTCTGCTCTCATCTGAACAGAGACTCGTTTGTATTTCAGCTGGGATTTTTCTCCCTTCAGCTTTAATCTCCAACTCCTATTAAACAGCAAGATCAGTCTAGAGAAAGAAAGTATTTATTTATTTGGTTATTATTATTTTTTCTAGAGAGGAATACCGTCTCGTTGGCATGACAACCGTGCTGTGGGCCACCATAAACACTGGATCATTAGCACCAATGCATTGGGCCATTATGTAGGCTTGGCCATCAGCACGGCTAAGGTGTGTGAGTTTATGGTGCAATCCCATTCATGTGACAGCATGGGAATTATCACAGCAGTCACAGTAGTGAGCACTACAGCTGATGCTGAGGTCCAGCCTTATACAGAATTACTTACTGCATTGGCAGAAAGCATTTTTCCTTTGATAGAAGGCAGACACAAAGCATAGGATTAAAGTCACCCATAGTATGTGGGCTGCCTCATATCTAAAGCAGCTCCTGGGATGGACCACAAACATCATAATACTCAGCACTTTAAACTCCTAAACAACATCCTTGTGTGTTATGCAGTATCATGAGAAAATGCACAGTGTATTTCCACAGCAGTGTATTTTCTCCTACGAACAGGCAGTTCCCACCACTACAGATGTGCAGGGTGCTCAGCATGGCCCTGAATTACATACACAATCTGTATGTTCTTGGGAAAGAGCAACTTGTCTTCCTTTTTACTGTAAAGGCCCATTTCAGCTTATATATCTGTAGTAGATATTAATAACAATCATGCTGCACTTGGCTGCTGCAAACTCTGACTGATGAGAGCAGCCCTAACTCACACAAGTTTCCCATTGATTTTATCTCATGTTAAGCTCTAACTAATCACACCGGAGAGCTGCCTTAAAAGCTCACTAGATCTGTCCTGCTCAGGTTTGCTTGCCTGGCTAAAGGGGGAGATGGGTATTTTTTCCCATCCTCTGCTGAACTGGGCTTCCCTGCTGAACTGGGAAGGGAGGAGGAGCCTGGAGCCAGAGGTCCAGACTGTGGAGGCAGTGCTCCCCTGCCCCAGGCTATGCAGCTTGTTTGGGCCCCAAAAATGAACCCAACATTTTCCCTGCAGCAGAGTCACATCAAACACAAATAAATAAGAAGATCAAAGTGTTGCTCACCCTGTGCACTTTCCATGGGCCAAAGCAGGAGTCACCACTCTGAACTGCTCTCAGACATGGCTCCAGCTTCTCTTGGCTTCTGTGGCACAGTTCAGTAGCTCTGCCTTAGTTTTGCTTGATCCCATTAATGACAAAAATGACAAACACATATGCGTTGCCTTTATAGCTATTTCACGCTTTGACATGATCCCGGGCAAGTTACCTATGCTGTCAGCGTGATGGATGGTGCACAGAAGGGGGGTTGGACAGGTGTAGCTCTTCTCGTAGGGAAATATTTTTCCACACCATTAGCCTGTGGAACTCCTAGCAACAGGATATTGCTCAGAGAGGGATTAAAAATGCCCTGAAAAAGGAGTGGATGCTTGTATGGAAAACAAGTGTCCAGTGCTGTAATCAAATTTTAGAAACAGTTGATGGGAAAGGGTATTGCTGCATGCATGTGCTTAAATCTCACACTGTGGCTACCAGAGTTTTGGAGAGAGCTTTCCTCAGGAGCCCATGTCCCAGAAGTGCCTCTTTTTGGGCTCCAACTGTGTCAGGCTTCAGCTGTAGAAATGATAATGTGGTTGATGTTCACATAAGAGCAGTCTTCCTAAAACAGTTGATACAGTTACTTGTCTGACATCTGCCATCCAGTGTACAACCTCTTTTTTGGAGAAGGAGTTTTCCAAGGGGAAGGTTGTCTAGGAAATGATACTGAAGTACAATGATATGTAAAGAATACACTGTACTAGTTTGCAAAATTCCTGGCATGGTCTCCATTCTGCTGAATGAGATTCAGTGATGAGCAAAGTTTAAAATTATACTGGCATCTTGCAGCATGTTATGAAAAGCAAAACCAAGAGGTTCTTCTGTGTTAGTCAGCAGACTTTGGAAAGAGATCTAAGTGATGGTGATGATAGTGATGCTGATAATGACAACGGTGATGAAGAAGAAGAAGAAGAAGAAGAAGAAGAAGAAGAAGAAGAAGAAGAAGAAGAAGAAGAAGAAGAAGAAGAAGAAGAAGAAGAAGAAGGAGAAGAAGAAGAAGAAGAAGACAATTAGTTTATCTCTCAGCCATAGAAATTTTTTGTAGGCTGAAGAAAATTGTCTTACTACTAGTCATATGAGTCAACAAGTCATTTAAAGGACTGTTTTCTCATTCTGGGAAGACTAGTCACTGAGAGTGCACCAGCTCTAAATTTCAATTTTCTGGCAGATAGTATGATTTCAACCCTGTCTCTGCCAAATTCTTCCTGTGAAGAGAGTGGCTCTGGCAGAGGGCAGCCACAGATGGCTCAGAAGACCAAGAGATCTCATATTAGCTCTCCTGAGCTCTGGGACAATCCTTACAGCAACCGCTAGAGTAAAGCCCAGATCAGCTGCTAAGACCAGCATAATGCTCCCAAACTCATAGGTCAACCTTCATCTCAGATGTCTTTGCTAATAGCATCAGAGCGAGACACGGCTAACTGCAGAGCCTCCAAGCTCCTGTCCTCCTGGAGCGTAGCCACCAGCTTAGGGATGCTTAAACCAGGACCACAGCTCCGACAAAACCAGGGGATAAAATCATTTGGACAGCAGGGACTTCTGGCACTGGCAGCCCTGCCCGGCACCTCCTCCCCGGAGTGGCCGCTGTCGCCGCGGCCAGGGCAGGGTGGCGGTGGCACGCAGCTGAGACGCGCTGGCTGTAGCCAGCAGAGGGCATGGACATTACACACGGCAGCCAGCCACCCACACCCCGCCGGGAGCGACTGCCGCCTCGGAGACTCATTGCGAGAAAAAGTTTAGTCTTAATTAGCTAAGTAATTAATTTGCCGTCTTTCCACCCTCCACCCATACTGCGGATGAAGAGATGCAAGGAATGGTCTGGGTCTAGCTATAGGTGGTGATGGTGTCAGTGACTTCAGGATGTGGTTCCATAACTGGAGAACCTCAGCACTTTCTTGGGGTGTCACTTTTTGGGGCACTGAATAGGGCACACCCCAGGGCAGCTCCCAACAAATGCAACTCCCTGCATAGGATCGCAGTGTTCTGCAGGTACACATGCAACACAGTCTGCCCTTTGCTTTCTGCAGTTGCTGCTACAGTTTATCACATTTCTCAATCTTGTTTTATACAATAGCAGCTAGAGGACATAATGATGGGTGAGGGGGTCTCTTGTTTTAAGAATGTACATTGGTAGTGTAAGAATACAGCAGACTTCCAGTCAGGGCATTGCTCACAGTGGAATTTACATGTGTACTTGACTTTATGTATTATTAGTAATCCTATTGAAATCTGTATGCATAAAGCTAAGTGCATCCAATCAACCCTGTAGGCTCAGGATTGTATATGTTAATTTAGACTTCAGTATTTAGAACAGTGTTTGCAATTGGAAGGGACAGGACTGTGATAGCCTGTAACGATCTCAAATTTTGTTTTAATATTAAGTGAAAAAAACCCCCACAACTGGAGGTGTACCCTATTACTCTTAGCGATGAGCAATACAGTCAAAGTTAAATCAGATGTTCAAAGTTATTTTAAGGTCTAAATAATCAGTGTAGCATATATATTTCACTGGAAAATTTTCCTATGGGCCTCTGTGCATATCACAGCTCCATTGTGGTGCAGGAGTCCATGTTTATGGATCCATTTTCAGGATCAAAATCCTCATTAGTAATACAGATTAATGGTAATTACAAATATAAATAACTTGAGTGTATCTTCTTATTTTCCTCTGAAGACATTGCTCACAGAAGCTAGCTAAATGCCAGATTTGTTCCCTGAATCCAAGCTGTATTAAGTTTGTGTGTGACGATGCAGTAACATAAAGTTAAATAAAGCTGCCTTTTTTTTTTTCCAAGCCTCAAAACACGGAGCTTGGTTCTCAGCTAGCATAAATTGGACACTGGTGCAGGATTCAGATCCCTTTTTCCATACTAAGAAACTGAAAGAGTAAAAAAAATTGCTTTTTGGCTAAGAACAAAAGAAAGACGCTTAAATCTGAGGGATCATTTTTCATGATGTTGTAAGTACTGAAAATACAGCTTTATAATAAGAGCATTTTTTTCCCCTGGAATTCTGTAATTTTGACGGTGAAGCTGTAGCATAAGCTGGGGTGTGACTGAATGTTTTCCCCAGGATCCCTGGGAGATAAGGGATGGTTTTTAATGTGGCTTCCTGAAGTGTGTCAAACTCTGATGTTATTTAAAATGTGGCTCATCTACACTACCCTGTGGAATATTTACTGAAATCCTGAACTGTTGATGCTTTTGGTGAGGAGTATGCTGCAGGATGAGCACCTTGGAAATGTGTGTGGTGCCAACTAATTCAGGGTCCCCGGACAAAACAGCAGGACTCAGGTGTTGAGACATGTCTCGATGCACAGCCTGTGGGGTAGCTGTTTCCAGAGAGGTGTTTGAAATCACCAGTGCAAAAAAGTTGCAACTTGGGTAAATCAGAGGGTAACTACAAGGTGTTACTGATGAGCAAAATACATGCACAATAGCATTTGCTCCAATTTGTGAGAGATTTTTACCTGGACTATCCAAATGACAGTTTTTACACAAAACAGAAAAGGAGTTCCGGAATCTGAGCCCACGTTTTCCATTGTGCCATGGCTGATCCATGGGAGAAGGCAGCGCTTGCTGCCTGCCTTGCCATCCTCCTTGCTCTTGCACATTGTGCAGGAAAGCAACAGTGGAGCAGATGCCTCGAAGGGAAGAAGGCTCTTTTTGGTGGGTATCACCACCCTCTGAGTGCCCGAGGTGCAGGTGAGAGCAGGGAACAGGGCTTCTGGTGGTTGGGTAAAGAAAGTACACAAAGCTCCTTCACCCAGGTACTTTCTTATTGAATTGAGAAGCTTGAAATGCATATTGTTTTATTTTGAAATTAAAGTATGAAAATAAGGATGTTTATTGTTGTTATTATTGTCATTAACATTTCCAAAGATTTTATCATTCAAAAGTCATGCAAGCACTCTGCAAAAGACCTGTCTCTGAAGTGCTGCAGGAGGGATGGGTGCATTTCAGTCCAGCAAGAAGCAAACCATCACGGTCTGCATCCAGCTGAGGCCTGAGGACACACTTCGTGCTGTGCCTGTAGACAGTTTTATAGGAGCTGGTACATTCAGTGATCCTGGACTAACAGGTAAAGCCAGCCCATATACTTAAGTGATGAGTCACTGCTTACACAAAAGTTGTTGGATGACATCAGCATGTGATCCCTCTTCCTGTCATACCCAGAATATAGCCCAAGTGGTTGATGATGCTGAGAGGGCTTCTTTTTACAGTGTACGTCACATAGCACAAAGTATGAGAATGCCAGTGCAGAGATAGAGAAGAGCCATAAAGTGCTGTCCACACTATTTTGAAGAACAATTTGAAATTATTTAGCAGTTGAAGAAAAAACGCAAAACATTTTGCTCTTGAGCAAAATAACTTCTCTTGGATCAATGTTTGGTGTACTTCACAAGAAACAATGAGACAAGTGTTTCTTTTGAGTCCCCATGTGAAACTGGCTCTTCCATTTCCTATGACGGGCAGTTTTTGCTCGGGACACTCCTAGGGCTGGCAGGGAAGTTGCCTGTGGCCGAGGTGGAGCGTGTGTGCAGAAGGGTTTGTGCAGAGCTGCGACGTGCATCCAGGAAACATTAAAATAGCAGCGTGAGTGCCGTGCATGCGTGCCGCAGTTGGGAAACACTGGGAGTGTTAAGTCCCTAATTTGCTCTCTGGCTCTGCTGTGGCTGTCCAAGGCAAGTTTGGGGATGATGCCCAGCCCTGGAAATCATGCCCATCCCATGCCAGAAGATGCCGCAGGGTACGTGAGGGAAGGCTGCCGTCCCCATGGGCATCCCGAGGGGAGCCGGCTGCCTCGGGGCCGGAAGGGTACGGGGCTGCCCCGAAGCGGGGAAGCTGCCGCCCAGGGGGCCCAGCAGCGTCCCTCTGCAATTTGGGAGGGAGCTGCACGGTGGAAAATATGACCGGTGCCAGGCGGGTGGGCGAAACCGGCACGGCAGGGCCGGGAGGAGAAGCGGCGCCCCGGGAGAGGAGCAGCCCCCGACGCCCCGTTTGGGCAACTCCGGGGGCCACGGCTGGCGGGCGGCCGGCGGGTGGGCGCCGGTCCTGGACTGCATTTCCCATACTGCCCGAGTGTCCTAATGTATGCAGTGCTCAGCCCGGCTCCGTGTGTGTGAGAGTGTATGTGAGCGCGTGTGTGTGCGCGCGTGTGTGCGTGTGTGTGTGCGGCGGGAGCCCCTCGGAGAGTGGAGGCTCATTCACTGATGAGAGCCGGCACTGAGAGGCAGCACTGCTCCTTCCCTCGCACCCCCGCCGCCTCCCGCGCTGCTACATGCGAGCGGCGGGCGGGCAGCGGGGCCAGCACGCCCGGGACTGCCCCGCTCCCCGCACGCCGCCAGCTCCGCGCAGCCCCCGCCGCCAGCCGCACCGTGAGTACCGGCGCCGCGCCCGCCCGGCCACACGCAAACTTTGCAGGGCAAGTTTCAACCCCCTCCTCCTACCTCCATCCCAGCCCCCTTGCCTTTTCCCTCTTCCTCCTTCTCCCTCCCCAGCGCCGGGGAAGCCGGGCAGCTCGGCGGCGGCAGGGAGCCGCGCCGGCCGCGGGGAGGGCCGGGTGGGTGGGGATCGGCATGGTAATGCCGAGGGGAACGGCAGATAAAAGGGGGCCCCCCCCGCACCCTCGGCGAGCCCCGAGCTGCCCGGATCCTCCCCCCGCGGTGGCTTTCCGAGGGGGACCGGTAGCCACCAGGGGGATCAGGTGCCGGGGACTGCCGCGGCAGCCGGGCTGGGGACCGCGCACGGCGAGGGGGAGCCCGGCCGGACCCGGACCCCGGCACGGATCCCTCGCTCCCAAAGAGATACAATTTTTAAAAAAACTATTTTATTTTCTTTTCTTTTTTCTTCCGTATTTTTCGGTGGGGCAAGCCGGGCAGTTGTTTCCGCTCTTCCCTCCGCTGCTCCCGGCGCTCGCTCTCTCCGCGGTCGCTCTGGGCAGCGACAATTTCATTTCCCAGCAGTTGCAAAACAAAAACTTTTTTCAAAGGAAATAAGCAGAACCACGCACCCACCCGGAGGTTTGTGGGTTTTGGATTTTTTTGTTTGTGGGCTTTTTTTCCCCCTTTAAAATATATAAACTCAGTCTTTTATTTTGCAATAAAAGTATCCGGGGGAAAAAAAAAAAAACAAAAATAAACCCAAAAAACCAAAAACCAACCAAACCCCAAAACACCCTCAAGGGTTTCTGTGCGTTCAAGTAACACTGCCCAGACAGTAATTTTATTTACTCCGAAGCTTTCATTTTTGCGATCGCGCAGTTCGCGGGTAAACTTTAGTTTTAAGCCGTCCCCCAAATGCGATCCCCGCTCAAAGACTGATAATTTTTTTTTTTCGACCACTCGTTGTTAAGTCGCACTTAGCTTAATTTTGGACGCGGCTGAAGTTTGTCCAACATCCTCGTCCCTCTTCTGGTCCTTCATCTCTAAAAGATTGCCGCCCTTGCCCCTGGCTGCTTCCAGGTAGGAACCAAGTGCCTGGATCTCACATGCGGTGTTGTTCTGGTTTTATTATTGCAGATAAAACAAAGGTAGAGAGGCGGTTTAAATTGGCAGCGTTATTCAACGAATGAGCTAAAATTACTCCACATGTGAATGGCGTAGCTTGGAAAGGCAGAAGAGGTGAAAGGAATTGTCCCTGGTTTTACTTTAGGTTCTTTAGAAAACTTTCTGGATCATCCAGCGATGCGATCGAGAAATTGCAGGATTTTCTTTCTTTTAACCAACAACCCCAGCTCTAGACCAGGGAAGTCTGTAAATAGGTTGGAAGCATGGAAAATAATTCTTCACCTTCAGATCTAAATACATAAAAACCATCTGGTTGACCACAATGAAATCATTAGGAACTGTCTACTTAAAGAGTTGTATTGAATGCTTATCCTTCCACACAGGAAATGTGTATGGTAAGTGATTGTTGCAATAAATCCAAACAACTCTGGGCATCTTCGCGTTTGATGATCTTTGTAACTCGGGTTTTAAAAAGGAAGAAAAAGTGGAGGGGTGGAAAGGCGGCTTAACGGGCTGTACGGACAGGACTGGCTGTGCCCCCTCCCGCTGCCCACCCCGGGAGTGAATAATTCCCGAGGCGGCCGGAGAGGAGCGGCCCCGGCTGCGTCCCGATCGCCGCTTCCCGGCGGGACGTGCGGGGCCGGGCGGGAGCGAGCCGGGCCGGGCCGAGCCGGGCCGAGGCGAGCCGGGCCGAGCCGAGCCGAGCCGAGCGCTCAGCCCCGGCCCGCCAAACACCTGTTTAATGCGCCGGCGGGGAGCGCGGAGCGGCGGGGCTTGGCGGTGTTGGTAGGCTCCAGCCCGGGGCTCACCCCCGACGGATTTTATTTTATTTGGGTTTATTGAACAATCTCCTCGGGCGGGAGAGAAGAACCGGGAGCGGGCGGGAGAGGGGGCGGCGGGCGGGTGCCAGCCCGCTTTGCCGCCCGCGGGGGGCGTGAGGGGCCGTGAGGGGCCGGTGCCCGGGGCCGGTGCCCGGGGCCGGGGCGCGCCCGCCGCCCGCGCTGCCCGGCGGAGCGGGGCTTCCCCCGGAGCGACGCCGCCCGCGGTTTTCGTTCGGATTTCGCCAAGTCGGGAGCGGGGCCGGGAATGCGGGCCGGGGGCGAAGCGGCAGCAAACCCATGGGCAGGCTGTGCGCTGGGGTTTTTTTTCCTTCTTTCTCTGTTTTCCTCTTCCCAAATCCCCGGCGCTTCCTCCCTCCGGCAGCCGCGGCCGCGGGAGCGCCCTCCAGGCCCGGGGGCTTTCCCCCGCGTTTCTTTCTCAAAAAAATTAAAATAAAATAAAAAGATTTTAATTTTTTTTTTTTTTAATTTTTGAAGAAGAAGTTTACAGCCAAAGAGAAGCAGGGCCCAGTCCAGGGCCGGGACCGGGGCCACTCCGCCCGGCCCCGCCGCCGCCTCCTCCGTTCACCGCGCTCCTAATTTTTTTTCCTCTCCCCCTTAAACCAGTTTCCACGGCAGCTGTCCGGGTGTGCGGCTGCAGTTGGCATATTTTACACGTTGGAAAAAAAAAATTAACTGTTTTTCCTTTGTATCTTAATCCAGTGATGAGAGCTCTCCTTTGTTGGCTTTCGAGCTTGCATTTGTTTTATTTATTATAAGGAAATCCAGTTTGGTTCAAATATATAATCCATTTGAGCACTTAAATCCCCAAACAGCTGGCATTATTTTGTTTTATAATCTTTGGCTTTTCTGCGCAGAGCATATTTCTAAATTCCTACTTGACATTTATGGGGAAAAACTTTTTAATGTAAATGGATATTGTGATTTTTTTTTTCCTGGGCATTTCCTAATTTACATGCATCATCAATTTTCCTAGATTTCCTAATGTTTTCATCTTTTTTCCTCCCCTATAGCTTGTTAATTAATTTTTTTTCCCCAAGAAAACTTTTTTTTTTTTTTCTGGAGGGAGAAAGACGTTAATTTGCCCCATTACTTTAATCTCTGGCATTTGGAAATGGTTGAGAGACCACAAAAATGCAACCTGTTGTAGAAACCAGAGTGGTGTGTTTTATTTATTTTAATCGATAGCAGAGAGGTGATTTAGTAATAGGAACTCTGAGTAACATTTAGTAAAAGATTTGCAGATCTGGTGGCTGTGTATGGGGTGTGCATGTGCTTGCATATGAGCACGTTTCTTTGCAGGCTGATTAGCAAGTGGCTTTTACACTTACAACCAGTGGTCACTGCTGTTTTCTCCACTTGGTGGGTGTTTGTGATGCCTGATAAATGCAGCTCTGTCATGGCTTCTTCTACTTTTATCAGACTTTCCTTTTAACTAATGCAGCACCATGCTACAACCTTTGTAAGCAGAGGATTCAAAACTAAGCCAGAGAGAACTGATTACTACTTGTTTCTTGGTGAGAGATTTTTTTTTGTTATGGTTCAGCGCTAAAGGTTCTTGATACAATTTGCCTTGGTCGTGGCGTGTTTAGCCTCGTTATTAGGAACATAGACGATTACACAGGTAATTTGTGTACACCTTAAACAGGGTAGCTCTAAAAGCCAATAAGTATGCATATAGGTAGCCATAAAAAAACAATACTAAAAAATTCAGAGTTACTTTTCAGTATGTCCATCTAACCTTCATACTTGGTAGACAGTTTGTATAGCTTCCTAGATTGATCTCCACCCTCCCTCCCTCTACTCCTTGTTTAGTTAATTCAACAAAGACTTTTTGCAATCTGTTTGGAGTTTGTCTGATGCCGTGGAAAAGTAGCTGCTGATTTATTTGGTTGCTTTTCGATTTCTGTCTCTAGCCCGTCTTTTCTCCTCCTTTCAGCGGGGATGTCAGCTGTTATTACTTCCTATTGATCCCTTTGCAAAGTGAGAAGTGAACTAAAATTAATGTCAATTCCACTGCTCAGATCAATAGCTGGAGTTATTTTAATCTGGATTTGCGCGAGGTGCTAAATTAAAAAAAATCAGCATAGAGGCAGAAAAGTAGCAGCTCCTCACTCCACCTGTGCCCACCGCCTTCCCAGCACCCAAATGTTCCATCCAGCTGATTACCCTGCAATCCATATTTTTTTAATTAAGAAGGTCAGTTAGTTTTCTTATATTTGGGTTCTGTATTTAAACCTATGACATTTTGACATTGGGAGTGTATTAACGATAGATTTTCATAATGACTGGTCCGCCGCAGCCTAATCTGTCCGTGTTGCTGGGGGGTGGGGAGGTGCTGGGCGATAAGGGAGCAAGAGAGAACGAAAAAGGAAGTGGGAGCTGAAAAAAAATTAAATTTGGCTGGCTGAGATATTGTAATGTGTTGATTTATTCCCGGTGTAATGAAGTTTGCAAACGAATAAACGGCCATAGTGATTCACAGTATCCTACAGGAGTGTCAAGTGTTGCGGCCAGATTACTAATTTATGAAATACATTTAACGTAATGGTGTGAAAGCACAAGTAAAAATAGAAAAGCAGGCAGAGGTGGCTGCCTTTTTTTTTTCTCCTGGAAATCTGTGTTTTTCTGTGATTGCTCAGTTTTGCTTCCATGTGAATGATCATTTATTTCTGACGACAGGGGCTTATTTGCATGCATCTCTTTGAATATATAATTGTGTGTGTATATATATTTATTTATTTATATTTATATTTACATGCTTATATAAGCCCCCCAAAACTCTAAATTTGCCAGCGGCTGCAGGTTTCTGACCTCCAGATTTTGATCAGCCTCATGTGGAGCAGCAGAGCAAGTGTACCCAGGACTGCAGTGCTGACCAGGCTGCCCTTGGCATCCCTCACTCTTCCTCTCCCCCTCGCTTTCTGTGGCAAGAACTCAACGAGAAAGTTATTTAAAATTTGGAAGAGAGCAAATCCGTTAATGCGAGATACATAATCTGGTAATTTAGCAATGATGTCTGTAAGGATGAGTGCCAAATGAGGAAGCAGAGAGATGATGTCCACTCATCTTCACAATTCATAACAGTCAGTGGAGCGGCTGGGTACAGGATGGGAGAGAGGAAATGCTATCACTGAACTGCATTAAAGCCCCAGACTGGATTTCATACACTTTGTTAACCTAGGCTGCCTCATTCATGGAGTACAAAAGACACTCCATTAGGGAGACACTCTTTCACTAAGTTTTATTTGAGATGTTTGACCCTCTGGATTTAAGAGGCACAATTTGTAACAGCTTTTTATTATTATATGATTTTTCTGGCCCTTTGAGCTCCAGCGGCTAGTATATTGTTTCAAAGTTACAGTCCTTGTATTTTAAGCTGGGTTGTGGGGCCTGAATGGCAGGCGGCGGAAGCTTAAAAGAAAAGGCATGGGATTGATTGGGGGAGAAAATAACAACACAAAAAGGCACTGCAAACTGGGGGAGATAGAGAAAGAAGGATTTTCCCTTCTTTCACCCTGGGAGGGGGTTGTGGCTGGGTGGGTGGTTGCAGCCAACCTGGGAGGCTCAGGAAGATGTGAAGCAGAAATTTTGTTAACATTTTCCTCCAAATGTTAATGGCACATCCAGGGCAGTTTACAAATCTACTTAAGAGTGAGTGCATTAGGAACTAAAATTACTGATCCATCCTCTCTTGTCCCCGACCCGAAAGGCAGACGCTTGCAGAGATCAGATGGCAGAAGCACCCATTATGATTTTCAGTATTGTCAGAGACGCCAAGCATTTTACTGGGGAAGTCTCTTCTGCTTTGGCTTACAGGGACGGTGTGTGCACGCGTGTGTGTGTTACACACGCACACCCGGACACAGCCACACTCCTACATTCCAATGGTGTAAATACACATGTATGATGGTATCGAGTCCTGTGTGTTCAAGAACACATCTACCCATAAGTACTGTGAGAGTGAGAGAAAATACTTGTCACTTACCTACGTCTAAAGCATTGTGTACAGTTACACCCGTGTGTGCTGTCTGATTTGGGTAACTGTGTACAAGGGATATTTTTATGTTGGTTCTACACCCCCAACCCCCAAGCAAATAGCAGGGTGTGTGTGTGGGGGGCTTTCTTAAGTTTATTGCGGTTATATATACGTGCCACTTGCCATATAAAATTCCACTTATAATTTGGAGTTACTATGTTAATTTTAGACTGAACATTTTTTATTAGTGCATTATTAAATCTGCATGTTATAATGTTTGGTTTGCCTTTCATCCATCTGCACTGGATGATACCCTTTAACCTGGAGGGCCAGGGCTGACTCCACTAGTGTGTGAAGTTGTCTATTGATTTTCTTGAATGAGAACAGTGGCGCATCTCCGGCCAGTGGCTTGTAACACATGTGGCTGCTCTGCTGCTGGAGCATCTGAGAGAAATGAGCGCAGAAACCTAATTGGTTGTGTTTTCTTTCCCTTTCTGTTTCCTTGCAGTGTTCGAAGGGTGATGATGCTCCAGTAATTTTCCCCGCTCCATTCCTAGGCATCGCTTTGCTTTCCTTCCGGGGAAGATCGTTCTGCTTGTGATCCTGCTGAGGAAAGAGACTCCGATGGACTTACACCGGGCAGCATTCAAGATGGAGAACTCACCCTACCTCCCCAACCCACTGGCCTCCCCAGCACTGATGGTTCTCGCCTCCACAGCCGAAGCCAGCCGTGATGCTTCCATTCCCTGCCAGCAGCCGAGGCCTTTTGGGGTCCCTGTGTCAGCAGATAAGGACGTGCACATTCCCTTCACCAATGGCTCATATACTTTTGCCTCCATGTATCACCGCCAAGGTGGGGTGCCAGGAGCATTTGCAAACCGTGACTTTCCTCCGTCCTTGCTTCACCTTCACCCCCAGTTTGCACCCCCCAACTTGGACTGCACCCCAATCAGTATGTTGAACCACAGTGGCGTCGGGGCTTTCCGCCCCTTTGCATCCACTGAAGATCGGGAGAGCTACCAGTCAGCCTTTACGCCGGCCAAGCGCCTCAAAAACTGCCATGACACCGACTCACCCCATCTGCGCTTCTCGGACACTGATGGGAAGGAGTACGAGTTTGGCACCCAGCTCCCCTCCAGCTCCCCTGGCTCCCTCAAAGTTGATGATACAGGGAAGAAGATATTTGCTGTTTCTGGCCTCATTTCTGACCGTGAGACCTCATCCAGTCCCGAAGACCGAAGTGACAGATGTAAGTACCTCTTTTGACTTGGTGGTTCTTTAATTGTGCCTTGTTGAGATACGCAACAGGTGATTGCCCCGCAGTGCTGTGAGACTTGCTGGAGGCAGAGGCAAAGCAGCCTTTCTTGTCTGCTGAGCCTTGCCATGCAATATTGCCTTGTTCTTCCAAAAGGATATTGACAGATTTTAAGGTGAGGTGCTCTTGAAGGAAACTCACCGTCCAGCACACAGCTGGAGAGGTGATGTTGACCATGTAGAAAACTGTCCATGCACCAGTGTGAGGCTAGAGGTGCTGGTACATGTATGTGTGGAAACAGGGATGCAGCTGGAATGTGTAGCCAGGAGTGTTCCCAAAGTGTGCAGCAAGCATGTGCTCCCTGCTTCTTCAGGTATTTCTCTCTGACCTTTTCTTCATGCACACCATTCTTAGAGCAAATGCATTACCGACCATCACGAGTCATGCCTCAGCTTAGGACAAAAGTGCCTTTCCCTCTGGCTAACTTAAGAATATGGTTGGCCACTGAGCTCCCTCTTTACGACAAATACAAACTGTTTTTACAATTCATTAAGCTGTTGCATCATGTGCTTTCTCTGAATGTTTCCCCCATTTTGGTGCCCGCTGAGAGGTGATGTGCCCTTTTGCAGACCAGTGATTGGACTGAAGAAACTCAGTCCACTTGTTCATGACTGTAACTCTCTGTTCCCCCATCACCTTGTCCCTTGTGGGGTTGCCTACACAGAGGGGCAGAGCCGTCCTTCATGAAGGGCAGGCTTCCAGGTTTGCAGAGCTGGGAGGTGACCCACGATGGGGAGTGGTCTAGGGGCAACAGTGTGGTACCCCAAGGAAGAGTGCTAACTTATGGTTAGAGTTTTCATGTAAACCCAGACATGTAATCAAGGAGTGAGTGGTTTGCTTTTCACATGGGCTCCTTTGTTCTGTTGAATTTTATTAATATAAAACAATTTTATTATTGTTGTTGTTATTATTATTACTTTTTTTAAAAAAACAAAAACCTGCTGCAACGTTGCTTCCTCCCTCTTCCAGACGTGATTTTTCTTCTCCCCTTTATGATACCGAGGAGAGTAATAGAGACATTGTGGCTCTCTCTCCCCTGTCGGCGCTGCTTCCTCAGGCTGTCTCCTTGAATTAGGCACTGTGCTAACTTACCGGCGCTAAAAGACATCTGCCTAAACCCAGCGTACCTTTTCAATAAAAGTCATCATAAAATCAACCTGCCTTTTAAATCCATCGCTCTTTGGTTTTGAAATATGCTGCAAGTGTGTCTTTTATTGTCGGCATTTGCGAGGGTAGGACAATTCCCACTGATGGCAGGAGCAGTGTATTTCTTGCAGTACCACTGTGATCCCTTGTGTCTCTCCCCCCTTCTCCTTCTGACCCACCCCCAGCCGTGCTACTTTTTGTGCCGTAAGCTCCTTTCATTGTTCAGCATCTCCTCTCTCTCCTTTTGGGTCTGTAGGGAAAGTGGCCGTAGGTGAGAGCTCATGTGGATGTGTGGAAGCTGGTAATACAATTATCCATGGGGGAGGCAGGTGAGATGGCAAGGCTTAGAGACATCTTTGTTGGTGCTCTTTCCCTTATCGATATAACCTGGCTGGGAAAATGAAGCTTGCTCGAAAGAGTACTCCGAGAGATAGCGGCGGAGGAGAGGGTCCGCTGGCTAAATGAATTTAGAGCGCATCAGCTGCTGTGGATCTTGCTGGCAAAATCCTGTCAGATACCCCATTTAAAGAAGTAAATCTGTTAAATGAATTAGACCACATGGAGCACAGCTGCGGACAGACAGACGCAACCACATCCATCGCCGTGCCTTGCCTTTGCCAAGAGCGTGTGCCGAGCGCGGGTTCGCTCCTTCTGGGAGCAGACGGGGCTTAGGCAGATGCAGGCGAGTGCCACTGCCACTGCCAGTGCTGTGGCAGGGGACTTGCCAGGGAAAGGAAGCAGAATAAAAACTTTGCAGGCAGCCTGGAAAACTTGGGCAGAAGTGGAAGGTGTTCTGTTGTATTGTTTTTGTTACCATGTTGTATTTCTATAAGATGCTTTTCTGCACGGTAGAGCTGAGCAAATGCAACATCCTGATACTTCATCAACATTAAAATTTTTCTGTAACCAACAGGGTGATGTACACTAAATATGTCTGTTGGCTCTGTGTCATATTCCCATCACATATAGATACTGCACCATGGAAACTTCGCTCCATTAAGACGGCGAGTTTATTTGGTGTGTGCATACACACGTATGGGTGTGTTTGCTGGAGGCTGACAGCGAGTTGTGGAGCCTTTAGAGGATCCTAATGGTCTTTGATGCTGGCCATCAGAAAAGAGAAACTTCTGAAGTGAAGAATTCAAGAGATCACACGTTGCAGATAGAATGGCGATGCTCTTTTGCATTAGCATTTGCAGATATATTTTTTAAGTTCCTGTAGAAATGTGTATTTTGGGGGTTTGATGTCTCTGAGAAGTTTTGTGGACTCCTTGTGTAACTAGTATATATAACCCTTTGTAAAAGCTGCCAACTTATGCTCCTTATATCAGGTAGATGGCTGTAGCTTCAAGGTAAAAATGTAATTAATTAGGCTTTTCTACAACTGCAGGGAAGAATTGTAAAATTTTCTTAGATCATCCACATTCCCATGTCTAACGAGTGCTTTTCAGGTTTGCAGAGCTTCACCGTTTCGGTGAAGGTGTTTTTCAGATTGCTGAAAGGGTTTGTGTTACATGGAAGCTGAATTACTATGATTGCCCTGCGTGATCTTCTGTTCCACTGCACAGGAGCGTTTTTTGAATAGATCATTAAAATATTTGTTTCACCTCATAGCTTAAATGGTGATTTTCTAGAGAAACTCCCCCCGCTTTTCTTTTTTTTTTTTTTTTTCCTTAATAAAATGTAATCACTGAGTTTTAATTTCCCTGAAAAATAGGTTTTTGCTTGGAAGACTTTGCAAGAAAAGAAGGATCAAAATGAGATATTTGCACATCAAGGAGTGTTTGGAAGGTGCTTATTTAGTCCTCTGAAGCATAGGAGGAAAGTCTCAGCCTGCTTTCACCAGTGGAAGAAATTCACAGAATTCAGTAAAATTATTTGTGATATGTTCTGGTGTATTCCAGATTAGCACCTGGCCCCGTAAGAGATGTGTTCATGCAGTAGAGGTTGCTCAGCCCTTTGCATAAACCTTTCCTCACTTTTAAGGCAGAATGATGCTTGGACCCATACCCTGCATCCCTCAAAGGGACCACATCTTTGGTGTGCTTTTGGGTGGGACTGCACTCTTTGTTAATCAGCAAATTGGGCTCAGATGTCTGCATTTAGGTAAGTTGTCTCTTGCTGTAAAATGTGAGTACTCGGGACATCCGGAGGCATGGGGTATACAGGGAACATGTGGAAAAGTGGAGCCTTTCCACGGATAAGCAGACATACCGTGTACTGGATGAGCCCATTCCCTCAGGTGCTTACTGAGAAAAATAATGCCATTTGTTAGAGTTTAGGAGCTTCTTGTAAAGCATGTGTTAAAGGCACTGGAAGACATATTTTATGGGTTTGCTTTAATAAGCGTACAATAATTGAGATTCCTAGAAGGAGTGGAAATAAATGGCATGTTCCTTTCTGCAAAAGAGATCTATAGCCCTATTTTAAAATCAGGGGAAAAAAAGGAAAGATTCCTGGTTTTTTACTTCTAATAAAATCTGCCTCAGTGTCGTTCAGTCATAGTACCCAGCTCCTGTGGCATTGCTTTCCCACAAAGTGACAGGCTGAGGTTGGTGCCGAAGCTGGGACCTCCTGGTGAAGAGCTGGACCTCGTCAGAGCAGAGACCTCTGCCACCCCTGTGGGCAGCCCATGTCCCCAGCCTCCCTGGGACCACAGTTTCCCATTACTGCTGCTTGGTCTCTCTCACGTGTTGTCTGTGACTAGTGCTGGAGCACAAACCAGCGTGTGAAGGTGATCCTCTACATCCTGGCCACTGATTCCATCCTCTGGCCAGAGTCTGGCACTCCAAGTCTCAGTTTCCCTGCTCCTGCTGGTGGCCCTTGCCCAGCTCCTGCTGCCCAGGGGATGAACATTTGAGTTGGGAGTAGGCTGAGATTCTTGCTCATCCCTTATGTCTGCTGACTGTAGTAGGAGTGATTATATTATTTTGATTATTATTTTTTTTAATAATCATATTTCACCTTGGACATAGTTTGTGCTGCAACTGGTTTCTTTTCTGCAGAAGAAGCTGTATAATGTATTTGTGAACCCTTTGTTCCACTTTGGGGTTTTAAAGAACATCTCTAGCATGGAGTTAGTTTTCCTTTTGAAACAACTGGTTTGTTATTGATCAAATGTAAATAGCACTTCAGGTGATTGACATCAGGGCTATGATGACCACAGCATGAATTCCTGAGTAATGTGGTGCTTTGGAAATCAGATCGAGGGCTGTCTGTGCAGTCACCCACCTGCTCAGACACGTGTTGGGGTTTGTGTTATGACCTCTGTAGAGATCTGTGTGTGCCTATGTACGTGTGCTGCCAGGAAGGGTTTATTTTTGTGTGGAACAATGGGTTGGAGGGGGAATGCACATGTCCACACCTCCATTGCTCACAACTCTTCCCTCTGGGATGCACCACTTCCAAGGCCGGTAAAATTTGGGGTCTAACATGAAGTGATGCTTTGTTGCTAATTGTAATCAGCCACGATCATGGGAAATTGCAAGTTTAACTCCGCTTGTGACATAATGAAATAAATTGAGTGGAATGTTTCTTTCTGTCATGCAGTGCCCTGCATGATGTAGGAGTGAAGAAGCAATAGTGGAATTTTGGAAGGACTGGGCAGGCAGATGGGCAGTAGCAGGGATGACAGCCATGCATCCATCCCTGTTGCTCCACCAAGTACCATCCTTGTGGAGTAAAGCGTGCTGCATGGAGGTCTTGGAGCATGCAGCAATCATCTCTTTTTCCTGCTTTTCTGGCAACAACCGTCTCTCTCCCTCTGCAAACTGTTTCCGAGACTCCTTTCCATGCTGTTCGGCTTAATTGTCTTGTCGGGATAAAGAAATGTTTGAACAGTTAAAAGTGGGGAAGGGCTGGATGGGAGCAGCCCCTGCCGGCTGCGGGGCCATCTGGCCTCCCTTGGACCTGCCGGTCTCCAGTTTATATTTCTCTTTCTGTTATTTGGGGCTATCTGGCGCACTTGGAATACCTAATCACCATGGTGAGAGGAGGGATGGGGCTGCCTCCCCCGGCCTCCCCTTCCCATCAATTGTCATGCAGAGCCCGGCCGGGCGCTGCTCCTCCAGCCCTCATTTGCTGTCCTCGCCCGCTCTCGGCAGAAGGATGGCTTTTAATTGATCGTTTGAGGGGGAGGGCTGGGGCTGTTTTCTCCTCCAAAATGTTTCCCCATGCAGCCGCTGCCACCCGGCCAGCCCTCATCTCGTCTCTGCCGTGCCAGAGATGCCTCGTGCCCTCTCCCTTTTTGGGCTCCCCGGGAGCTGGTGTAACCACTGTCTTTGGAGTGCCGAGCAACATCGAAATGTTATATTTATCCACCTCCTGCTGGAGCGATGGCCATGGATGCAGTAAATATTTATTGCTCCTCTTTTACCCTGCGTGCCTGGATGCTGGCGGGAGGGTACTCACTGCACAATTGCAGGGAAACCCCCCCACCTTGTTGGGTATTTCCCATCAAAACCACGGCCCCTAAAACCGCTGGCCAAACCTTGCTTTGCGAGAAGGAATGAATCACATTAAATCTTCGGCCCCATCGATCAGACTCGACTGCTGTCAGAGGATTGCGGCAGGAGAAGTGCAGGCAGACTTGGCGGCTGCCGAGCGGTGCCGGGGATCGGGAATCCTGACCTCGGGCATGGCTCGGAGTCACGGCTCCCTATCCCTAACGGGGGAGGAGTGATACCTCCCTCACAGCGGAGCGTGCCGCTTTGATATCTTCTGACAGAGGATGCTAGGCAAGGGCAAAGTATGAGTATTATTAATATAGTACAGTTAGTAGAATATTATGAACTATTATAAATCATTACTACTAAACTACAGTTATTAAAGGAAATGACCAAAGTGCACTTTGCGAGCCAGGATCTCTGACAGTTAAAACATTGTTTTATTATTTTACTTGCTAACTTGCAAAATTCAAGAGTTAGCAACAGTTTCCTGGTTGATTGGTGGTGATTGCATAAGGAATTGGGAGAAGCAGGGGGGAATGTGAACATTTCAGGAGGGAGAGAATAAGCATTAGTGCCTCTGTGATTTATTTTTCTTCCTTTGATATTTTGAAGGTCTTGAAAGAAAGAGACACGCTCAGGCATGGGCCTAATCCTGCTCTGTAGGACTGAAAGTGTTCAAGGCAACAAGGTCTTAATGTTTTTGGAATTCCCCAATGAAAAAAACCTGAACTGAAAGTGTTAGTGAATCGCTGCTGGTTGTTATTTGTTTGATATCATTTAGACAAGTCCCATTAAATGCTAGCAGCAGATTCATTTTTTTCTCTTTGTTTGCCTTCCAAGGAGTAGAAAACAGACATAATTATATTTTACATGAGACTGTAAGATTTCCTCTCGTCTCTTTTTTCTGGCTAATATCTGCAGCTATAAAATAAATTCTTTTTGTGCATACATGGTGCTAGACTGAGGTAAATAACTGTCATCTAAAATCTGTCTAACCTTAATCTGCATCAGGAGCACTATAGAGAACTGTACCCATTTGTATGGTATTAAGCTTTATTTTATTATGGATTTCTAATGCAAATTCATTGTGGGAACAAAGTTGTTTCCTTTTAATACCACATTCCAAGAAAAGCAGCCATTGATAGCAAATTGTGACAATTTTTATCCCGTGGTTCATGTCACTGGTGGTCTTCTATCATGTCAATGTGCTTGATAGCCTGTGAATGTTTCACCTCTCTTCTTCAGGGTAGAATAGCAGATTTGGGGACTTTCGAGGACATTTTTCAGCTATGCAGAGCAATTGAAATTCTTCAGAAATAATGGATTTCTATTTGGAAAATTTAATATAGGATCAGATTCCTGTACAGCATCCTCTGAAAAAGGGCATGTGCACCTTTGTAAATCTACACATGTAAGCTGTGTATGTGTCTTTCTCCCCTTTCATGCAACATCACTGTTTGCCTGCTTGGCTTTGCTGGCCTGAGTGTAGAAACTGATGGGTGACAGACATTTGGGACAAATTCATCACTCTGAATTCAGGGGTTTTTATAACTGAATTATTTTCCTGTTGTTGGTTGGGTATTAGGTATTTGCTGGCCATATTGACCCAGCCCTCACGTCAACATAAGTTCTGGCTGAAAAAGTACTGCTGGGTTTGGTACTATCTGTACCTGTCCATTTCGCCTTTGTTCTGTCTTTTAAAAACATGAGGGTGGTTGTGATAATCTGGGAGTTCTTCTTAGCCATCACTTTCTTCTCTCCTTTGACCATTTGCTGGCATCTTGAATTGCAGCAGTGGCCTGAGCAACAGAAGAGGGGGGAAAACAATGTTGGGGAGGAGCAAAGCAAGGAGAGATTTATTGTCCTAAACGCAGATAACATGGGAGGGAGTCCTGCTGAAAGCAGAACTGCTTGTGGAGTTCAGGTGTGGGACACTTCCATCATATCTCTCCTCACTTGGGACATAGTTTCTAATCAGTATTTCTTTAAAACCTTCCTTTTTTGTTAACTTCAGGCTGAGAACAGCTTTCTCACTGAACTGCAGAGCTGGAATGTGTTTTGTGCTTTTTCTTGTGAATCCTGGGCTGCTCTGCAGTGGGAAAAGGAAGGCAGCAAGTGTCTCTGGATACTCCTAAAAGGAAGAGCTGGAAACTGTGTCCTTGGTATCCGCCAGCAGCACTGATTCTTAAGAATTGTTTCTCACCAGAGTAACCACATTAAGTTTTCAAGGTAGAAGGACCCAAGAGCTTTTGCACATGAGCTTTTCTCAGCTACAATCCTTCAGTGTTACTGGGGCTTTCTAGATGTGCAGTGCCACAGTCCTGGACAGGGTGAGGCTGCCAGGACACATCCAGCTGCAGCTGCTGGGCTGGGTGGCACAGCTGGCTCCCCAAGCATGGGCTTGTTCTTTGGGAGGCAGGTGAATACTTCCTGGCACTCGTATGAAAACTAAATCAGAAAGGACTGGGAAGAGCACCTCGGGTGAAGGCTTTCTGTGACAGCCTCCCCAAAAACAATTGTTTTTATAAGCAGAGCAGCAAGTAAAAGGGCACTGCCCTGAAAGACCCATTTCTTTCTACTGGGATTTTTGGGACTTTGATTTAAATTAAGGTATTTTTAATTAAAAAGGACTCAACCTTTTCATCTGATTTTTATATTGTTTCCCTGTGCTTTAGGAAACAACTTGCAAAGCCATTTAGAATGTGAAATTGCCTGTCCTGTAGCATCCCTTGCTATCAGGAAACATAGGATAATCATCCCTCATTGCAGAGAGCCTGCTTTGGCGGTTGTGCAGGGATGGGAATAGACCTGGTACCGGATCACAGCTCTGCCCTGTTCTCCAACCTGGCTTTCAGTACTGAAGATTTCTTTAGGAGTCAGTCCTGTTCGGGGGGATGCTCCACAAAATTCCCTACCAGGCCCCACGCAAGCTCCTGTGTTGTTGGGGAGGTGATGCGAGGGTGTTTGTGAGTGAGAGAGGAGGGTGAATGGCACCCTGGGTGCTGCACCTCTGGCTGGGGGAGTGAAAGCCTTATCAGGGTGGCCTGGCCGTGCTGCAGCAGAGCTGCCCCGCACCCAGCCCAACCTTTGGCCCATGCAGGCTAGAGGGAACCTTGTCTCCTTGTCTGTGTTTGCAGTGTGGGGGATCTCGCAAAGGCCATCTCGCGATGCCTGTGGATGGGTGGAAATCCTGAGAGCTGGATATCAGTGCAGGTCAGAGGGATCCAAACGCTGCAGCACCACCGAGGGGGCTGCTGAAGCTCGTTTCCTTCCCTTGTTTATTATTCTGATTGCAAACCAGCCTCACTTCATATTTCCAGCACTATAGTTGGGAGATAAGCCTCTGGCAAAGTCCTTAGCCAGGGTGACAGCTTTTACCTCCTCAGCACTGGTCTGCAGCCTCCCTGAGGAGGCAGCTTGACCACTGATGCTTTTTTTTTTTTTTTTTTTTTGCTGGGGAGATGAAGGAGCAATCAGTGACCTGGATAACCCTGTGCTGAAAAGGAGCAGAGGAACTTAATGGTTACAATCAAAAAGTTGCCAGCCTGAGTGGATTCATACATCAGGAGGTGCCCCTTAGACAAGAGAAGGGGAGAGTGGGCAGTCAAACTCTTACAACCCTGCTTCTTTGCCCTCAGATTTGCACTTTGCTCAGCATGCAACCTGTACAGGACAGCTGGCATTGCTCCTGCCAGCTCTGCTCCTCAGGACTGGTTGCTGCCGTCTGTGCTGCTCCTTCCTTTCTGCATATTAAGGTTTATGCAAAAAAGTGTTGCTCTCAAAGAGCTGTTTTGATTACAGAAGGGGAGAGGTGATGGGCAGCCTGCCTTCAGTCGAGATTTGGGGTTAACGTTCAGGGAAGCTGTGTTGAAGGCACAGGGACATTCAGTAGTGCGGGAAGCAGGGCATCTGCATACGAGAAATATAATGTCAGCAAGAGGTGTTAGAGAGAGTGTGAAGTAGAAAAATGCTACAAGTTATTTCTGTCTTAATTTGGCCAATATGTTGTGTCCAGTCCCACATTTGGTCCAGGACTGAAATAAGTATGATGATATTTGGATCAGGACTAGGATATACTGGAAAAAGTAAGCTGTGAAAGTCTGCAGATCTCTGTCTCCATTAGCCAGAAGTAATGTTCCCACCATCTCATTATTTTCCCCTCTTAAAATGAAAACAATGCGTTAACTGTGGAAACAGGGAAGGATTGTATTAGAGTAAGACAGAGCTGGGCAGAGAGAACTTGCGTTGGCCTTGCTTGCGTGTAGCAGAGATGTTGTGGGTGTAGGAGCCAGGGGAAGCTGTGTATGGTGTGGTTCAGATCAGGCCCCAGGTTTGTGGCACATCTCAAGGAAGAAACTTAAACTAAAAAAAAAAAGCTTCACCTTTCCTCATCTCTTTGGGAACACTGTGAGGACCCAATGTGTGTCTCCCACCTGGGCGCCCACCCTGGGGCTTGGGCACGTGCTGGGGAAGGTTATGATGTCAATGAGAAACATCTGTGTGTGTGTTCTCCCAGATGTTGCCAGTTGTGTCTGGGTTGTTAGCTGCACCTGGGCAAAGAAGAAAAGGAAAGCCCCGGGTGGTGTGATGGATTTTGCAGAGCCTGGGAGGAGAAGGCAGTTAGACAGCACTTGCTGATAGTGTCTCTGCTATGTACTCAGGTGGCTCACTGACATTTGGGTGATCCAGGACCCACAGTTTTCTGCATCTAAGGAAATGTGTCATCAACTCGTCACATGCTGATTCTTGTGTTGCTGGTTCCTAGCTTGACTGGTGGGGGGGTATTGAAGATGAAGGACACAGTTGTTGGCAGAGCTGAGCGTGCCTAATCCTTGCAGCCATGCGGAGCAGGAAGAGGGAAGGGCTGCCTGGGCAAAGCCCTGAGCATAGGTTGTGCTTGTGCTGTGGATTCTATTGACCTTGGACAAGCAGAGTAATTTCTCATCGTCTGTCTCTAAAGCAGGGATTATGATATTCTCCAGCTGAGGGTGGTTGTGGTCATGTTTTGTAGTGCCCAGATCCTCGAGCTGTGGTCATAACTGTGGTGCCTGGATTGAAAAGGCTGCGTAGGGGGAGGGATGGAGGCTTGTTTAACAAACATGACAAATGGGATTTTTTTTCTGAGGAAACAGTTGCCAATTTTTTTTTCTTTTTAATGAAACTTGGATGAACAGCTGAAAGCAGTGGCTAGGAATGGTAGAGAAAGAATTTGGGGTAAAAATTTGGAGTAAGGTAGATAAAAGTGAGAGATAAAAGAAATAATGCAGGGAAGGATGAGTAATCAACATTCTTGGAGTGAAGCGCAAGCTCTGGCTTCCTTCCTGAGCAGTAAAATAAAATTTAAAAAAAAGTCTTTAGAACAACAAAACTCTGGACGCGCTGGTTTCCTTCCTGACAGGCCCAGCCTGGTGGTGTTTCGATGAGTCCTCATTGGCAACCAGGGCTGATCTAAAGGCCAAAGGCAGAAAGATGGGGGGAAGGGAGAGGGATTTAACTCTTTGAGCTCTGCTGGAAAAGCAGAGATCTCCTGCTTTGTGCAGATTCCTTTTGCTGTTGCAGGAGTATGAACAGTGTTCAGAGATCTGAGCGGTGGTACAGTGACAGGGTGATGGGTACATCTACTCAGGTGCTTGGTCACAGTCAGATTTTACAAAACAAAATTGAATATTTTTAATCCTTGTGGACAAAACTCCTAGGTCTGTGAGCGATACAATACAACACAACAGCACCAGTGAGCAACAGGGGACTGGTGACTGCTGTTGCCATCTCAAGGATGCTCAGCTTACTTGTGGCACCTGGTTTATAGTAAAGTGCTGCTCTGTCCCTTTTGTCAGCACGTTTCCTGGCTGGGAAGGAGCTGCAGGGTGCAGGAGAGTCTGCTGTGCCCCAGAGGCTCTGGGCAGCTTGCAGGGAGCTGGGAGTATGGGAGGGCAGGCTGTGTGTGTGCTAGACAGGTTGAATGGCTAGGGCAGAGCTTGTTTTGCAACTAACTCTCTGAGCCTCGCCGCTCTCTGCAGGGTTCCCCTCTCTGAAAGGTCGAAGCTACTTCTTAATTCTCAGCAGCTGACAAAATATTTATTTTCAGGTACTTAAAATATTATAATTTGAAGTGGAGTCCAGCCCCTGGCTGGAGCTGAGCTTTTGTACTAACAGCTTCAGTGAAATGCCTTTTTCCTCCTACAACTTGCCAACAAATGCTTGGAAAATAATTGTGGGACAGTCATCCTTTTAGTGAGCAGATCAAGAAGATTTGAGACTTGCCAGAGACTTTCAAAGGACAGGCCAAAGGTTCAAGTTGTTGCCAGTTCTATTTGTCTTAGCCTTTATACTTACTTTTGTGCCATTAATTTCATCAAATGTCTGTGGGTAAAAGGCACCCAGCAGGCTGCTGCTTTCGCTGAGCTCTCTGGGTGTACTTGGACACCTCTTGGGAAATAAGCCCACCTTTTTGTCTAGGGAGAGAGATTAATCCCACCACAGCTGTAGCAGAAAGAGGCTAACCTGACACAGAGACAGCTGAGCTTGGGGGGGCAGGACCCTGCTGTCTTCTCTGCAGCCTTTTTAACTGGTTGTGGCAGAGACACATGAATATGGATGTGCATATGAATGATGCTACCTCGGTGGTTCTGTACCTACAGCACTTATAGAGACCTACAGAAATAAAATGCCACACTTGGATTTGCTGGAAGTCACCCAAATGAAGGCTCAGTAAAAAGGAAAAGTGAGCAGAGGCCAGGCAGAAGGGACCTCAGTGTCCTGTGTCTCGTTACTGGCCCTGCTGTTGGGTCCTTAGGATGATTATCTATGTTTTGTGCTGCTGGCAGGTCGTTCTGTTGATTTTGGTAGGCAGGGCATCACTGTTGAGCGCTTTGCAAGGGCTGTTCTTGCTAGATTAACAATTCTGTTGGCACTGTCCTCTCCTGGGGGCTGTGCAACAAAAAAAAAAAAGCAGAGAGAAGGCTGTTTCCCCAGCAGGGTCCCTGCAGGCAGAGCTTCCCTGCCCTTCTCTTGTACTCTTGTGCCGCAGACCTCTTTCCTTGGTGCTCCCATCGCTGCCTGCATCCTGACAGCTGCTTTCCTACCCTTTCTGCCCCAGTGCAGACGGCCAAGCACGTTAATTTTTCGGCAGAAGTGTTGTAATAATTAGGCAGCTCGTCGGAGGGTTTAGCAGTACTTAACCAGATGTGAGAAGACTCTTCCCATGGTCCCTGCTCTCTCGCTGGGCTCCAGCCAGCTGCCTTTTCCCGCCTGCTCAGGTTGCCTGGAAGGGACGGTAGGAGATCTCCCGGCTGCCCTGGCTCCTCTTGCCTCTCTTCTTATGTTAAACACTCATTTGTAAAGAAGAAAGAGGGAGGGTGGAAATCCTTGGGCTGTTTGGGAGAAGCGCAGCAAAGAATTAAAAGCAGACACCTGCAACGCTTGGATTTGAGACCTACACCATTAACTCTTCCCAGGGCAACATCCCCCAGGCTTGTGGCCTTTCTTTTGGTGGCAGCCAGGGACACGTGGTGGGATGCAAGGGCTGGAGTGGGTGGTGCTGCTATCTGGGGCTCTAGACAGTTCCTTGGAATATATAATCTCCATCAAGTTTTATGTATATGTAAATATAAAATCTCTTTATACATCTCCATGAAAAAATCTCCATGAAAAAATCTCCATGAAAAAATCTCCATATCCCCTGCCTCAGTTTCCCTCCCTGCCCTGTGGGGACGATGCTATCTCTCTGCACTCTGTGCCCTATAACCATTTGTACCCAAGGCAGTAGTATTATCA
The DNA here is from genome assembly GCF_021018805.1 of Prinia subflava. Lineage (NCBI taxonomy): Eukaryota > Metazoa > Chordata > Aves > Passeriformes > Cisticolidae > Prinia > Prinia subflava. The sequence goes on along the minus strand of NC_086256.1, from coordinate 9,948,906 downwards.
CTAACGTGGTTTTAAAACCAGGTTGTAGTAAACTGTATTGTCTGCCTGATCCATATTAATGGCAAAAACTGCTGCAGACAGGATATTGGCCTGGATGGCCCTTGGATTAAGTCATTCTGACAATTGTTACATTTCTATGGTAAAGTTTTATAAATACACACTGACACCATATATTATGCTTAAGAAAATCTATGTACAACCTATATGTTTCTGGTTATAAAGAGGAAAAAGTATTAAATCAGCAAGACCAAGGGAGCAGACAAGATATAAAAATGATACTGTATTATGCTGGAACTTATTGAAAATCCCAGTGCATCTTTTTATGTAAATGGTAAATTCTTTTTCTATGTTCTCAATATGTTTCTTAATGTGTGTCACGTACCAGAATAGTAGCATGAACACACTTGCAAATACGGTGTGTGTTTTATTGTGAGTATTATACTGCATAGCAGAGTGAGGGTGTTGAATGCTGCAGTCAGTTATATACAGCTGTAAATGGGAGCTACCTGCTGTTCTGTATTCAGCCAGCTGCATATTTATTAGTAAATACCAGTCTAGGTAAGAGAAAAATAAAACAGGAAGTTGTATTAAATACTTCAAGGCTGAAAACTAGTTTGTGCAAAGCTCCCGGGATCCCACTGTAGGGAACGGTCCAGCATTTTCCAGCATTAAGTCTTTTCCATCTGATTTTTCTAGCTCTGTGAATTTGAAAGCCTCTTCTGAACTCCCCCTGCTCATCAGTTTGTGGAATAATTCATCAGTGTTTCAAAGCAGGGTAAAGATTGGGTTTGGGGCTGGAGAAATTACGGGCTGGCTCCTTCCCTGGTGTAGCTCCAGCTGAACATATCGGAGTGAAGGAGTCACAGAATCGCTTAGGTTGGAAAAGACCTGCAAGATCATTGAGTCCAACCCTTTACTCAGCAGTGCCACATCCACCTCTAACGTCCCCAAGTGCCACATCTCAGAGTGCTTTAAATACTTGCAGGGATCAGAGCCGCTGTGTGGGGTGAAGCTCCTGTGACCGGTGGCTCCGGGCACATGGGGGGCACACGTGTCACACACGTGTGTGCATGTCACACACATAGCACGGGTGGCCAGTGCCCGCGGCAGGACGGCCGGGTTGCGAGGGGAAACCAAGCCACAGATTTGCTGGTGTGGGCTTTCTGACTGATGGGCACTTCTCCAGAGAAAAGTATCAGGTCCGAGCGTGGGATCCCGAACGAGCGATGGCTCTGAAATACCCGAGTGTTTGACCTAGAGGGAGCTCTCTTACATGAAGAACGAGACTTGGCACTGCCTGCCCGAACAGCTTTTAGCGTCTGTGTTTTCAGCAAACTTCTGCTTCCTGTACTCCGAGCTCACGCCGCCAGGTACTGTATTTCCCTGAGTGATGCACAGAGGGTTGGAGAAGTCCTGTGTGTAACTCCTGTGGTCCCAGCTCTGCAGGGGCCAGAGCCTGACTCGTTCTTCAGAGTTTGCTTCTTGTGGAAGTTGATGGAGATTTCTTCTGGCAATAGAAGCTGCTTCTAATTTTCCTTCTCCCAGCAGCACCATCACACCTCACAGATAAGTCGTAGCTCTTGGGGTGTCAGGCACCTGCTCCCTGCTCTGGTGGAAGGAGGAAAGGTTCCTTGGAGAGGAAGAGTCTTTTGTTGGCAGCCTGAATCCAGCAACTGGAGATACTTATGTCACAGCCTGGCATGGCTCAGTTTTTCCCTTTGAGTCTCTCCTTTTAAACGGCTTCATTTCCCCTCACCCTCCTCGGGGTAGGTTCATCTGCCTGAATACAAATCCATGATGTTTTGGATTTAGATGAACTGGTATTTCCTTCCCTGGAAGCTGGGGGATTCTGGAGGTGATACGGATGGATGATGCCAGGGTGCTTCCCCAGTGGACAGGCAGATCTGACAAGTTGCAAGTCCTTGAAATCCCCACCTTGAAATCCACTCCCGGTGGGTGCAGGAGCTCCAAGCTCCAAGACAGCCTGTCTCTGGACACTGCAAAACATCAGTGAGGGGCATGGTTGAGCTGACAGGGGGCTCACAGCCTGCTGTACCCACTGCAGCAGGGCAGAGGGGACATGGCTCTCCAGAGGCAGCAGGTGTAGCTCTGCACCCCAGGCCACCCACCGACTTAACAGAGTGAAAGAGAAACTTGCTGAAGGCAGAGGTCTTAGGGAGCCCACAGTGGCTGACAACTCTTAAAAAAAGAGGACTGAATAAAAGCAGGATGGTGCCATTTTTTCCTGTGTCCAGAAAGCTGCTGTCTGGGAATGGGGGACCCAAAAGAAAAGCTTCATGGTGCAAGGGTCAGGCTGGAGGGATTGAAAGTGGTGATGATGCCCTATTCCTCCATGCCATTCCCAAGCAGTCCACGTCCCGATGCGGCTGGGTCCAACCTTTCCAGTACCTGGCTTGTTATCCTTCTGCAGTCCCACTGTCTGGTGTCTGGGCTGCTTTAAAAGAGAGTTGCAAAGAAGAGACTCTGGGAGGGAAATTAAGGACAGATAGGGTGAGGTAGCACCATTTTTCTGTGGGTGCTTTTCAATTTTTCTTTCTCTTTTTTTTTTTCTCTGGTGAACAAAGGAGTTTGGGGAAGGAAAGGGTGTGTGTGAGGGTAGGGAGCTGAATAGGGAAGGTGGCTGAAGGGAAGAAATTGAAAACTAAACCACCTTTTATATCTAATTTTTAAAGAAAGGTTTTGCACTAACACTTTGTGGGTCTTCAGTTTGCAGTCTGGTCTGTGTTTTTTCTAGATCAGGCAAGAAGTGTGAGCAGCAGAGGCAGGAGAAGTTACTTTGGTTCATACCCTCCAATTTGACTTGAAAGACGCCAGAAGAAAGTGAGGATTAGAATAGGCACTTTTCTTGGGGATGACTTCTTGTCTCTGTGTCTCAGATGATGGCCATTCCTTCCCCATCTTGCTGTCCTTGCTTTGCTAGCCAGCAAACCATACCTGAGCCTCCATGGTGCCCTCCTCTGACCTGGCACAAGGAGTTTATGGGAAGCTGTCATTTGCAAGGCTATCTCCCCTGCACCTCTAACAAGATTAGGGGATGCTGCAGAAGAGTGAGCCAGGGGAGTCAGCACAGACAGCTTTGGGATCTCAGCAAATGGGTTTGCAAGTCAGTAGTGCCCAGGCCCCTCCCCATCCCATTTCTGCCTTCAACAGGAGGAAGCCACTCAGTTGACTACAGCTCCCATGAAATTCAACTTTCTAACCCCAAGCCTCAGAAATCCTGAAGCAGCAGCTATTAAATGTAAACTCTAGCAAGAATCCTGCCGAAATGCCTGAGGTACCAACTATGGATGTCCCCATGCAGCAGAAACACTTCATCTTCTCTTCCTTTCTCCCTTGTGGTCATAGGTTCATGGCCCAGCTGGGTTGTTTGAGGGCCTGGCTGGAGCAGTCTTTTTATTCTACATCTAAATTTCTTGAGACTGAGTTCACTGTAGGTCTCTGTGCTTAGCTCAATACAAGCAACTTTCCTTATGTGTTTCACCTTGTACAGAAGGTCAGGTTTTATGTTTACGAGCTCCAGGGCAGGTGGGTGGCTCTTTTGGGAGTAGAGCAGGTCCTGTGTCCTGTGCAGGGTGATGCAGAGACAGCTTTAGGGGTGCTGGTTTCTCATCAGTAGCTCCCAGCAGTCGCCAGCTGTTTGGAATGAAATGCTTTGGCTCCTGAGAAATTTGTAGGAATCCTGAAGGGTGAAAAACACCTGCTCAGAAAAAATCTTGGGACTTGGATGCCTCAAAGTACTGAGAACCCTGCACATACCTGTTCTGTGTGTTCCTAATAAAAGCATACTTCCAAATGTGGGGGCAGGTAGGGGATGCTGAGCGTGTCCTGAACATGCAGAGAAAGGTGAGCAGAGGAACAGCTTCTCCCTCTGGGTCTAGTCTGGCTTGGAGCAGGCAGTGGGGTGATGCTCTGCTGCACAGTGAAGAAGCAAGGATACTGATAGCTGCTGCCCACTACCTGGTGGCCCCTTTGGGCCCCTTTGTGATGCCCAGTATGTGAGAGGAGGACCAGAGCATCCTCAGCAAATGATTTTGAATGATTTTGACTGGCAAACTTCAGGTTTGATGTAAACAAGGACAGCACTTTAAAAATAAATCCCTCTTTTCTTGATGTCCTAAGATACATCCAGGTAGGGTGTGCTCACTCCTGACTTAATGCTCCAGTTTAAATGGTAATGTTGGCCAAAGCCACCCTTCTGTAGTAGCCCATGATTAGCAATTAAAACATAAAAAATATTTCCATCGAGTGATTCCTAAATAAATGCTTGTCACTGCTGATCAGAGTTGGTTTATTTCCATGTGTGTTTTTCTTCTTTCTTTTTTTGTATAACTTACAGCCCTGTAAATGCTCAGCAGCTGTTAATATGATTCTGTCGATACGTTTACCATGGTGATTTGGCTATATTTGGCGAGCGTGTGAAGAAATCACTCACCGGTTAGAAGAAGGAAAGACAAGCTGTCGATATCAAGGGAGAAATGCTAATAACCCCGGTGACAAATCATTCCTGGGAATCTCAAAGGGTTAAAAAAAAAGCAGCAGCACTTCCCGGAGAGAGGGGCCTTGGCGAGTGAAGGTGACTCATCCGGAGCTGCAGACACCAGCTGTCATCTCCAGCTCCTCCTGTGCTTAATCACTTCACTTTTCTAAAGAAATATTTTGTTCTAATTCAAACAGACCCGGGCTTGTTTGTCTTTTATGAATTATTTACTGGTGAGGAGAACCTCTTGAGGTATCCATCTTCACTCAGAAATAAGTGGACTCTGAGAGCCTGCTGAAGCACTTGAAGCACACAGTCCCCTCTGTGATGAGCCTTTCTTTTTTTTAAACAACCATTTAAAATCAAGAATAAATCCTAGAAAGTCAGCTCTGGGCTTTGGACTATACTGGAGAAAATGCATACGGACTTTGGCCTCACCTGGTTGCTGTTTGAAAGGCATCCCTGCCCATAGGTGGGGTGGTGATGCTCCAAGTGACCCCTGGGACTGCCACCAGTTTCCTAGTGTGGAGATAAAGATCTGCCCCCATACCTCACTTGCTTCTAGATCCATTCCCATAGGAATTACAAACACACAGTGCATGGAGCAAGTGCATGAAGGAGACTGTGTGTGCCCCTGACCCCTGTCTGGGCACTTACACTCTTCAGCTTTGGGAGATGTTTCTGTTACTTAATAAACCCACAGCCAAATTCCACCTGGCTGTTCCTGATTTCAGCTCTTTGCACATTTATAGCTCTTCCAGCGGAAAGAAAAGCTTGTATGATATTTTCCAGTCCCAAAAGGTCTGATCCAGCAGCCATGGAAGTAAATAAACGTAAAAATTTGCACTGACTGGACTGGGCATCAGATTAGTCCCTAAATGTTAGTTGATCTGCTTTGGGGTTATGACAGACAAATATTTCCCCAAGGTTACTGCTACAGGAATAATCGATCTACCTGTCTTAGATATGTCTGAGCTGCCTATCATCACTGTAGTGTCTAAGTGAGTGTTACCTCCCAGGAAGTCTGTGCCTGACCAAATAAGTTGCCTTTTCTTTGTGTGGTTTGAGACCAGAGAGTGCAGTTTTCAGTATTTAAGATCATTGCTATTTGGCACTTACCTGCTCCACAGGATATTGGTACTCAACTGCAATGTCCTTATTACCCATGTCTTACATTTATTTTAAAATTCGGATTTTAAATTCATTTTTTCCTAAATAAATAACATGATCTGTAAATAAATTACTTGATCCTGAAAACAATTTAGACAGACAGAGTGTCTTGAGTGTGATTTAGCTTGAGTGGTGTAAGTCACATGCTTATACAAGCTTCAAAATGACAGGAAAGATAATCCCATCAGGCAGCCTTTAAAACAGAGCAAGCCTGGAGAGGGTTTTTCTTGTATACAATTACACTTAGAGACACAGGATGAGAAGGGATTCAGGACCTGGGGAGGCTGAAAGAGGCAGCTGGTTGTATCCTTGGCACTTATTTGCACTGAGGTCTCCCATGCAAGTCTCCACAGCCTGTGGAAGCTGGAAGGGAGGTGAGCACATGGAAAGTAGCTCATACCTGCATGGCTTTGGTCTTGCACCGATGCCAGCTGCAGTGCTGATGTATTGCAGACCTGGGAATGCCACAGGCATGTGCTGCAGCCTTTGCTCCATCTCATGGGTTATGTGCAATATTTTAGCCTCATTTCAGGTCTGCTCTTGTGTGAGCCAGAAGCCCACAGTCTGCCAGCTGCCCCTGAGCACAGGAGACAAAAGTTCCTGAAAGTCTCCTTTGTGCCCCATTTCTGTTCAGAGAATGGGAACATCTCCTGGAAAATATGACATGTGAAAGTGATGCTCTTCCAAAAGTCAACAATATATTTGCTTTTGATTCTTCTATTTTTTTTTTCATTTTCCTTGCAGAAGACCCTTTAAGCAATACTTTTTTAAGGGGCACTTTTGACACCCAGGCCTCTCCTTCCTGCCTCCATCCACCTCCTCCTTTCTCCAGCCCACACAATCTGCCAGATTCCCTTGCTGCTCCCTTCCTGGTGGAAAGATAAGACATTTGGAGTGAGAAGTTTGTGTCATACTCATTAGTTATGTGTAAGTTAGCAGAACTTGGGGGGATTTTTGCCACTTCCTATGAACTGTGGGATCCCACTGTTTACAAAGCAGCTTCTGATAGAAGGCACAAGATAAAACAACTGAGGCCCATTTCCGAGTCAGTTTCTTGCCTTTCTTCTTGTGTGAAAAGTTCCTGACTCCGTGTTGATTTTCTTGAGATCATGTTTATTTAAATCAGGATAATAATCTTCCAAATATACCCTAAAATTATATAGCCATATAAATCCTGTCATAATATATTCAGTAAAACTGTCAGGTGATCATTCTTAATGTAAAATGAGACCTTTTCATTTCCATCCAGTCAGTTAGCACTAAATTAACTCCTTGGAGCAGGCTCAGAGTCATTCATTTGAGTAAATACCCCAGTTATTTATTGAATATACAGCATTGCTGTCTACCTTCGGGCTGGAAGGAAGGAGCTCTTGTCCTTATCCCAGCTCTGGCACCAATCAGTCAGGAGGCTTGAAAACTTCAGTAATACCCACAAAAACATTGATTTTGTTTCTAATCTCAGTGCAGCCATGAGATGACTCCCAATGACAGGTTCAAGCTGTGAGCTAGGCTGCAAGCTGGACTCCCAACATCCTGGGAGCAGGAATTGCCCCAAGCTGACTCAAGTACTCGAGGATTTGGGCAGGAACCATCCTTTGCCCATGCAGCTGAGGATGCTCTGCCAGTGGGCTCCTCAGAAGTGGATTCTGACACCTCAGGTCTGTTCTCCTGGGTCACCTCACCTCAGAGCATCTGTTCTGAATGGTTATTTCCCCCCAAATATTTGGTGTCCAAGTAGGACAGGTCTTTTATACCTCCAGTCAGGAGCTGGTTTGGGCACATCAGGACCTCTGTCTCCTCCTCTTGGGATGGAAAGCTGCCAGCAGGTGTGGGAGAGATTTGCTGTGGGATTTAGCATGCATGGCTGCTTGGAGGAAGCATTCAGACTGATGGTGGAGTCCCAGAAGGGCTGTCACTGAGATAAAGACCTTCAAAGAGCTTCTGCTGATACTTCAGTACAATGGGTTTGAGGTGTTACAGCCTCCCTTTAGTCCTCAGGAAGGCGAGGTCCCCTTGTCATCCCTCCTCTGGCTGTCAGGCTAACAGGAAGCATGAAAGGTCACCAGAAGCCTGTCCTAGAGCCTGTCACAAAATAAGTTGGAAATTGAAGTACATCCTACAGGGGAGGACTCAAATATCTTATCAGCATACTCTGTTTAGATGTCTAGTCTCATAAGGGAGCAGAAGGGAGAGATGAGCTTCTTTCCTTGCATTCTTGAGCAGACAGTGGAAGTGTCTCGAGAGATGTGCTGGCATCCAGCCCACAGCCTGGAAAGTACAGACTTGGCCAGGTTCAGGGAAGCACCTTCCTTCTCTTAGACCAAAGGAAAGTGCCTTATTTGCAACCCTGTATTCAGCTTGCCAAACACAAAAGCCAAATAAAAACAAACGAATCAATGAATCAAATCCTGACTGTCCGGAACCAGGCTGCCAGGAGACACACTCATCCTGCTCTTCAGGGAGATCAAATTCACTACACAGATCAAAGAAAGAAGAGGAAAAGCTCTTCAAAAGTCAGGAAACAAAATCTCCTCAGCCTTCCTTTAAAGAAGGAAAGTTACTGGACTGCAGCCTAAAAGATCCAGAGGAGAAAACATCAAAGGGAAGCTCTTAGTCACACGTGGCTCTGTGAAAGGTGAGGACTGCCAGGTACTAGATGTCCAGTTTGAACTGACAAACTTCAGCTCCCAAAGAGCAGTCTCTTATCCTGCCTGCAGGAGATCCACATTCCCTTTTCCTAGAAAATATAAGAATATTAGGTAAGGGAAAAAAGAAATTAAAAGCTTGCCAGGTTTATTCATAAATTCTTGGTAGTCTTGCAGAAAATGGAGGGTTGTTCGCTTTCTTACTTCTTGATGGCCATTTCAACTGTAGCCTGCCTAAAACAAAGGTGGTCAGGGTGGTCAGGCTGGTCTCTCCTTGGGAGAATGGAAAAGATTGTCTGACAAGTGGGCATTGCAGGTTGAGGAGTAGGAAGATGTGCCAACTGCAGATAAGGCCTGAAATTCGGAACCTAAACCAAATCTCTTCTGTCAGCTGTTATTTTCTAATGTGGAGGTGACAGAGAAGTGCAGTAGACTGCCTAGGCACTGGGAAGCACTGATAAGTTTCAGGAGCAAATGAAGCAGAATTATTTCAGGAGTGTGTTAAATTTAGCTGTTTCTGCTTTTGGACAAAAAGAAAGAGATAACCTCATAGTTTACCTTTCTACATCTCCATGATTTTGTGACTGTCCAGGTATTAGGTTCCCACTGTTTGGCAGACACAAGGTGTGGAGCATCACATGTTCTCTCAGAAACACACTCCAGTTTCTGTGTGATCTCAGTTCTGAGGTAGCCTGGAGGCTTGGGGAGATGAACAAGAGACACAGCAGGTTAAAGTGCAGGATCAGCAGCTGGCAGAGAAAATGGCTCCATGTAAGTTTATCAGCACATGGTCAGCCAGAAGAAGGGAAAAATCAGTTCCCCCTACCAGAAGAAAAGCAAAGGAGATGCAAAGGGGAAAGGTGTGAATCTATTGCACAGTGATTGGAAGCAGGAAGCACAGCTGGAAAGATGGCCCTTATGTCTTTCAAATCTAGGAGCTGCAGGAGTACAGTGACCTCAACCATCTAGTTGGGTCACTTGTCCAAAGAACTCACAAACATCAAGACTGTGTGTGGCTGCCTAAGGAGAACCACTCATTCATAGGTACCAACATCTCAGCAGAGAAAACTTCAGGGCTCAGTATGGCTGGATGCTTCAGTCTGTTATCTCTTATCTCTGTTTTCTTAGTCTGGCTGACCCAGGGTTATTTTGACACCTTACTGGGATTTCATGCAGTTTGTTTTAGTTTTGTATGACATTGTTTAGTGTTTAAAGGTTAGCTGTGTTAAAAATTTTACTGTTATATGGATTGACTGGTCTTTTTCTTGTTGCTGAAAATGAGAATGAATTGAAAAAACATGTTCCCAATTCCCCCACCAAACTGGAGCACTCTTTGCTCTGGATAGCTGGCAATTTTCTTCCAGCATTTTTTCCTCTGCTGCCATCTTGCTATGTGCAAACACGCTCACAAGGCATGGTCTTCTTCCAGGATTGCTTTATATACTTGCAACTCACATTTGCACACTGCTGTGTATTGCTGCCATTGCAACTTCTGCTTCTGGGTATGTGCAGCAAGGTTCTTAAAAAATCCATCAGTAACCAGCATGCTCTTCTTGAGCCAGTTGTTTATTCAGGGAAAGCATGTCAGAAACCACAGGAGGATGCTCTGCTTTACTGTAGCCTAATCAGGGTCTTGCCAGCACTACCTCTGCTGCAGAGAGCAGAGCTGTGTTAGTGGACAGACCATGCATGTCCATCTGCTGGAAGGAGGTGTCCTTTGGAGGACTGCTGTAAACCAATTCTGTCACAGCATCTATTTCAGATTTGATCCTTTTCTACCCTTTGAGTAAGTGGGGGTTCCTCACTGCCCTGAGTGCCTTCCACTAGGGTTAGTGTGTGTGATCCTGACAAGGAGCATGCATTGTCCCCACAAAGCATGTCTGGGATGCTGCTGTCATATCTCCTCTGTCCTCTTTATTGTGTTTATTGATATCCACATTCCTCCATTTTAGTGCTTTAGCAATCATGGTGATAAACAACACCATAACAATGTCCTGTGGGCACCTCCATCCCTGTGCTGCAAGGTGCTGCTTAAGTGCTGTAGAGTATTTCCAGATGGGAGCTGGTTTGGGGGTGTACCCCAGCACAGGGCACCTCTGGAGGTCATGGTCCAAGAAGGCAGGTGGGCAGCAGGCATGAAGTTCTGCCTCTTATCTTTCACTCTACTCACAGAGTGCTGGAAAGCACAAATTCTGTTGAGATTAAGTTATAATTTAAGGCAGTGAACATGTGCTCTGCTGGCAACTATAAAGATTCAAATCATAAAGTTTTACAGTGGAATGGTTTCTGTAAAAGCATCGTTAGAAAGGCGGAATCGTGCCTTTAATTCTTACGACTTATGGGGCTGCCTGGTTTGTTTTGGTTTTAGTGGTGCTTAGTGGGACATGAGGTGGGGTCCCAACCCCATCTTTCCATTTAAAGTCAGGCCTTTCTTCCCCAGGGCCCTGCTGTTCCAGTGCCTTGAGAGGACTGGAGATGGTGCAGAGTTTTCTATGTTCACCCCATCCATGTGAGTTTTGGGACCCCTAATATGTGCAGAGCTTTTGAACTGGCAGGAAGAAAGATGATCTGCATCATCAGGTGTGTGCTGCATAGTTGTGGTGTGCAGTCTGGGGAAATCCAGGGTGGGATACGAGTATCTTGAGCATGTTGTATGTTCCCAGATGAACTGTCTTTGTAAGGTTAGGGTTTGGTTAGCCAGCCTGAGGGCTGTGAGGCTGTTGGAACATAGAATCATAGAAAGGTTTGTGTTGGAAGGCACCTGAAAGATCATCTAGTTCCAACCCTCCATGGGCAGGGACACCTTCCACTAGACCAGGTTACTTAATGCCCTGTCCATACTGCCCTTGAACACTTCCAGGGATGGCGAATCCACAACTTTTCTGGAGCATTCTTCCAAAGGGCAGGTTAGCTTCCTCCTTCGTTCAGACTTTGAAAGCAAGGTAGACTTAGTCATGTCCCATAACATTGGTTAGCATCCAAATGGAGGTACCAATGCATGTTGCTTTGAGCTTTTGCAACATGCAGAGTGATGTTCTCCACCTATAATGCCTTTGTTCTGGTAGCACTGGAGTGGAGACCCAATTGCTTTCAGCAAGGGAGGGCTCCCAGGTCTGGACTTTGGAAGTGGTCTGACACAGATGGTGGAAATCTGCAGCTGCTGTGTGAAAGGCAAATTAATTAAATCATAATATGAATAATACAGTCAATACAGCAGCCATGAGTTGTTTATTTTTATGTTAAATTCAATGCATTTTTGTCGCCCTCATATTTTTAGTGATCAATAGGCCAAAGATTTTCATATTAACAATACTCAGCTGCATTGTAGAAGCGGGAGGAAGTGGGAGGATTTGGCAGCTGGATAGACACGTAAGGTTTTTGTCACCTCTTTGGGATATGTGGAAAGTAGTTTGAGATTATGAATAAGCATCATAGATATATATATTTGCTGAAAAATCAGCAGTGAAATTGTTGGAAGTATTCCCATTTCAATGGTTATCTCCAGCTCCCACATTTAGCACCCCACTGGGGTGAGTTTACTCCAGCAGCCCTTGCCATGCAGTTATAGTGAGATGTTTACAGGGCAAGGAACACACCACTAGTGTGACTACACTTGGTTCATCTTTCATTTTATTTATAAATTAAAGCACAGGGACTTATTCTTCATGAAACTTAAGGTCTTTGGTGCAGGTGGTGTGTGTAATATTTAGAGCTTTGACCTCGTGTTCTGCTGAACTTTGCAGCTGGACCACTGGGTGAAACTGAGAGGGGAATTAAGCTCAGCTGTAAGTCAGCTGGGTTGGAAATGGGGGAGTTTTATGGTCCCAGGTCTTGGGATTTTATGAGATTCTGGCAAAGAGCTTGAATAGGGCACATGGAGATAGGCATTTCCCAGCCTTCATCTTTAAAATTGAGGAGCAGACAGTTAGCTGAGGTGCTGTTGGTATCTTATGGATGGAAAGGAGGCACTTGATCTCTTTCACTGGGCAGTGGAAGTGACTTTCCAGCCTTGGCTGGCAGCTGGTGGCTGGCAGTATTGCCTTTAAAGCTGAGTGTCATGGGATTAAATTGAGTCCTGTGGCATTATGGCCAAGTCTTGTCCTGCCTTTGAATGGTGCCTTTGCCGAGCCCGTGGATCAGCTCTGCTCAGGCTGTGCGGTGGCAGTAACCCGGCATTATTGAACCTGTCCTCCTCGCTCTCCCAGGCAGTCACACGAGCGTCTGGCCAGATTTGCAGAACTCAGCAATGGACAGCCCGGGCCCCTCTCACACAGAGGAGCAGATCGATAACAGAGGCGGGTGATAGATGAGGAGAGTTAGGGATGGATAATCTGCTGAATTTACATGACCCAGGGTGGTCCAGGGAAGGCTTGCAGCTTTGCTGGGAGACTTTCAATAGGAGACAGAAGTTGCCTTAGTTTCCAGCTGCTGACTGCATTTTAAAAACATTGCAGGGTCTGTTTGGGTGGGTGGAGGAAGCTGCCAATTGTGAGCGGAAAATAAAGCGGCGTGTCCACTCCTGCCCCCCAGGCTGCATCCCCCGGTCCTGCCAGAGCAGCCGAGCCAGCACTGAGGGAAAGGGAGCATGCAGTGCCATCAGGCCCCATCCCACAATGGAGGTTCAGGAAAGAAAATACTGCCAGGACTGGCAGGATGAGTTTTGACATATTATTTGATATCGATTTGATGCCTGTGTTAAATTGGCAGTGCTGACTCACTCGGTAAGAAGCAGAAAGTTTCAGGCCCAAAGCTCTGTATTTCCAGTACCTGGTTAGCAAACACATCATAAAAACAAGCACTAGTAGGTAGAAAAGAGAAGCAAAAAGCTTTGGCTTTTAATAATAATAATAATAATAATAATAATAATAATAATAATAAAAGATACCAGCTTTTCAGTCCCATTGATACTGGAGAGTGGAGTTTTAGGGTTTAATCCTATAAGATGCTGTTAAATGCCTTCTGCCATTACCACAGAGCATATGCCAGTGGCCAGCTTTTGGGGAGGAAACTTCCCTTGAATTGAGGCTGCCCTGTAACTGTTTACAGGGGTGTCTTCCCTTTGTCTTACTGTGTTTGATCTTTCACAGAAGCATCTGGTCTGGCCTTTGCTGAAGACACCACACTGGGCTGGAAGGACCACAGGTCACTTCTTCTACCCACAAGTGACATCTCTGGTGCCCATAAAACTATAACCTTCCTGCTGGCTGGAGTGCGCTGCTGACAGACCAGCGCTCTTTGATTTAAGTGGTTTAGCTTTTTCTGTAATGTGTCTATGACATTTGGTCTCAGGTTCAGTTTTCGGCAAGAAATAATGTTTACAAAACCTCTAAAGGAAGTAAACAACCAAACCAAACGGCTATTTGAAATAAAAATTCACACAAATTCTTTAAAAGCCAGCTTTCCCTCCTTTCCTTTTATCTGTTCATCTCAGAGCTCAAGCCTTGCAGCATGCACAAAATGCTAAAAGATAAGGCACTGCAGAGCAACTGGAAGCAAAACTGAGGACAGAAAACTGTTTTCAATATGCAAACTGATAAAAGAGCCCAAATTCTGGGTAGTGGAAAATAAAATAGATTTTCATGATTCTTCCCAGTGCAAGGATCACAGAGGTTTCTAAAAATATGAGATTATTTTTTAAAAAATACATATGATTTTAATCAAAGTATCTTTCTTTATTATTTTACTGAATTAGAACCCAGTCCTACAGTTAGATCTATTTTGGATGGAGCTGATTGAAAATCATTGTACTCCCTCTGATATGAGGAGGCCTCTGCTGTCTGTAGAGTCTGTTTCTCTGTATGTCCAGCTGCAGAGTTGATGTCTTGTGATGAAATGGTCCCCTTCAGCTTGCAAATGCCCATCTGCAGGTAGAATTAATGTTCCAGAGTCCAGGATCTTCTGGAAAAAGAAAGAAGCAGGACACAAAGAGCTGCCTTGTGCAGAAGTGCATGGTGCTGATGTGGATGTAAAATTGCTCATCAATCTGTTTTCTCTTATTTTGCTGGCTATTGTAAGTAACCAGAGATAGACCATGGCTAAGGAGGAGTGGTTTTCATACCAAAGGTCAGATGCTGTCAGGAGGGCAGCAAAGTGTCTTCACATCATGCAAAAATTGCTGTTCTAATGCAAAAAGCTCTTAAAGGAACTGATTTTAGGGGCTTTTCCCCTTCCCTTCCCTTCCCTTCCCTTCCCTTCCCTTCCCTTCCCTTCCCTTCCCTTCCCTTCCCTTCCCTTCCCTTCCCTTCCCTTCCCTTCCCTTCCCTTCCCTTCCCTTCCCTTCCCTTCCCTTCCCTTCCCTTCCCTTCCCTTCCCTTCCCTTCCCTTCCCTTCCCTTCCCTTCCCTTCCCTTCCCTTCCCTTCCCTTCCCTTCCCTTCCCTTCCCTTCCCTTCCCTTCCCTTCCCTTCCCTTCCCTTCCCTTCCCTTCCCTTCCCTTCCCTTCCCTTCCCTTCCCTTCCCTTCCCTTCCCTTCCCTTCCCTTCCCTTCCCTTCCCTTCCCTTCCCTTCCCTTCCCTTCCCTTCCCTTCCCTTCCCTTCCCTTCCCTTCCCCTCTATATTAGTAAATAGGACTCAATGCTCAGGTTTTGGCCCCAGCTCCTGTTGAGAAGGGAGGCACTGGGCAGGGATGGTGTGGGCTGATGGGCTGCAAGAAAGGCTGTGGGTATGGGAAGCTCTTGGCTGGGGGAGCCCTGCAGCTCTGTAAATAATCTGTTTGGGTGGCTGTGCTGGGTGCTACAGCACCCCAAGTGATTGAAAGGAGCATTCTGGAGAGAAAAACTACCTGTGCAAGTGTAGGGAGCTCACAGGAGAGCAGTGGTACCCTAAGGAGTACTTGGATAGTGGTGCTGGTAAAATGTGTGCCCTCCAAACAAAGCACTTGCTACTCTCTATAGGCAAGATTTGTATCTGAATTCTCTTCAGCACCTTTGGCTGCCCTGGCCTTCTTCCAAGGAAGCAGAAGGAGCATTGCTAGGGGCCTGGCATGGGGGTGTGAGCCCATACCTGTGAGCACGGACATAGGAGGCAGGGCTAACCCAGCAGTGGGAGATGTGCTCATGCCATAGCAAACCAGTGCAGCATTGGGGGCAGCTTCAGAGAGGAATGGGCTGTTCTACTGGACAATTTGTATTTAAAGCAAAGTCTTGAGAAGGCAGAACTTTGTTTCAAACTGTTCTGTATAGCACTGAAGAAGAGATGCTCTTGCACAGCTGGGTCTCTGTGCATGTTATGTATATATACACTGGCATTTATATCTGCATAAAAGCACAGCATATGTGTCTTCCAAAAAATCACAGGCATGGATGTATCTGGACACATGTATGTTCACCCAAAACAGTGCATTTATACATTTGTGTTTACCGAGTGGGCTTTATGCAGGGCAAAGTTCCCTTTGCTTTCTGCTTCCTGACATTTCGGGGAGAAAAATGTTCTGCCATAGCCTCAGGAAAATAACTCAGTGAATAACTTAAAGGAAGGAAAAAATATCCTGGATTGCTCCAGTTAAGGAATTAGCCTGCCTTCCCTCTGCAATAAAGCTCCTCTCCCTCTCCCTGTCAGCCCTGGGCACCCTCCTTGCTCGAGTTTTAATTCTAGTCTCTAATCTCAGCCGCTCCTGTGATAAATTAATTGTAATGATAGAGGCCCCAGTTACGAGGTCTGCACCGTTTGCTTGTAATCTGAGCGACAGGTTTAGGGCCTGCTTTATTTAAGATGCGAGGGTAATTACATGGGAGTTAGCATATGCAGGCAGGGAGATATGATTCATTCTCCCAGAGACGGCCATGACACAGCTGTTTGTCGGATAAAATAGAGGAACCGTGTTGTTACAAAATGTTCCCCTTATTATACCTCATTAAAAACAAGGCTGCGATAAGTCAGACCTGGCAATGAATAAAATGTATTGCTCCCTGTAAAAGCTGATAGGAGAGAAAGAGGGTCTTCCGAGCAGGCTTGGGTCATTTATTTATTTTTTGTTCTCTTTCATGCTCCCTCTTCTTTCTTTCCCTCTGGTTTTCTGCCTCTCACTGGCTGCTGGAGGAAAGAAAAGGAATGTTTTCTCTTGCTTTCTCTTCTTTCTTTTCTTCTTTCTTCCTTTCTTTGAACCTGCCTCTGCCCTCCCCTTCTGGGAGCGATCGCCGATAAGGCAGGGTCGGGCCAACGGCAATTAGCGAAGCCTTTGGCAGGGAACAAAAGGAGGGATTTGTTCCCATCGGCCTAACACGAGTTGAGCCTCTTCACCTTGCCTGAATGCAACAGGCTGAGAGGGATGGCGAGCTCCCTCTCCAGCCCAGGGGCCGGGGCCTTCCCAGGAAGGTTATTTAAAAAAAAATCAAAACAACATTAAAACTTTCCTTTCAGGAAAGAAAAGAATTTTTTCTTTTTCTTTCCCTTTCTTTTTAAATAACCCAGGGATTGTAAGGTGATTCTCTCTCCCTTTTCCTGTGCAAGAAAACGGTGAAAGTTTAAACAATAGAAGCCAAAAGTGGGGGAGAAGGCCACAAGTGACTCTGAGAGCCCATCAGGGTGAGATGGATAGAAAGGGTCTCTCTGAACTGGCATGCCGGAGCAGAAGCATAAATCCGTCGGCTCTGAGAGTACTGGGGTGCGGGAGTTCAAAGGATGGCTTTCACTCTCTCACCAGTGCTTTTTTCTTTGTGCACACTTTAAGCTGTCAGACTTGGTGGGTTGCAAGCATTCCTGCTTATTTATTTATTATTTTGGTGTCCTCAGGATACAATGTTGACTTTTGTCTTAATTTTTTTTTTTTTTATTGTTCTGGGGAAGATAGAGTAGTTTTAAAGTAGTAGGAGTAGTGAGAGGTCTTGCCTGCTCTGGAGGGCTGTCAGTTGGGAGAGAGGCACCCACCAACTTGCGCACAGCTCGAGGCGGGCAGCTGTGGCCTTTTGGAGCTGTTTGTATGGATTGCATTAAACCAAATGACGTGTGTCTGGGTTTTTCTAACTTTTTTTTTTTTTTAACTCTGATCAATACGTTCAGCTGCCTCTTCTCAGACCATTTGCTTCTCTCTTGCGTATGTTCTTTTCTTCCCACAATAGCTGAGATGAATGAATAAGGCTGACTGATAGATTGGCTGGTTTAATTTTAACTTGAGCTATTGAGGGAGATTTGTAAAAGTATCATAATTTCTCTGGATGGATATTTAAGTCATAAACACCGTAACGTTTGGCTAACAAGATACTGAGCTGCGTTCAATTTAAAAATTAGATGCACTATCTTAGAAATAACTTAATTAAAGTACCAGACACAGCAAGTTAGTCCCATTTTAGGTTTGTTCCCTTGGGAATTAGTCCTGTTTGTGAAAATTCATATCTGGTTTGCATTCACAACACCAAGTTTTTGGATGGGTAAGTCATTGCTTGCCTGGTTATTGGCCTCTGTGCTGTACCCCAGTCCTGTCCTGCCACGGGGCAGGTGGTGGGTGTTAGCAGTGGGCTCAGGGGTGACAGTGATAGCAGAAGGCATTGCAGTACCATGGGTGATCATCCTGCTGTTAAACCAATTAGGGACTTATGATGGTAGAGCTGGTGTCCTGGGCAAAGAAGAGCAGCAAACTCCAGGGTGTAAGCTGTGTTGATGTCCTGTTGCTGCTCACAGCTTCTCCCATGCCAGCCAAAGGAAGCACAAGTACTTCCACATGTTGACTCTGTCTGGTGGCAGTACTGAAGAGGAAACAGTGATTTCTGGGTTAGGGGCAGTGCCAACTCATGGCAGCCATGGCAGTAGTGGCACCGTGCACCTGCTGGACTTATCAGCCCCTTTCAGCTCTAGGGAGATCGGTGCTCTGCACTTGTGAAGAGCCTGTCCACATCTCCTTGATCCAAGGACAGGGGGTACAAATGATGAAAAAGCTTCTCAGGGCAAAACATCCCAGGCCCCTGTACAAGAGCCTACAGCACTGCCACGGATGGCAGTAGTGCTGCAAGTTTCAGGATGGGACTGAAGGCTGATGTTGGACTGTTGGGGAGAAGTTGAATGCAACATAGGCAGCTCTTGGACAGTTTTTTCCAAATCCCTGTGTTAGCCACACATTCCCAGATTGGCTTGCTTATCCCCTCACCTCCTCTTCCCACTTCTGTATTGATCCTCTGCACCAGTTCTCATTTTGAGTAGATCTTGTTTACAGAGATGTAATGAAGTGTCTTATTTCCAAATAAAATCCTGAACAAGCAGAAGTAATGGTTCACAGATTCGACCACTCCCACACTAGTAATTTACTAAAATTAAAACCTAATTAAGCCAGGCTCACTCGAAGGTTTTGCATAATTTAGTAGTCTGTCTTGGATAGCCAGGGAGCTGTGCAGGCAGGCAGCTGAGTCAGGAGCCAGGTCTGTCATCCAGTTCTGGAGTTGGAGCTATTACTTGGCAGTTTGTACACCTATTTTTTCTCACTTGTAAGATCTTAGAGCAGCTTAAAGGAGTGAGCTGGAATCACTGCCTCCCTTCTACTGATGGGGAAAATGAGATCCAGAGAAAAGCATCAACTGTCCAGGCTGGTGCTGTGAATAACAGTAAAGAACCTAATGTCTGCACTCCCTCTTCCCTGTTCATGCATCACATCAGCCATTCTCAAGATGTTTTAAAATGGATTATCACGCAGTAGCAGCATCTGAACTAGGATACGTCTGCCAAGGGATGCAGCTTGCATTTTAAGTTCACATCATACCAGAATATGTCACCTTTGAGCATAGGACCACCTCGTGTCACTTAGCAATGACAGCTTGGGACTATGTGCAGCCAGGTCATGATGAGGGTACCCATAGGACTTGCTGCTATGGATTAGGGCTCCTGTGCAGGAGGGCATGGAGCAGGGAGGAGAGCTGCTTCCAAAGATCTTACAGTCTAGGGAGGGAAGATAGGCATCAGGAGCAGTATTGAAGAAAAAATGGAAAGGCTTGAGGTGTCTTAATGGAGCAGAAGCAGAAGTGCTGAGGAGCATGTAGGAGTAAAGGAGTAAAGACCAAATCAATGGGCTTCTATCAGTGTGTGTCTCCACATCCAAGGAGATGCCCTATCAAAGCCTGCTGTTGAATGGAGAAGAAATCTTTATATCCACAGTTACTTTTTTTTTTTATTATTCCATAATGGAAAGGGACAACTTTTATCACTGGAGCCTGCTGCCTCTGAGAGAGCTTTGGAGAGTCTTGAGAGTAGAAATGCCAAGACTCTTTGATCCTGTGAAATGGCGTTGGTGAAAGCACCACTGTGGGAGGTGAGTAACATCTGAAACCCATGGCTTAGTCAGTGCAGTTTGGCTCTTCTACTGTGTGCAGGTACCCAACTGCATCAGATACACCTGAGCACCCCCACGGAGCACTAAAGCCTGTCTGTATCAGCTGTTCCACTGGCAACATGGGGACAATGGATAGGGACTGCCCAGCTGGGTCAGCCCAACAGGCCATAGGAGTGCTGGTGCCTTTCTAAAGCCTTTGAGAGATGTTGGCTTGGCTGCAAGGGATGGATGAGCTAGTGGAGTCGGCTTCTGCACAACCATGTGTGAGCAGGGCTTACAGAGAAGCCGTCTTCTCTGCAACGAGAGTGTGGAAGTAAGGAACGTGCTTGAGAAGGAAACAGCAGCTGTTTAGCTGAAGATACATAGAGGGGAGCTCACCTCAAAAAGAGAACCCTGAAATGTCTGTCCCAATGGTAAGGGAGCTGCAGAACTCAATGCCTGGACCATGAGCACTGAATGGGACACCTAGCGCTGGTATGGAGGGGAGAGACAACAGGGAGCTGCGAGGTTAAGGATCACCCAGAAGATGCCGGCTCAGGGGAGGGGGGGGGACAGCAACAAAAGCCGTATGTGTGTGTGTGTGTAAAACCAAAGGCCAGCCCTCCCCTCCCCCTCGCCCCATAGAAACCCACTGGGGGCCGGAGAGGCAGGTGAGTAAATCACCCGCCCGGCTCCATCAGCGCCAGTCTCTTCTTTGTGTGCCGCACAAAGGCAGCGAGCGGGTTATTTTGGGTGCGTGCGGGTGTGTTGTGACGCTCGGGACCCCCCCGGCCGAGGACGAGCGGGGCGCGGGCAGCGGGAGCGGGGCCCCCGCCGCGCTGGGTGCCCCTTGTCGCTGGCCCGAACCCGCCCCGGCCAGACAATGCCGAGGGTGGGCTGGGGGAGGCTTTTGTCTCCCAGTTTTATACACTCTCTTTTCAAGGTGGGGAGGAGGGAGAGGAGCTGAAAAAGTTTTTGAATTTCAATCAGGTTGGGCTTTGAAAGCCTTTCGCTTTTGTTGCGGGGAGAGGAGGGGAGGTTTACATTTCAGCTGAGCCTGGTGGCCGGGCGCTGGGGAGGCCGGGGGGGGGAGGGAGGGGCAGCCTCTTTAATGACATCAGTTTGGCTTTGGGGCTAGGGATCCAAAAATAAATAAAAAAAAAAGAGTGTCATCCCAGAGCCTGCAGATTTGGCAGGCACAGGGAGAGGGTGTCGCACGGGGACTGTGGGACACTGCTGTGGTGGCTTTCTCAGTAGCTCCGAGACACGCATGTCCACCCGAAGAGCTGGGTGTGACACACAAGCCCGCCTGAATGGCCTGTCCGCAAGGAGCCACGGCCAACCCCCGCCCGGCTCATCTCCCCCACATCGGTGGTAGCTTTGACTTGAGTAAGCTGGTGAAGAATGGACCCACCGATGCCTAGAAATCCGCCTCCTCCCTCCTTCCCTTCCCACTCCTTCGCCCCGTTTCTGAGAGGTGTAATGGAGCAAATCTCACAGGGAGCAGCTGCCTCTGCCCCGTGCCTGCCTGCCCCGCACTCTGCTTTATAACCTCGGGGTGGAAGTGAGGCACGGGCTGATACGATGGTTTGGGTCCCCTTCCCTGTGCAGTGCCACAGCTGTCACCGCAGCACAGGCTTCGGAGAGGCTTGTTCAGCTGGAGGCACCCCTTGGCTGGGCACCGTGCAGTTTCCAGTCTTGCAGCACCGTGACAGGGTGAGAGCAGCACGCTGCGACCCCCATGAGCTGGCTCATCTGCCTCTGCACCCCGCTCACCCCTGCACAGGGCAGAGGCAGCAGGGGATTACCCTCCCTGCATGGCCAGCCCTGGGGGAGACGAGCACCAGTCATGCCAGCCTGTCATCGTCTCCAGTGATGTTTTCTTTGCATGTGCTGATTCTCTTCTTGCCCCCCATCTGCCCAGTGGCAGAGGGGCACCTGTACCAGCCTCCCTGGTGGAGTCAGATAGTGCAGATGGCCCTTCCTCTTTTGTGTGTGGCACATTTGACTCTCCCATTCAGCTGCAGAAGAGCTTGTTTTCCTTTGTTTTGGGTAGATGTAAGAAAAGCACAAACCCGCGCTTCCAAGAGCAGATCTCAGCTTTCCTAAGGGACCATTCAGGTACACACCTCTGATATTAAAAATGAAAAACTGCCCTCTGCTTCTAGTTCATGCAGTTCTTTTTGGGACAAACTTGGAGTAAAAAGTGTGGAAGCTTTCGTAAAATGAGGAATAGGGTTTCACATGATGATTTTCCATTTTTGAGGAAAATCCTTAATCCTGGGACATGGATCCCAATTCTCAGGTCATAGAAAGAGCGGGACATTTCTGGTTTAAAGAAAATAAATTCAACACCTTTTGGATTTTGATCAGAAACATTTTGTGTCCCAGAAGTGTGTGCATTGCCAGACCAGCATGCTCTTGGCAGTGAAATAATTTCTTCCTGTTGTTCATCTGTCAGAAGCAGCAGAGCAAGGTGAAGAAAGGTTGCCAGGAGCAGGTCTTAGCTCTTATAAAAGGAGGTTTCCTATTCTACAAATATAAAGAACCCATTTCTGTTCCTCAAAAGTCAGAAGATCCAGAACTTCCATCCTGCCCCAGGGGCAACACCTTTTCCCAAGCCTTATTTCAATATAATTTGGGAGGAGTTTCCGCAATACAAAGAATGGTTTGGGATGAATCTCATTTAATCCTGATCTTTCTTATAAAGCTAACAAACATGGGCAGCCAAATGAAACCCCAGCAAAGAAGTGCCTGGGAGAGCTCACCAGCGGCATTGCAGTGGCCCTGTCAGGGTCAGGTGTCCTCCATTGATCCACATTATGTCTGTGCATTTTCAAGAGTACAGCTTTACCCCTAAACAGTACTTACTAAGTAGAAATGCAAAATATAAATCATGTTTCTTAGAGTAGTCTTGTTGTATACCCTTTCTACCTCGCGTTAAGTTTCCTTTGTCTTTAAAACACTACGAAAATTCACATTGATTGCCCTGAGTGTTATAAAGCAGCTTCACAGAATCACTGTGATGCTTGGCATAGAAGGACATTCCTGAATCGTTCCTGCTTTCTATCTGTGATGTAAGGCCAGCAGCTTCAGTGGGTGGCTGGTATGGCAGTATCCCTGTTCACCATCTCTGCATCGAGCTCTAAGGATCTGTTTTAGCAATCAGTTAGAGGAAAGTGTTGGTACACAATGAGGACTGACCATCCCTTTCAGGAACATCATCATAACCCAAAGGTGTGCCTGCTGTTGACTCCTACACTGGGCAGACATTGCCAGCAGCTGCAGGTGCTTTATATCCCTCATCATCAGGAACTGTGGCAGTGACCTGAGGTTCTGTGGAAGATAGAGTGCTGCTTTCCATCTGTGTGTCTGTCACCCCCTGTAGGACCACAGAGTGGAGATAGGAGCTGCTGCACCACTTTGGAGCAAGTACCCTGGTGTGCTGACACAAGGCTGGCATGAGGATGAAAGAGGTACCTGTACCTGCCCAGGTTGCTGGGGTTGATCAGGGTGGCACAGCACCCAGCATTACTCAGAGGTGGAAGATTGTCAAGAAAGGGAGGGATCCAAAAGAGAAACAGATTTGGGGGAAAGCAGCTAGACCTTGAAAACAGAGGTGTCAAGATGTTTGTTTCTGAAACTAGTTAGCAGAGCTTGAAGGGCAGATGTTTTTTCCTGGTGAGGTTGTGTGGATGCACAGTGAGAGGTGGAGATCAAGTAGGGTAAAATGCCCTTTGTACATTAACCTAATCCACAGCTGTGGGAACTCCTGCCGTGACCTGTATTTACATCCGTATTTTATTTTTATCTATTTACCCCTCGATTTAAGCAAGATGAGACTGCATGTCTCCTCATAGAGGACTCATGTCTGTTCTCAGCTAGATCCTGCGAGTGTCAGGAGCTCCTGGTCCCAGCAGCATTACACCAGGATTTATGCTGGCAAGGTGAAAGTCAGAATCCAGCCCTGCCACCCCTCATTCTTCTTGTAGAAACCTTTTTGGTTTGTGGCTTGCCCATGAGTCCATGCAACTCCATTTTGCTTCTCTCTTCTTTGAAAAAAATCCCCACAATCTAATTTTTACTCTGATCCCAGGGCCTAAGGTGCCACCCCAAAATAAAAATGTATCCTCCCTTCCCCAGGTCCAGGGAAGTTGTTTTCCTCTGCCTTCTGCAGTGCAGGTTAAGCCAATGCCAGCTCTGGTCTCGGGAGATTCCCTGCAACCCCCACTTGCCTCGCTCCGTCGCCGGCAGCTTTTTCATTATTTATTTAATGTCTTGTACCGTAAATAATGGTGACTTTATGGTTATTAGGAACGGGTTAAGGTACATGCGGGCAGCACCAGGCTGCCTTCAAAAGGAACAGGCCCGGCATAAAATGTTGCGATAATTGCTTTACTGCTGAGTGCTTGGTCTTTATTTTGTGTCCGATTTGTCTCTTAAGCCAGCGTAACATTCTCCCCGCTGCAGGAGAATGCAGAGAGCAAATTGAAGGTCTGAGCGTGAACAATGCAACATGGTGCACTGCTGGGTTTTTCTTTTCTTTCCTCTTTCTTCGTTCCTCTCTCGACCTCCCTCCAGTCATCTCTGCTCCCCCTCCCCCTCCAGCCTCCTCTCCCTCTCTGCCGCTCTGACTCTTCCACCTCTTGGCACCCTGTTTATGGCAGGTGAGATGGGAGGTGGGAAGCTGGCAGGTCTTCCTCAAAAGCGAAGAAAAAAATATAACAGTGGAAAGTACCATCTTATACAAAGCCAGGCATGGCCTTCAGCCTGAAACTCATGTCCCAACCCAAAAATAATGATGGCTTTTCCACAGAGCTAAGAATCCCCATGCACACAGCAGCTAAGGATACTCCTGGGTGCCCACACCTGCATGGCAGCTGCCCATGCACCAGGTGTGCCAAGGAAGAGACAGAAGGGAACAGGTCATGGAGGCAGGTGGGCTTTTAAAACACAGCTCCCAAGGTACTAGGGCCTGGAGTGTGTTTGTGTCATCCTGCTGGACAGGAGAATTATCCTATTAGAAGTAATTGCAATGATGTCCTGGTTTAGTTTGTGATTTTTCTACGGTGAAGCTCCGCTTTCCCTCCTCTTAACCATGGAAGGCAGCAGTGGTTGCACTGCTGACAATGGGAGCATTCTGAAGCAGGGCAGCCGTGGTTGGTGCATTAGCCATCCCAAGGATGATGCAGCTCTTTTCCCACCTGCAGCTCTTTCCTGGTCTGAAATAATCAGAATTGCTTTCCCCTAAGATTTATTTTTGGCGGAGGGGTAAGCCAAGTGCCAGCCTTGTTACCATGTGGCACTGCACGTTTGCTCTGGGCTGCTCCTGTGACCGTGACAAAGCTGCTTAGTTTTCCTTGACCTCAGTTATCCTGGCTGTGAAATGCCACCACTGGCCCAAATTTGCCTAATTCTGAGTTTATGTTTAATAATTGTCCAGAAAGTTCTGTTCCAGAGGGACAGAGATCTGTCAGAGGCAGGTGGAAGTGAAGAATGCAGTTTTTCATCTAATCTCTGGTTGTAGAAAAATCATTGCTTATTGACATGGCCTTGCGGACTCCTCTGGAGTGCCTGAGTCTCCTTCAAAATGGAGAAACCTCCTCTGATTGGAAAGTCAGCAGTTTCCTGGTTCTGCAGCATGTGCTGGCAGGATGGGATGGGGTGATGAGAGCTGGCCTGGTACAGAGCTGTTGAACAGTCCTTTTTTCACACCTTCCTAGCAGTGCTGGCAACAGTGAAATACTTGCTTTACTGGGAGGAAACAGAGAAATAAGGTTCAATTGTAAACGAGGCCACAGCCTTCTGAATATCTGATCAGGAGTTTTCTGGGAAGTTCAGAATCTCTCTCATTTGTGATTGGACCTTTATGCCTTATATACCTGGTATGGAGAATTTAAATCAACTATATCCCCCAGGTAGATGTCATCTTTGAAGAAGCTTCAGTATGAATTTTGCTCTGAATTTAAGATTTGGCTGTTACCCTAAGGGCAACAGCTACCTACTGAGAAGTTCATGTAGGCAAAAATCCAACTTTCTGCTTTGCCCTCTCTTCATTCCTTAGCTAGAGATAGGATGCTTACATGAAATTTAAATTGAAGGATTTTTACCTTTGCTGTGCCTCTGGAAAATATGATTAGCAGAACAACTTGTTGCACAAAAAAAAGCTGTTGTTTTTTTTTTCTTCACAAAGATCCAGGAATTATTTCAATCAGAAAGTGCTAATCATCAATTTAAGCTTAAGAATCAATGGGTTGTAGCCGTGGCAAAAGCCAAATCAATGCTGAAAATCTGACCCGTGGATAGGTTTGGTCCCCTTTCTCACACTCCCCACCTGCCTGCCTTCCCCCACCCTCTGTCCCCTAGAGCAGTGATAGAGGAATTAATAAGGCATAAGGGGAAATATGAATGAACTGGGTTGAGTGAGAGAAGGAAGAGCAGGAGGAAGGATTTGCTCTTTGTATCTGAACAGCTTTAATTAGCTGTTTCTTAGTCTCTTTGGTTTGGTTGCTTGTAAGGGTAATCCAGTTAAAGAGAGTGCCTTTCATCTCTGTTAGACTTTTCTCAGCAGAGAGGGATGGGTGAGCTGTGCTGGATCACAGGGTGCTGCGGGCGGGTGGGAGCCGGGGCCACCCCAAACCCCAAATGTGATTGTTCCTACAGGGCTGCTGCCTTTAAAAACAACTAAAATAACCCAACTCTGGTGCAGCCTTCTAGCTAGCCACGAAAGTCAGCGGTAAAATGGCCAATGTGCTTCTCTGGGCTTAATGTGTCCTGTTTTCTGACCCCGAAACGTTTTCTTTATGAAAGGATCAAGTTGGGAGCATTGTCCCAGCGCCTTGAAAAGAGCTGCACAGAATGCTCTTTTGTGTTAAGTTGCCTTTTTTTTTTTTTTTTTGAGCCACTGCCTGCTGTGTCTTTTTCCTCCCCCTCCCTCCTGCATGATGGGGGGAGACGCTGGGACGGACAGTGATACAGACAGAGACTGTCTTGATGAACCATCTGTGCCACAGTGTAATCCAGTGGAGCTGAAAAATTAAACAGCAGTTTCAATTAACTTTGTCTCTCTGGATCTTTTTTCTTCTTCTTCTTCCTCTTCTTCTTCTTGGGGAGAAGTTTTATTTTAACCCCTTGGAAGCTATTGGTATGGAGAGGATATCAGTGTGGGCAGGGCACAGGTGGAAACACACACCTGAAATCAGGACAGTGTCCATGAAATCCAGCATCCTGTCTGGTGCAGGACAGGCTGGCTGCAGTAGAGGATGGTTCAGCAGGGCATGTAATTTTGGAATAAATGGACCACAGGGGAACTTTTTCTTACTTGGTTGAAAGCATGTGTACTCCTTTAAAAAATGACACTGACAGTTTTTGTTTACTCTTGTTGCTATAACCCAGGATGTTTCCATTATCCTGTTTAAGTGGGGCTTTTTCCTCTCTTGGATTGTAGCCTTAGCCTTGCAGCAGGGAGTCACAGGGGTTAACTGTGCGTTGTCTATAACTATTGCCTTTTTATCAGTTGTAAGAGGTTTTTGCCATTCCTACTTTTTATTTGTTTCCCTTCTTCCTTTACCAGAGGAAAAATGTAGTAGGTGTAATTTTATTAAAACCACTCCTGCTCCATCTTTCATATGACCTTTGTGACCATTTCTACTTCTCCTCTACAGAAAAGATAATTTCATTCTTTTTGGGGAAAAGATTATTCCCAACTTTGGATGTGGCTATGGTTCACGTGGACATTTCTGTTTGCAGCAGAGTTGGCATCCCTGCTACTGGTGCATGTGTGGCTCACCCAGCTTGTGGTTACCATGGCTTGTTGGGGAGAATCTTGCTTTTTTCCTGTTGATGACTCTGGCTGTCTTATGTGCATTTAGAAATTCCAAAAAAGTTGTCAGCCAGCCATTGAGCTGAGAGTATTTGCCTTTGGAGGAGGCTTCCTGTGAGGGGTTTGTTAAATCGTGGCCATCTGAACACAGTCCTTAGTTTGGGAACTGTTTCCAGCAAGTTGCTGACACTGAAATGGGGCTTTGCTCATCTGTAATCCCTTTGGCCATTTTTTGACCTCTTTAGAGACATTACCAATGTTTTGCTCTCCAGTCCTCTGGCACAGCAGTTGTGATTATCCTCATACTATTTTGTTCTTACAAGCTCTCTTTAAAACCAAAGGATTTAAATACCCTCTCTCAATACTTCACTAGGGAGATGAGCCTCATTAGGATGTTATTTTGAAGGAGAAATAAAGCACAAGGCAGCCAAAGGACTTGCCAGAGTAACCAGGTAACCAGCATCATGGCAGAGTCTGGTCCATAAGCTGGAAATCCAGGCTGCTCCCAGTTTTCAGTGGAGCTGAGGAGGATATCCCGCCCTGTCACTCCCACATTTCCTCATTTTCATTTCTTCTGGGCCTGGGAACTTGAACTTTTGTAACCTGTGTGCTGTCCACACATAGAGGCAATCTCCTAGCATCTTGCTCCTCCAGCTCATCTCTTGCCTCCCCCCTCAACCATGCAGCACCTTTGCAGAGCCCTCCCAGCTCTACACCCTCCTCCTCCCCAGCACATTCTCTTCTGCACTTGTAGCACAGCAGCAGCAACTTCTCCCCAGCAGTGTTCTTAGGGAAAGACCCAAGGGGGTGACCTCACGCCTGCTTCCCCTCCCAGTGCTCACACTGGGGGCAGAGGGCTGGGGTGCAGAACCTGGGCCTGGTTGTTGTCCTTGGCTATTGAACACTCCAGGATTCCATCTACAGCTTGGCTGGCTGAAGGACAGGGAGGGAGGGGAGAGCTTTGCTTCTCACCACACTAAATTCAGGTGGTTCCTGGGCTCCGGCTGCTCTGTGGGAGCTGGGACAAGGGGGCTGTGGGTGACAGCAGAGCCACAGTTCTGCAGCCTGTGCACCTCTGCCTCAGGCCTGCATCGTGGAGCTAGGTAAGTCCAGACAAAGCAAGAAATGTGCCCCCCTCAAGCCAATGTCCTCAATCCACTGACTTCTGCAGCCAGAAGGAGAAGTTGCTGAGGCATGTTGGTCCCCTTGAGTTTCCCATTGCAGGTCTCTTCCTAGGCTGGCAGAGAAGCAAGGAATGCAGCCACTGGAAGCAGCGTCCCAGTGCCCACTTGCCCTGCTCCCTTCACCCTGCACCCTCTCTGGCAAGTCAGCCAGAGGGTCTCCCCCTCCATGTGGGCAGCTTCCCAGTTACCAGGGGCTGCTGCTGGCATGACAGGGGGGAAGAATACTCAGCAAATTGCTTTGCTGCACAACTTAAAGCGATCCTTGATTTGATTTAAGCAAAAACAAAAGGGGGCTGGTGGAAAGCGGGGCAATTGGCGGGCGCAGCCCTTCTTCTGTGTCTCACACACACAGACTCGCATAAGTGACAGCTCAGTGGGCTGCTGTTGAGCGCTTTCATTGCACTGGCTCAGCCTTTAGCTCAGGAAAGCCAAAGTGTCTGTCACTGTGTCCCTCTCCGGCCCCCCCACGCCTTTTCTTTTGCTTTTCCCTTTCTTTCCCTCCCTCTCGCCGCAGAGGAATGGGCGAGACCTTTGCATTCAGAAGGAGGATGGCTCTGTGAGGTCTCACTGAGGGTGGAAATCGCTTTAGCAGAGTTGATGTTTCTTTGTTTAGGGGCAAACTGTGCCCCTTCTCTGTGGCTCCAGAGTTGCCAGATGCTGTCATCTGCAGGGGGTCCCCAGAGAGGGGTGTGGGAGCCATGAGAGGAGCGGAAGGGCTCAGGTTTGGGAAGGGAGCTGTTGCCTTTTCAGTGCATACAGCAGCAAGGACACAAGGGGGAACAGAGAAAGGTTTGGGAGATTTGTTGTCCGTGTTTGATGAACTGCATGTGAGCATGTGAGCAAGGGCCCAGAGAAGTGCAGCTGGCTGGAAAGGACACATGCTCCTATCTCATTATGGGGCTGTGAGCTCCATGCAGTTTGAGTACAGGGTCTCTCTGGATGCTTTGGTCTGAGTTTCTGCTGGTTTTTGATACCACATCTGATTCCCATGCTGCTTCTACCTCCAGCCTTGACCAAAATGGAGCCCTAGGACTGAATTAACTGGCACTGAGGGAGATGGATTGGGTATTATATTTCAGTGTCTTTAGTTCATTTTATTGGAGCTGACCATATCCAGCTTTCATAGCAAAGTAGAGTAGATCTATTCCTTGGTTTTCATATGAACCTCACACAAAATACAGCATAGTGGGCTCAAGAAAAAATAGTGAACAGCATCAAGGACCACACAGGGTGTTTGGGGATGTGATGATGGGTGTACTGGGACAGAGCCTCTTACTGCTCACCCTGGAATCACCCACTGCAGACAACTGCAGGCACTGCTCTCCCTCTCTCTGCATCCCAGGGAGGAGCTGGACTTGAAAGCATCAGCAGAGTTTTGAGAACATGCCTAGTAGCCCTCTTCTGATGTCCAGGCATGTGGTCTTGTCCAGGTGTGTCCAAGTGTGAATATGTTTGGGATGATACAGTCTCCTGAGCTCATGGACCAGGGCTTCTCTGACTTTGACAAGCGAGCAGCCCTCTCAAGCACCCATCCCTCATCATCCTTCGTGAGCTATCTGACACTCTTGCTGAGCTCTCCTCTCAGATGTGTCCACGGTCTTGTGTATTCTCATCGCTGAGGAGTCAGAGCATGGTCACCTCAGCTCTCCTCAGCTAATCATCCTTCTTGGGCATGATCCTGCAGGCTCTGCCTTGATGGCAGCAGATGTCAGGTCCAAGTACCTCTGAGGATGTTCTCAGATCGCTTCCAGGCTCAATGCCAGCACTTTAGGTGAAGAGCCTGGTCCATATTTGGAAGCAGATGGGGTGGCTGCTTTAGCAGCAAATTGCTGTAGCCCATGGCATGGGGAGTGTGATCTGGAACATGAATTTCGTCTTGGGTGCTGCTCTCAACAGTCATTCTCTGTGTTCTCCATTCCCAGGGGCAGTGTCAGGCTCACCACAGGTCTGCTTTGGCATAGGTGAAGGGAAGAAAATATCTCCCCTGTAAGGGTTAAGGAGACTGACTTGTGGGTGATCCTGCAGAGTACTCCTGCCAGCCTCCAATTCATATGCCTTGGCTGTGCTGAACGCTTTCTCTTGGTTCTTTTGGCAACTTCACAGTTAAAAACTTTACCAGTTTCTTTCTCTTTTTCCCTTCCTTCCTTTTCAGAGTTGACAGGGGCAAAATAAAGGCTTTATTTTTTTTTAAACAATTTTGTTCCTTCTGGGAGTGATGGAGCGAGAGTGAGTGAAGATTATAGCTCTGTGTGCCGAAGACCTTCATAATGGGGGGAGAAGCAGTGACATAATGGGAACCTAATGGCAGTAATTGGCCCTGGTTTTGACAGGGCCTATATCACAGCTCAGGAAAAAAAGAGATGTTTAAAGTAAAAATTTACACAAAATTATACGGTTTGGGGGGTGAAAACGGCTGTTTGGTTTTTATCTCTCCTTTTTTCCCATTCCTCTGGGGACATTGCCTTGCACTGTGTTTGTGTGTCTGTATGTTTTCATGTCCATCACTTAATCAAAGTCAGAATGCGGGTCCCTGAACAACAGAGCCCTCTGCGCGGCGCCCAGGTTTTTAAAGCTCTGGGTCAGATGCTGAAAGCTGGTACAGCTGTAGTCTCCTTCAGGAGAACTGGGACGTGGGGACCACACTGAGATTTCTCTGAGGCTCAGCCATGCCAAGGCTGGTGGCATTGAAAGCAGGGAGCATAGTGAGGCACAGATGCCAGAGCAGAAAAGAGGAGCTATGGGCAGGGGTGTCATTCTTGTTGCCTTGCACACCATGGAGTGAGATCCCTTCTACCTTTCTCCACTTCCACTTCCAGGGGCTTGAAGAGCCCCTAAAAGCCTCACTCTCTTGTAAGAGCCCACACTAGCAGAGGACAGTGAAAAGAATATACATCCAGCAAGAGGGATAGATGTGAAAAGGATGTACAGTGAAAAAGAATGTACATCTAGGAAAGGGCAGCCCTCTGTCCAGAGGCTGCTCTGCCGTCCTCTTAGCCCTCAGCTCACTGTGCTTCCTTTAATGTTTACTCTGGTATGCAAAGAGCAGAGGTCCACAATATCTCACCCAACCTCAGACCCTTTGAACCTTCTTCCCTGAATGTAGCCACAGTTTTCCCAGGCCGAGGCAGCTCCTTGATCCTCTCCCAGGATCTCTTGCTTCTTCAGTCCAGGTCGTCTCTTCCTTTCTCCAGCACTGTGATACTTGGGTACAATGTCCTTTCTCCAACACGGGCATGTCAGCACCAGCGAAAGTGATAAGCTTGTCCAAGCTGTGATTTTTGATGTACTCTACCGTGCTCTAGCTTGATGTCCCCCAAAGAAGGTCTTTTCTGCTGTTGCAACTTCCATGCACATTTTCGTGCTCAACACATCTCAGTCAGGTTTTCCCTTAGGAATAGGAAAGGAATACTGTGTGCTGATGAAAGTCTCTGTGCCAGGGGATTGCACACTTAGCCAGAAAGGGGCCACAGGACCAGAACTGTGACTGCAAACAGAAGCTTAGAAGTGTGGCACCAAAAGCATTTGTGTGTTTCTGTGAAATTTCATATTTACTTCTTGGGAAAGGGACTCAAACTTGTACAAGACCCTTCAGACACCTGCACGTGGTTGTGCCAGCTCAGTGACAAAGTGCATCACTGCAATTTGGATCACAAAGCTATTCCAGAAGATACTGAGATGTTTCTAAAGGGCATTGAGTGGCATATTCCTCTGTTTTTAAGTTGGATGTAGCACAAAGGGCTGCTGGTCTTATGAACAAAAAGATGTTCAGTTGGGATGCTGGTCTGCATGTTGGTTTGTCTGCTTTAAAGGTCTCAATTCTTTCACTTTCCTGTCTTTAGGACATCTAAGTGTATGTAGTAAATCATCTCAAGGCTTACCATGTCCATCACCCAGTAGAAGCTGGGACAATATTCTTCAAGGACTGACCCAGGGGGGCAGCCTGGATGCACAGCAGGCACATTTATCCCATGGGAATGGCCAAAGGGTGCTTGTACAGATGTCTCGCCCCCATTCTGACCAAAATAAAACCAGTAGTTTGGCAGTTTGAAAGAGACAAGGAGCTTAAAATGAGGTCTCTCAGTAAAAAAGCCTTAGGGCTGTTGTTACACTGCGATGTTAAAGGATCAATAGTTATTTGGACCAGATTGAGCAGAGAAAAAGCTAATCTCAGCAAGCACCATTCCCTTTGTAGCTGGGTTAGAGGTGGTGTGCTGTGATCCTGGAGAGTAACCTGGGCACACTGGGCACTTGGTAAATTTGAAGGCCTCATGTGGCTCACTCTGGTGTGATGTTTTGGGAATAAATAAGTGCATCTATCCTCTAAGCTGTGAGCAGTTGTCTGTTCTTCATTTAAGTCAGATGACAGTCATGACACAGAAGATCTATGCTGATCCACCAAGCCCACAGAGATCACCCACTGCTGTGGTCTGCCTGGAGAAGGGATTACCTTTTCCCAACTCCTGCAGCAATCTCAGCTCCCCACATCTACCAGAGAGGACAGAGAATTTGCTTAACTCCAGTTGAGAGATGGCAGTGCAAAGTCCCAGCACCTATACCGCTGGCAGGTTGTGGGGAAGAAAAGATCTTTTAACACTAAAGGCTGAGCATAGCTGTAACTGTGCCCACTGCTTGCTTTGCTTTAGTCTGGATATCTCTCTGCCCACTCTACTGTCGAGCTCATGTGTGAGAATGTGTGTGCCTGTGCGCATGCACCTGACTGACCTTAAACAAGTGTGCAAAACTCGTTTGCCTTCCCAGCTCAAAGGCTGCAGAGCTGCTGGGGACCTTGGGGGCAGGGGGAAGGCAACATCTGTTCAAAACAAAACGGTGCCTCCTGCTAAATGGCCTAGAAAGCTCCTTGGAGTGGGGTGCTGGGTGGAGACTCCAACGCTGGGAATGTTTTGTCTGGAGGAGCTGGGATCGGAGGTGGGTGTCCATGGGGGCTCCCACATCCTGAGAATGAGCCACATCTGGGGAAGTAGTTTGGCTGGTGCTGATGATTCCCCAAGCGCTCTTGGCTTTAATGACTCGTGATGCCGCAAGAAGTGGTCCTGTAATGGCCATTCCATGCTTGGCCAGGGGCACGTGCTCTGCCCCCACAGCGGTGTGTTTTCTCATTCCCACAGAGGACCAGCACCTTCCGCTCTCCAACTGCCCCAGGCAAGGCCACCTGGAGACCCCAGTGCCTTTGGGAAGGCTCTGGGGGATTTGCAGGTTGCACTAAGGTGTGCTGCTGGTGGCCATCCAGGTGTTTGTTCTGGCTCTGCTGTACCCATCACCAGTGCTGGACCAGTGTTAATTCTCCCTGCATGCAGAAGGTTCAGAGATACTGGCTAAGCTAGGAGGTGGATGCAGACCCAGGAGCTTAAGTCTGAGCATGGATCTGCCGTTTGTACTGGGAGGGAGGAGGGCAGCAACCTGACCTGGAGCAACAGTCCTGGCTGTTCCACTGCCTGGGAGCTGAATTTTCAGTGAGGATGTTATCTACATGTTATTGCCTATAGGAGGGCTGGCCAAGCCCCAAGACACCAGCACCATGCTTGCCTTCTGGAACTTGTATGGGACCAAGAACGCCCAAATATGGCCCTATGGTGACACAGCCCTTCTTACTGTGCAGCTGAGAAGTGGTGATGGCTCTTGTCCCCCTTGTCCCTGCCAGACTTCCACAGATTTCAATTCAGAAAAGTCCCTGCTTTGGACCTTGCACCCTTCACACAGGCTGTAGAAATCCAGGCAATCCTGTCAGCCCAGCAGCTGCCCAGGCCTGCCCCTGTGGCCATTTTCATCTCTTCTCAGAAAGGAGAATTGGTGTGGGACTTGTTCTGCTGGGAAGCAAATTAGCAATCTGTTTAATCCAGCACCTTGCCTGCAGTGGTGAGCAGAGCTCAGTACTCCAGCAAGTCTAAGTGCTCTGCAGTTGACACTTTGGGGCTATTCCCCTCCAGCCCTTGTGCCACTCACTAATAGACTTCAGCCAAAATCCCCTGGCTGCATGGCAAATCCTAAGGTAAAGTTCTCTTGACTGGGAGTTGCCTGCTTCTGACTTGTTGTCCAGTGGTGCTCCTGTGGCTTTTCTGCTGTCCGGGTTCCATCATTATTCCTCCTTGGGAGGGTTTTGGTGGCCCTCAGTGTAGTTTCCAGTGGTATGAGCACATGGGAGCTGGGACTCTGCCTTCCTCTGGTCAGCCTTGGCACAGAAGCTGAAGCCCGAAAGGACGCAGGGATAATGGAGCTGGCACTACATGTGTGCCCTCCTGCAGCCTCTGAGGATGCTGCTGACCTTGCCAGGAAGGTGGGGCTGCAAGGGGGGTGACCTTGTCTCACTGCTCCAGCCTCTCTTAACCCCAGAGAGCAGAGTGCCATGGTTGAGTACCCACAAGTCATTTTGTGTGCAGACACAATGCTCTTCAGGTTCCAGCTGTG
The DNA here is from genome assembly GCF_021018805.1 of Prinia subflava. Lineage (NCBI taxonomy): Eukaryota > Metazoa > Chordata > Aves > Passeriformes > Cisticolidae > Prinia > Prinia subflava. The sequence goes on along the minus strand of NC_086256.1, from coordinate 9,913,936 downwards.
GTGAAGAACAGAGAGGCCGGTGCCTTCTGCAGTGCTTCCATGGACTTTCTTCTTGGTTGCACTGGTTTGAGAGTCTGCTGCAATCTGTTCCCACTGTTGCTGTCTTGACAGTGTCCAGATCTATTTCTGGAACAACCTGCACTGTCGCCTGTTTCCTTCTTCCATGCCTCCTGCCTCTGGTGTGGGTCACCTTCCTTTGGTGGGTTCTCCTTCCCAAGCAGACCCTGGCAGAAGGTTTGTTCTCATGCCAAACCAAATGCAAAGCCAGGGCAGAGCTATTAATAAGCTTCACGTGTGCATTTAGGCTACTTGCAGGGCTCGGGCCATGCTTAGCCTCAGGTTGCAGCATCCGGTATCCCATCCTGGCAGGAGCCTGTCCGCCATGCCCGTGGGGAGCAGGGAATTCCCTCCCTCTGGCTGCCTTGCGCAGCAAGCGCTCATAAAGCCGCAGGTGTGGGATGTTTGTTATTTAGTCTACAGCCTGGTATGTGACAGTTTCTTTTCTACTCAGAGTGGTTTCAGATAATTAGTACATTATGATTCCACCACCTTGAGTGGGGGAGAGAGGAGGGGGCAGCCCACCCTCAGACTACTTGTAATTTCACATCCTGTGTTTTATGGACCCGAACTGTTCGGGGCGGGGAGTTGGATAGGGGGGATCAGAGAGCAAACAGCAAATCCTTCCCCCACCTTCATCATTCACCAAACCCTGGGGTTGTTAGGGTGGCCAAATGTTATTTTGCAGAGTTGTAACCGGCTTAATTCAGAGATTCAGAGATGGTTGTTTGCACTTTTTTCCCCTCTTTTTTTTTTTTTTTTTTTCCAGGCTTGAATGCCTTAAAAAAGGAAGAATGAAAAACAAGATGCTCTTTCTCCTGGCCTGTCCATGCTCCCCTCTCCCTTTTTATTATACGCTTATCGCTTCTTTCCCTCCTGCTTTTGAAATTGATTTCCTTTCCTTTCTCCCCTATTCAGGGCCTAAACGCTGAATGTTCGATATTTCATTTGAGGCCGCTAATCGCATTACCACCCTTGACGTTTTACAGATATCATATTATGGGCGCAAATTTGGCAAATTATTAGCGTTGTAATGTATAGCTTGTCAAAGGTATTTAAGACACTAAGAGCCCTGGGCTTATCAGGGTTCGCAGAGAGCTCTTGTTGAGCTTTTGAAATGCAGAGAGCCGGTTATAAAACACACTGTGACTCTCTTTTCAGCTTGTAAAAAAAGAGAGTGTGAGAGAGGGAAAGGAGGGGGAAAAATATCATCCGTCTATCAGGGTCTTCTAGGGCTGATAACAAGCAAAATTCTTCTCTGTGGGTTTCACTGGAAATGTGAGAAGCTTTTAAAACATTTCACGAGCTGTCTGGGAAAGAGGAAAAATCTTTATTGAAAGGATGTAGCAATCTTTTTTCTGAGGTCTATTTATCTCTCGGGAACAAGCTGTAAGTAGGAGTTCCCCTCCCCATGCCTGGAAGGGTTTGGGGAGGGAGTTTGGGGTCCTTCCGTGCTTCTGTGGTGACTCCTCCTGGCCCAGCCTGGGATGCTGGGGTTGGAAATGGGTCCCAGCAGCCCTCCTTCACCCTGATCAGCCGGGCTGCTCGTTCCACAGCCTGCTTGCCGACAGACGATGGGGGAAACCCCTTCCTGGGTGCCCCAGAGCAGCTTTGGGGTAGGCAAAGCAGGGCAGAGACAGTGTTGGCATTCGCTCAGTGACCCTCTCCCCAAGGGGAGGTGTTTCCTCTACGATCAGTTTATTAAAGTGGTTTTAAGTCCTTTTAAAGCCTTGTGGGGGATTGTGCCTTTCCTTGGTGTCGAGATGTGAGCGTGTGTGTTCCCCCCTCTCTTTTCAGACCGAGGGAGGAGGGGGCATGGCAGAGCCGGGTCACATTTTGCTCCCAATATTGTGATGCTAACAAGCTGTGGAGTTCGCCAAGGCGAAGCGGGGTGACAGGGTTGGCGTGATTCACTCCCCGCTGGCAGCAGAATGGATATCATGTGTCTTATTACGGAGTTAGACAGACAGAGCCCCACCACTGAGAGCTGTCAGTCCTGCCTCCGCTTGACAAAAACAAGCCATAAATAAGCAAATGCTTCACAGCAAGGGGGCGTGTGTGTGTGAGTGTATGTGTGTGTGTGTGTGTGTGTGTGTGAAAGAGAGGAAGAATGGCTCTGTGTGAAATACCCATGGGGGGCTGCATTTGTAACCCCTGTTTGTAAGAGGGAAAATGGGTGGGATTTATGCCGCCGGGTGTCCACAGAAGAGAATGTCTGTCTTCCTATTGCCTTATGTAAGTGTTTGGAAACATAACCTTGTGTACACCAGGCAGTGCACATCTGGGTCAGAGCATGCCAGCACAGGGGGTGTGCAAGCAAGGTCACAACTGTTTGTTTGGGAGGCAGTGTCAGCAGGAGGGGTAGCCAGGGGGTTGCTGTTGCAGAGGTATTTCACTGTGAGGACATAGTGGGATGCTGAGGTTGGTAGAAGCTTTAAAAGTACCTGTTGCACACTCATGTGGGCCTGTCTGCAGTGCTGGTGTTCTGGAAAGATGCAAAGCAGCAGGTTCAGGGAGCACAGAGCATCTCTGAAAAGAGCTGAGCATGGGGGCTGGTTGTGCATAGGCATGGATGGAGTGCCCATCATGTTCAGCAAGCTCTGCCAGCACCTATTAAGGTAGGAGAACACGCAGCTCTCAAGGGCAGGGCGCCTGTCTTGTCTGGGGCAGGAAGGGTCTGTGGTCTTGTCAGAGATATTCTAAGAGAGCATGAGTGAAGGACCCCTAGTCCACGCTCCTGCCTGTGCCCTGTGATGGCTGCAGCCATGTCACCCATCCCCCCCGGGCTGAAACAGGGATTAGCATTTGGTGCCCTGTCTCTTATGGTAAGTGCAGCAGGTTTTCCTGGCAGCCCTGTGCAGCCTCCTTCCTCTGCGGATGCTCTGCCATTCACATCCTCCCAGCAGCTTTCAGCCTCTTCCCATTTTGTGGTGCCCCGGGGATTCCCAGCGAAGGTGTAGAGCCCACATGCAGAGCACTATTTGATCCTCAGTTCGCTTTTCTTGTTCAGCATTCCTGGGTAGCTGAGAAGTAATCCATGGACCCCCGGGGGCCACAGACCAAGGGCTGTAAATCACTGCCCTCTGCTTAAGTCTGTCAGGATTTGTAACTGCCCCTGTGCCTGTGGGAGGGCAGGGGATGCTGTCCTCTGACCTACCAGGTAAAGCAGTGAACCACAAGATTTCCATGACTTTCAGTGCCATATAGAGCTGGTCAGCAGCCCTGTGCCAGTTTTGGGGCAGTGGAATGGGCTGGAAGGGCAGAAACATCAGCCACAGGGCAGGAGCAGTGCACAGTCCAAAGAGGGGCTGGGAGCTGTGGTTTGTCGATCCTTGCAGACTGCTGGTGCTGTAATGGGATAGAGAAGATGCAGCAGGATCTGGGCAGGGATTCTGGGATGAATCTGGCTCCTCTGAGGAATTCACCTCATTGCTGGTGAATGTGCTAGGCAAGCCCTTTCTGCATCAAATGGAGCTACTTTTCTGTGGTCTTGGTCCTTCTGCCTTAGAAGAAGACAGCAGGAAAAAGATATTGCCCTTTCCTCGGTTGATTTCTGCTGGGTTGAAGTCCATCCTTAGGCTGTAGTCCCATTTCCCTAACACACAGAAGTTTGTTTGATTTGAACGTGGAGCCCTGGGCTCCCTTCCCGTCTCAGCCTCCTAGGGATGCAGCATTCCCCCTCTCTCTCATATGAAATGGCGCATCGGTAAGTGCTACTTAAGAAAACACATGTTTTCCCCCTTGAAAGCAGCCCCCCCACTCCCCCCTCACACCAACACCTTTCTTTATTCGACCCAAACCTCACCAAGGGGAATTTGCAACAACTGCGGTGATAAATCCGCCCGCAGATAATTGGCAAGAAAACAACACTTGTGCAGTATATAACGTTTTATGGTTGTTTCATGTACTTTATTATAATACTAATGAGCAGTTATATATCAGGAGCTAACTGCACGCCGGATTAGCTTGTTAGCATGATATGAAACGGCAGAGCAAATAGTCCAGTCCCCCTCACCCGCGCGCCCTCCCCCTACCCCTCGTTCCCATTTGCACTGAGTAATTAGTATGCAAATTAGACCCCGGGACCACACAAGTTCTAGTATATTACAAGGGCTTTATTATGCTCTTGTGAGTAGATGATGGAAGCGGCCCATGACAGTGTTTATCTCACTACCTCTCTCTCTTTTTCTCTCTCACATACATTGGCAGAGAGTAAACACACACTGAGCCGGGCCCCGTACCATTATGACTCCCTGAAGATGCCACCAGCTTGCCTTTATCCCGATGACCAGAGTTAAGAGCCTTCTCTGGAAACACCATAACAATGATGTTAATAATAATAATAACAACCCTGATGATGGTGATGCTAAGAGCAGCCTTGGCTCTGGCAGTCATGGTGATGATTGCAGGAGCAAGAAGAAGGATCAGAGTGAGACAGAATGAGCTGTTTTTCACCTGCATCATGCTGCGGAGGAGCAAGGGTTGGCCTCAGTTTCCAGGCCTGCAGGGATATCCTGCATTCTTGAGCACAGGATTATGGTGTGTTAACTGCTCTTGATGTGTGATGCTCAGAGCTGAGCATCTTTATAGTCTTTGGTGATTTCCAGGCTACTGAGCAATAGATCTTAGCTGAAGTATGCTCCTGGGCTCCTCTCTCCTTTTGTTTTCCATACACCATTCTTGGTGCACCACTTTCTCTTTTTCCCTTTATTTCTCACTGAGGTGGTCTCCAACCATCTATCTAGTGATGGACAGACCTCCCTGAATAGAAGTGCCTTCCATTTAAATAAATCTGAAAGGCACCAGCAGCATCCTCTGCTACCAGCATGACTCATGTCACTGAGGCACAAACTGAAAGCAGTCTCCATGATCCATGGATGCTGTGCTGGGAGATTGAACATGGTGCCATGGGGCTGTACTCCCACTCAGAGACAGGAGCTGAATCTACTAGCTTGAGTGCTCAGCACTCTGTTGAGCTATTAGTTATAATTTCTGGTTGTCATAACCAGGGCTGATGCCAGTGTGGTCACCTGGGTGTGAATGCACGCAGCATCTTTCCCACCCCTGACCCAAAATGCTCTCTTCAGGTCTGAGCTCTGTTGCCTCACTTACTTGGGCATTGAAGCAATAGGTATTGAGGAGCTGGCAGGGGTGAAGGAATGGAAGGAGTCTCAGTGAAACCTCATCCCTACTTACTGGACCCTTGTGCCATGCAGTCACCTCCACAATTGTGTTGGGTTCCATTTCAGAAACAAGTAGGTTTTTGCCCAGAGAATTCCCTGAGGGAACCCTGGCTGTGAAGCTCTTGGTCTTTGACTAAAAGATGGTGTATGAGTAGGCAGCATATGGGCTCTGTGGAAAGTGCTTCTGCAGGTGCCTAGGACTTCATGAAGGTGTGGTATAGTCAGATGTTGGGCTTAGGTGGGGACATAGAGACCTGGATCTGTACCAGACTCTATGCTGGGCTGCCCATGGGGCAGGGCAAGTGTGGAAGACATCAGGTGTTAAGCTGTCTCCAAGGAGATGTATTTTGGGGATCACTGCCAGGATTCACTTTGGTTTGTTCCCATTCACATGGGTTTTTTCTCATCCTGGGAGCTGACCATCCTGGATGTTTGTTGTTCTGGAGGACAAAGAGAAAACTACAGGAATGGTTTGCTTTTCTGGGAGGTGTCTTCCCAGGGCTTAATGCTGAGGAACTTTGTGCAAAAGGCGAGAGAGCCTGAAATCCCAGAGAAAAAAAAAAAAAAAAATTGGCCACATTTGTACTGAGCATAAGCGAAGGGCAGGGGAGGATCTGTAGAGGCGGCAGTTTTTGTAAAGCGCTGAAGTGCCCCACACATCATGCCCTGACAGGCCCTGATGTTAGCTCCCGGAATGGATCACAGGAGACTCATTAGAAAAAACAAATATTATCACACGCTGAAATGATTTATGGAGAAAAATGAAAAATTTTGTGTTGTTGCGTCCTCGCTCCCTGGCTCTCCTTTGCTTTCGCTCAGGGAAGTTATTTATGGCAGCGGGCCCTTAACAAGAGCAAGGCAAAGCGCCGAGCTGCTCGCTCCTGCAAACTGCCTGCATTTGATTTTTATTAGCGAGTTAAAACTTCCTTCTTTTCACCTCCCCCCTTCCCCTCACGCGCCTTTATTATCCCGGACTAACCGAAATGCATTTTAATGCCTACTACTTGTGCTTTTAATAGTGATCCTATCGCCACCCCAGCAGCAAATAAAGTGACATTGACAGGGGGAGGAAGGCCGGACAGACAGCGGGGCAGACAGGAAGGAGTTACAGCCCGCGTGCTCTCGCTCCTCGGCTGCTCGGCGCCAATACCTTCCCAGTAACCCGAGAGCTGTTTTATTGTCAGAACAGCAAATGCACACCCAACCGGTTGCTGCCAATGTGTTCACAGCCCTGGCAGCTGCCACTGTTGAGGCCAGGCGTGGGCAGTGTCCCAGCGCATGGCACTGGGTCCGTGAGAGGTGGCTGGTCCTCTCCTCCCATTCATGACCGGAGGTGGTGGGTGGGAGGCACCACTGTTCCTGTGGGAATGGCAGACCCTCTGCGTCATGTCTGTGACCAGAGGCGGTGGGCAGATCTGCAGCTTCCCCCAGGTTTTGCAAGTGTCCCTGGGTGGGGTCTCCATACCCTAAGCTCTGCTAACTAGGGGGAACAGCCCTATGACTTCCCAGTCGGAGCCCTTGGCTCCCAGCCTCATACAAAGTGCTCCTTCACCATGGCCTCAGTTGGAGGGTGAAGAGGGGCTGGTGCCTTTTCCCTTTGGAACACATCCTGGCCCACTGGAGCAGTTTTCCTGGCCTCAATTCTGCCAAATTACCACCCTGGACTGTGCCCAGTAGGAAAACCCTGGCAGGGGTCAAAGCCAACCTCCAAGCTGCCATATCCCCTCTACTCAGTTGCTAAGAGTCTCCAGGGACACAGTGACTATGCCAGGCCTTGGTCCCCCCCAGGAACTGTCTGGGTGGCTGGACAGATCTGTTCTTCCCTGTCCAACCACTGCCAAAGTGACAGGATAAACTTTCCGGAGCAATGGTTATCATTTGGCCTTTCTCTCCTCTCCCTCTTTGTTGTGGGTCTTTTCACATGGGCCCAGTCTGGGCATCCTCCCAGTCAAGGGGTCCTCCCAGCCTTGGCCACAGCCCTTGACAGTTGCCTTCTTCATGGTGTCCAGGGCTTTCTAGGGAGCTGGGATCCCTGCAGTGGTTAATGCCCGCTGACACCTGCAGCTCCTCAGCTGGTGCTGCTGGCTGGGGGAGGCGCAGGGAGGGGAGATCGTTGGTGGCATTATTATGAAGAGCTCAGCAGGCCTGGGGCCATCCATTGTCCGGGTGGCAAATAAATAAATAGAAGAAAGCAAGTCTTTCCTATGGCTCGGCAACGGGAGGTTAACAGCTGGACATGACATGACAAATTGAGCATTTTTTTTTCCTGCAGGGGCTGATCCCAGCAGCTTGGTGTGAGGAGGAGGGATGAGGGAGAGCAGCTGAAGGAGGGGAGGGAGAAATTGGCTGGGTGAGGGTCTCACTGCTTTGTGGAGAGGCTTTGTCCCAAGCCAGCCACCTCCCTCCCCACCAAGCCAGGGCCCCAGGACAAATCTTTAGAAAACACATCCTCCAGAAGGGAATCCCCATTCCCAAAACACCCACCTTAAACTTGTGCACCTGATTCACACCACGACAGGTCCATGCAGCCAGCCCCCGTGTTGTGTCCCCCCTCTGGCACAGCTCCGCTCCGAAATCAGGCAGCACAGTGCCTTTTAACGGCCAATAAAACCCAGAATTCTCCAGCAGGAAAAGCAGGGAAATTAATCAAATCGTGGATCTGCTGTGAATTACGTGCTCACCTCCCATCTGCCTGTTCAGCCGCTCACCTTCCCCTCCCTGCCTTCAGCCCCTTCGGCTTGCGGCAGGAGGGAGCCTTTATGGCTGTGCCTGGAGCCCTTGCCATTTGTCATGGGCTTAATAGAAAATGTGTTAAACTTACAGGAAATGGCCCAAATGTTACCAACACGTTTAGTTAGCTTGATTTGTTTCTTCTTTTTGCGAGTGGGAGGGAGTGGTTGGTTTAATTTGGAAACTGTGAGATCCAATGGCAGCTGGCTTTGTCTCCAAGAAGGTCCTTCCTGAAAGCCATTGCTGAAATGGTGCCCCTGGCTGAGTGTGCTGCTGGTGGCAATGTTGCTTGTCACACCAAATGCCATCCCTGGCACTTTTTTGAGCTGTGGGGTTTTTTTGAGGCTTCTTCTCAGGCATTTCCACCAAATCCAGCCTCCCTTCTCTTTGAATGACTGCTGCACTGCATGTCCATTGATGGGGTCCATGGGCCCTTCCTTATGCTTTATAGCATGTTGGCACCTTAGGCCTAGCCTGCCTCCATGATTTTTATTCCCACCCTTGTGCCTCTCAGGACCTGCCAAGGACCTTGGTGCCTCCAGGAGGGACAGCTGCAGCTCCTTGGAGGAGCACCATGTCCAAACATTATTCTGTCCAGAGTTGCTGCACAGCCCTTTCTGTACGGTCTCTGCAGTGCGTTGACTTGCTGAAGGCTTTGGGAGAGCTGGAGTCTGCTTTGTGCCACCTGTGAAAACCAGGAGCAGTTATGGACTTGATGTCACTCATATTCAGGCTTCACTGAGTTCCCCTCACTGCATGGGTATGGCTGGAGAAGAACTGCAAGCTCTCGCCCATCCCAGCTGATGTGTCCGAGACCCAAAGAAAGTCCTCTAAAGCAGCAAACGTGACCCAGGCTACCCAGCAGAAGTAACCAGGATGGTTTTTTTCTATGTGGTGGACAACAGTGGAGTCATTGCTGTGACTGTGGTGTGGACAGGCCCAAGGGAGCTGGAGCCATGGTGGGTGGTCAGGAGGGAGACTCTATAAACCCCATCAATCTCCTCCTCTGGCTCCCATACATCTGCTTGCAAAGGGAGGGGGAGGCAATAACCTGGCTATCCACTCACCAATGGCGCTTTGGGAGGTGGAAGGGGGAGGAAGGGGGGAAACGCCAGCCCTGATCCCTTGGCAACTGCGGGCTGAAATATTAACTGGAAGAATGTGCCTTGGCCCCCACACTGGCCTGCTCCAGCACTGCCTCCTGGGGGGGGGAACAGGGAGGGGGCAGCCTGTTTGCACAGGCCAAGTGTCAACTAATTAATAGGAATTTATAGGAACATTTCCAGGGCAGCTGGTTGAGGAGCAGTGGGGGAAGTGCCCCACATTTCCTGAATCCCGGCCATCACCCAGTGCTCTTCAATGCATCTTGAAGGGACAGTAGCTGATTTGATATGCTTGGGGATCTGCATGACCAAAGCAGCTTAGGTGGTCACTGCACTGCTCCTTCCTACCACCATGCAAAGGGGTGCCCATGGCTTGTTCTGCAGACCTCTTCATTCCACGGACACACTTCTCTTCCCAGCTTTAAAGTCTCTGATGTATGAGCCAAATGGGTAAATTTGTTGATGTCCTACAGTAGTTCCATGAGCACCCATGCTCAGTTGAGGAACAGCAAGTTTCACATCCTGCTCTCTGTCCTCCAAGGTACAGGTGTGGATGTGTCCATTCCAGATGGTAATTTCTCCTGTTTTCTCAAACAACATGAAAGATGCTTCCTGGGAAATGAATATGCTCCCAACAGTGTATGTGCTGGATGGTTCCCTCAGAGCACAGGTGTTGCTTCCTCTTGTGTTGACATCAGTGAGAGGCTTTGCTTGTAGATCTGTCCCAATGCATAACATGTTCCTTGGGACAGCTCCCCTCCTGTGCTTTCCTGGTTATGGTGTAGAGATCTTACAGAGGCAGTCAGGATGGAGCTATCGTGGGGTAGGGAAGGGCACAAGCTGGGGGAGCATCCTGGGGTGCCCCACACAGAGCAAGGCTGCAGACTCACGCTCCAAGCATCCCTGAATTTAAGGCCTACCTGGCTGTGATCTTTGAACAAACCAATAAATGAAGTGTAATAACCAAAACAGTGATTGTTTTTCTCACAGTAGCTGTGGAAATCTCTCCCGGGGGAGCATAAAGCTGCCAGCCTCAGGTTTTAGATCACAATCCCACTAACCTTCCTGTCTCCTGGGCAATAGTGTACTGCTGTTGCCCTCAGAGCTAGGCTCTATTTATTATATATACTGGCCTCTGTGTATGGCAGTGTGTTCGTAAAGCCTGATTGAGCTGTAAGGAAAAGTGCACTCAAGGGGAAGGAGGAGACAAATGCCTGATTTGGCCTGCCCTAAATAAGGGCTGATAACCTCCGTGGGTGCTGCCAGAGGGTTCAAGTTGGTCATCCAGATGAAGCTCCAGCTGCACAAAGGTGTTCTTGGATAGCCATCTTCCACAGAGCACCACAACTGTCCCTGCCATTGTAACCATCCCTGAGGTGCCTGAAGGGCTGCAGAAGAACAGCAGGACTTGAACAACTTTCTATGAGCTGGTGGCTTGCCCTTTGCAAGGATCTGCAAAGTCCAGCTTGGAGAAATCGAGATCCCTGACCATGCAGGTGCAGCTTGGAGCAGCCAGCAGATGGGACACCAGCACTTCTGGGGTTGCTGAGTTTAGAGCCTGCAAGGTGGTGTAGCCACTGGATGGTAATGAACAGTTTTGGGTGTGTCTGAAATGATAGTTACATGTAGCCTGGACCAAAATCACCTGCAAGTGTTCACCTTCAGTGATGCATGTAAAACCAGGTCAGCATAGAAAGGACAGTGTTTTGATCTCTTGACTGTGAAGATCTTTGGCCCTGGGCTTGGAAAAACCTCATCAGGGTGGCAGACATTAGCAGGGACCCATGTCACATGCTGTTCAGCAGCACTTGCATGTGCTGGAGACCTTTACAGTTACTGTGCTAGAGGGTGAGGATCCACAGACAAAACCTTGGCCAAAGAGAGAGGAGGGACCTCTACAGGGATGCTGTAGTACCTTGTGGGTGGGTGTGTATCTGTGCACAAGTGTACACAAACATGCCCAGCACAGCTCAGCAGAGCCTTGACTGGACATTCCCATTTCACCTTGCCCAGTTTATCTGTTTTTATACAAGTGTGAAGTGAGGCTGTGATAAAATAGGAGACAAGATAGACAGGACCTAGTCAACCTGCTGGGGGATGGCACGACCGAGGAAAGCCCCAAAGGACAAGCAAGACACTGTTCTCCACTCCAAAACCCCACGATGAGTTGAGCATTGGCTGTAATTACTTCCAGTTTCTCGAAGCATTTACTCCTGGATCAGGGCTTGGTATTTCAGAGCCATCTTCAGACCTACATCTCAAAGGTCACCCTCCTGGTATGGCTGGCAGCAGGAATGCACTCCAGCCAACAGTGTGGCTAGCAGTTGCTGGAGTCATCAGCGTTTCCCTGCTTGTCTTGCTGTGGTTTCTACTGCAATGTCTTTGCTAGGTAAGAGCCCAGTACGGATTGATGTGGCATCTGGCAGACTGCAAATGACAAGGCTGCCCCAGCCAGTCAAGAAGGGGCACAGTGGCACAGCACAGACATAGTTACTCTTCATTGGGGTAATAGGGAGCTAAAAGATCTTTCATTTTCCAGGAATCTGCTCCCTCCCCCTACATTTAGCTTTCCTATATAATATTCCATGCTGTAGCCTATAAATGCTGCTCTGAGCCCACAGCCTGATTGAATTTGGAAGCCTTTGTTTACAGATGTCTGGCTGTACAGGGGTATTTATTGAATTTTCCATGAAATGTTGCTCCTCTAATGCTGTAAAGCACAAGCTGCCCACATCAGAGGAGCTGCGTGTTAAGGGATCGGGTTTCGCAGAGATGCATTGCTCTCCCCGTGCTCTCCCTCGGCATCCTTTCCCTGCCAGTGACGGAAGGTGGGTGCTGGAGTTGGTGCACAGCAGGGACTTAAGAGACTCTGGCCCCTGAGAGGAGGAGAACTGTCTGTCTTGTGCCTCAGGGCTGGATGGTACTTTTGGTCCTGCGAGGCAGCAACTCCAGCCAGATGCAATGCAGCCCAGCCAGTGCTGAGGGTAGAGCAGCCCTCTGCAGGGCACAGCAGCAGCCAGGTCTGCTGCTGGGACTGCAGGTGGGTCTGACTTTGGGCTGTCACAAGTACTGTACTGGCTATTGGTGGCTCTAAAGAGATCTTGATGGCAGACAAATGTCCTCAGGGGTTTTTTGTGCCTTCCTTTGAGGCCTGAATTGTTGGGAAACAGTCAAAATAGTGGATAATTTATTAAGATGTTTCTTTGGTCACTGTCCCTTCAGTTCATCTTTCCTTGCTCATCTGATCCACTGGAGCCCCACATGAAGAAGGCTCTTATCAGGAAAAGAAACAGGATTTTCTTACTGGGGGAGCTTTGTGGAGCCCCTCGGAGCATCCTCTGACCTCAGTGTGTCAATTTTAACCTTTGTCTTGGGAGGGAAATGAGGGAGAGCTTGGTCTGTGAAGGACACATCCGGGACATGCCATTCTTGCAGTGGTAGCTGAAGGAATGTGTCTTCCTTCCTCATGAGGGAAAGTACAAAACCATCTTGCAAAACTCTGGGTCAGGAGCCCCAGGATCTCTGATGTAAAATAAATGATTCTCGGGAGAGAGCATGTGTTCACCATGTTAGAAAAACAAGCCCCCTGCAAACAGCACATACCAAACTCTGCCCGGAGGAAGGGACTTCAAGGGTGGACGGAGGGAGCAGTCTGAGCATCAGAGCACAGCCTGCCCCCCTCTCCCAGGCTGGATCTTCACACTGGTCTGAGGAGGAGGCAGGAGGGATGGAGGCTTGTTTTCTCAGATTTGATTGGTTTATTTATGTTTGGTCCAGGCTCCCATCTGGTCCAACTTCAAACAGGGGCTGCCGCAAAGTGTGGAAGCCACCAAGAGAGAATCTGCAAACAACGGTTGTGCAAAGTATATAAATATTTCTGGACATAAAAATTACTGTGTCTGAAGAGGGATCACATTGAGCTGTGGTGGAGGGTTCCCTGTCCTGCTTGAGATAAATCCTGGAGAGTGGCTGGAGCAAGGAGAAATATGTGCTTATCTACAGTTTACATGTGCATGTGCAAGGGCAGAACCAGGCCTGCTGAGTGCTGCTATGCTGGAGACTGCAAGGCAAGGAGAGGACAATGAGGAAGTCTGTCTGTGTGTTCCAGATATAATAGTCAGCATGCAAAAATGTCCACTGATTTGGGGGGCCAGAATTGAATTTCGGGCTTGTAACTCATTGAAAAATCCAGCATGGTGTGTCTCAGCTTCCAGAATATAGCAGCTGCATTTGAAAAGTTTGGTGTAGATGCTGGACATGAACACTTAATTGAAGATAGGGAGAAAATCCAGTTCTGTTCACAATGGCATTTTGTGCTGTTTGAACAGGAATGAGTACATGGGCCAGCATCCTTGTGCATCCCCAAGCAATGCAACTGGGGGTTTCAGAACTGGCTGCTGGATTGTAAACCAGATGAGCTCCAAGATTTCGTTTGGATGGCATTCCTTCAGGGAAAAATGGGCAATGGCTGGCATTACACTTAACCTAAGACAATGTCTGAATTTGTGATGCTGAAGAGGGCATGAAGGCTACGCAGAGGAATTTGTAACTTATGCTGCAATGGAGGGAACTGCAAATGCCTCTGAGGGCAAAGAAATGGTGTCAGGGTAGAGAGGACAGTGCATGCTAGGAGGGGATGCTCAGGTATAGGAATAGCATATGGCATTCCCAGATGCACTTCTCAGTATCCAGGTAGTGGTCCTTCCTTGTGTGAGGTAATGTATATTTCTTTCTGGGATGAAGAGAGGGGCAAGGAGAACACAGCCACCTCTGTGGACTTATTGATACATTTGGGAACATTTGGGGGTGGTAGGTCTTGTGGGGTTCACCAGGAGTGTTCCAGCCTGAGACATGCATTCTCTGTGCCGCAGCTCCCTTGAGCTTCAGCTGTCCATTGACTTCTGACCACAGGAACTGGAATCAAACCATGTGGGAGAAATCCAATCAGGCTATTCATTCTCAGATAAGACAGAGAAGAACCCAAAAGCAGTTATTTCTTTAGTTGAGTCCCAGCTAGGGGATACAGGGCTGTTCCAGATCAGTGAAATGAAATCTGAATGGTTTATGTTCCCAGGATTCAAAGGTTTTAGTCTCTCAAGATACCTCTTAACATTGGCACACCCAGATGTGCCATAGGCAGCAACTTGCATTTGTCACTCCCTCAGGGAGAGCCAGGTGCCAATTGCCAACCATGGAGAGGAGTGACACGGTGTGTGTGGTTGGATTCTGTCCTTTCCTCTGCTACAGAGCTGCATGGTTGATGTCCCAGCCTTCCTTCAAGAGAACATGGCAGCTAGAGCATAGACTTGGCCAAGAGAAGTCATCCAGCTCTATCCAGGCTTGGGGATTGTTGCATGCTACATCAGGCAACAGTCAGCAGCAAGGCAAAGCCAGAAGGCCCCTTAGGAGCAGACACAGTATGCTGAAATTCCCAGTGTGCCTCTTTTCCCTTTAGCAGGGACCAGCATCAACTCCATGTGAGTGCTAAACCCCACCACCCTGTGGTACAGGTCTGCTTCTCCTGGAGCTGTGACTCTCCTGCTGTGCAGGCACCACCAGCTTCCCACATTGGGGCTCCCCAAAACTGTAAAAGACCTGGGGAAGTTAGCCGGGAATATCTCACAGTTGAATTCAGCTGTTTGAGATGGAGAGCATCTAAAATACGTCCTGCCCACGCAGAGGCCTGGCCCAGCCGCCGGCAGCCGCTCTCTGCAGCGGCCCTCTGTTAAACCTGATCCCTTGCTTTAAGGGGCTGCCTGGTACTTAGAGGAGACCATAAATAGCGATTTATAAACGATCTTCACGCCGATTCCTCTGCCGCCGCTCAGACATCAAAGTCTATAATTCACGCCCTCCTGCGTCCTGAGCCTTGCAAAACTGGAGCCTTTGATGTGAGCCCCCCTCGGTACCTGCGTGCAGGGCCGGGCCTGGCTGGGCTGCGGGCATGTGCGCTGCGTGCAGCAAGGCGCCAGGCCCACTCGGCCAGGCTTTTTATAAGGTGTCTGCTGTCACTCAGCCTGTTCCTGAGCCTGTTATCCCCTTCGGCCGGGCCGTGTGGGACGGCTCTGGAACAATGGGAAAGGACCGGAGGGAGATTGCTGGGGGCAGCGTCCAGAAAGCACCTGGCTTCTCCTTCCCCCCTTCCCCCCAGCACCTGCAAATTAATGGAAACTTCTCCTTCCAGTAGTGCTGCCTGTGCTGTTTAACAAGTCCAACTGCATGCTCTGAGGGCTAGAAACCAGCCTCGCCTCTTGGGCTGCAGATGGCTCCCAGGATCCTTGCCCAGCCCAACTGTTCTTCTGGCAGGGGCAAACATTGGTTTGAGAACAGTGTGGTGTGAACAGTCAGTGATTATATGTAAGGTGAGGCTAAAAAGGAGTTTCTGCAAGATGAACAGTTTTCTCTTCCTCATACATGTGAAACTGCAAAATAGAGACTCCATGTTGTGGTCAGGCTAAGGTCTAAGTGAGCCTTGTGGGACAGGTGTCCCTGGGCATGTGTCACCAGCCTGGCAATCTCTTCCTCTTTCTTCTGCCTCTTTCTACCTCTGTTTTTTAGTTCATGGAGCTGTGGAGAGGACTTTCAAGATGTGAAACCAGTGCAGACTCTTGAGAAGGCACACATCTGTGGTCACATCCCTCTTAAACCAAATGATTGTTCAACTGCATTGTTCAAGCTTGACTGTGGTACCAAAATGCTGTGAGAAGGGAGAGAGAGAAGGCTTAGGTCTGTATCCCTGACCATCTTCATCACTGCCAGTTCAGCCTCTTGATCCCTACATGAGGGCCTGCAGGGTCAGGCACCAGAGCTGGATAAGTCACATGTAAAGCACAAATGAAACTCTGTCCATAAAATAGCTGCCTGGTGTGGTATGAAATACTTTGTCTTGCAAGCCAAACACTGCAAAGTTGATAGAGACTTTTGGGATGTTGGGAGGATTTCAATGTATTTTGCAGCTGGGATGGTTGTGGCTTTATTTTATTTTATTTTATTTTATTTTATTTTATTTTATTTTATTTTATTTTATTTTATTTTTATTTTTATTTTCTGTGAATGTCTATAGAAATGTATTGAGAGAGTCTTGCATATGCTGTAGGCTGGCAAGTGGGGAAGAAAGGGCATGAATCATGTCACTTAGCTCTGTATTTAATCATATCAAACTGGTTTGGTTCTCCAACAAGTCAACATATATTATCTGTGTAAAAAAGGCATTTTACAGGACTAGAAGTCTAAATATCATTTATAAATATTTAATTCTACAAGTGATCTTTGCAAAAGAAGAATAGCTCTTCATTATCATACCTGTGTCTATTGAAATATCACCATTATTTATCATCCACTGTTGGTGCAGTGTCCCACTTGGGCCCAGAAGAGTTATTTTCTACCACAGGAGGCTACCATAGGACTGGTCTCATCCTTCTCCCCATGCAAATGTTTGAAATGGGACACACAAGCAGAGTCCCCTGCTGCCCTGGCCCCCAACTGCACCAGCACAGCAGCAGGAAGGTCACTCTGTGGAGGTGTTCAGTGACACAGTGTCTAAGCTTGGGAGAGCCTCATGCCATCAGACTCCTTAACCTTAGCAGTCAGAGCTGCTGAAACCCTCTTGGTCAAAGAGTTTTACTGGAGCACTGGTCACCCAGCTAATTGTGAAAGTGCCCTGCTCTGCTGCAGCTGGACTGCTCCTATGTTTGTCAAAGTGAACCATAAAAAGCAGTGGCCTCCCAGATCATCCTGTCCTCATACCCATCCCTGTGGCTTTCTGCCTGTTTAATCTCTCTGACATTCAGCCCAGCTTTGCCCTGCTCTGTTTTGACTCCTGACAAGCCTTTCAATTTGCTCTCCTCTCTGAAGAGCTGAGAAGCCATTGATAGCTCTCCCCCTGAATTATTGAACCTCCGTGTCGGGTTTCAGGCCCCAGGGAGCAGCCCCGCACACCATTGATCTGTAGGGCTCAGGTTCATCCTGCTGCTGGCATACGCCTGTCCCTGGATCCCCAGGCAGACATTGCTCTCTGCATGCATGGATGGCTTCTTGCTCTGCTGTGGGAGGAGACTCCCAGCTTTTAGGGACAGGGCTTTAAAAGATGGCACCTCTGGGGTGTGCATCTTGCACCATCATCCTCCATCTATTGGACAAGGGTGGGAGAAGACAGACCTGTTTGCGTCCATCTTCCCATTTGTAACCAGCCTGACAGCTCAAGAACTTTGAGCCCTGTGTGTCCCCTCCTGTGAAACAGAGGTAGCACCAAGATCTTCTGTTGGAGCAGAAGGACAGGAAGGGACAAAGGATTAGTCTGGTTAGAGAAGGGGAACCTCTGACTTTGGTATTCTTGGAGAAAAAATCCTCCCTGGAGAAGACACAGTGTCAGGGAGTATCTTGCTTAAACCCCACTGGTGTGTTGCCCCAACTGCCCAAGACTTTCCTCTTGTCACTGCTGTGCAGGCTGATCAGAAAGCAGACACCCATTTGCACTAGAAATATCCTCAGTGGTTTCATATGCTGTAGTGAATTGTTTTCCAAAGACCATGGAAATGTTTCTTGACAGTCTACTGAAGACTGATAGCGTTTTTCACCATATTTTCAACAGGAACATTATTCATTCTCTTTTTTCACTGCCATCCTTACAGCCACTGCATCATGAAAGGAAGCAGGGAGCAGGTAGCCCTCACACAGCAACCTGTGTCACCATGTGTGTCCCCTGGCACTGTGGGCAGTGCTGATTATCCAGGAAAGAAGAGATTTTCTGTACTCCATCCCTACCTTACTTAGACAGGGCATTTTCAGCCCCTGGCCGCGCCATGGTCCTTCTCCCAAAGGCTGGCAGGATGCAGGGGCATGGCAGAGCCAGAGTGCAAATGCATTTCAGTAGAGGGGGAAGAGGAAGGGCAAGTGTGGATTTTATTAAGTGATAACACATCTTCAAATCAGATTATGGGAAATTTTCGGGGGCACCTCAGCATTGATTGGCTGGGCCAGCATTGGCGAGGCTGTGTGGGAGCACGTCAGAGCATGTGCAATCGGATCCCTTCCATTAGCCTGATCGATAGCCACCGTGTGGGGGGAGTGGGCAGGAGTGTGGACAAAACTGCATAAATATATACGCAGGAACCAAGAAATCACATTACAGCTAAAGAATCCGAGCACAACATGGGTAACCCTTTCACCCCAGGCCAGGGGGGAGCATTAATGCTTTCAGGGCAGCCCTCTGGCTCCAGTGCTGGATCAGAGAATGACCAGGTTGTGGCTTGGTGTAGCAGTAGGAAGCAGTGAGGCACCACTTCCCTGTGCCTGGCTTGCTGGAGGCCAGGTGTGTTTCTTTGGCTGCAAGGGGTCTGATGGCACATGCTCTCATATACATGATGTGGTTGGGCACCAGGAGCTTGAGCAGCCTATGCATGGTGTCCCCTCCAACAGTGTCCCCACCACTCTTTGAAATGGAGTACTTGTGGATTAGTATCAGACACCACATCCATGTGATGCACAAGGAGAAGGAGCTGCCAAAGGGCTTGAGAGTCACCACAGAGCTGAGCCAAGCCCAGCCTGCAGGCCACGTCTTCCTCCATCACTTCTCACCAGCAATTTGCTGTGCAACCTCAGGAAAGTGGGAGTTATTGGTCTCCCTTCTGCATCATCCATCATCTTCAGCAACCCCTAGTGCTTGCAGGCAGACAGAGGTTGATGCACCCAGTCCCATGCAGCCTGAGAGCAATAAGGGAGAGGAAGGAAGGAAGAACATCAAAAACCATGGGACAGAGATTAAAATTGGATGAGGGGGATCTCAGAGAGAGAAAGCCAGAGAGCTAACATTGAAGAGACAAATAACACATTTATAAAATCTTCTCTGCTCTTTACAATCCTAATAATTCATAGGAAATGCAACAGAGCTTGCTGTCTTCTGAGTCCTCGTCCTTTACATCTCATGTTTAGGATTTCTGAACAAACAAGTGCCAGAGAAGAACAATGCAGATGCGGGAGCCTTCCCACTTTCACCTGCAGTGTGGTCTGGAGACCCAGGATTTCAGCTCTCTCTCCAAGCCCCACTTATCACATTTCCAGGCCCTCCCCAGCCATGCCTGCCTTTCCAGTCCTGTTTTGACACTTCTAATTAGCAGACATTTAACACCTTGTTTTGCTTGGACTCTGCCTTCAGCCAGACAACACATCGATGGCCTTTGACTTCTCCCCTGACCTCGACGAACCTGGCAGCGCAGAGCTCTTGGCATCCCTCTGAACACATCCTGTCCAATTTCCTCCTGCTGCCCTCTGCTCCACAGTCCCCACGGCCCTCCCCAGCCGTGCCGGGGCGAAGACACGGCGAGATGTGACGCGCAGCCTTTCCCTTCGTAAGCGCTTTCCTGAACATGATTTAAAGCACTGAAGCAAGAAGAGGGGAAAAAAAAAAGGACCCGTAATAAAGTCAGCACTCTGCTTATTAAGGGGAAAAGGCTGTGCTTTACTTACACTAACATTAATTAGATAGATATATAGGGAGCAAAGAGACGTCTAGGAAATTTATAGAGGGCCCCTAAAGATGGATGTGAGGATTGACAGACAGCAGCTCCCTTAGAGTGCCAGGAACAAGATAACTGGGAAGCAGTGATGGGGAGCCAAATGGCAGTGGTCTCAGTGATGCTTAAGTACAGCAAATATGAAAGTAGATGAGGATGTTTCAACCTGCCAAAAACACCTGGGGGTGCCATGTAGCTGTAAGGAGATGCAGATGGGGAATTTGGGGAGGTTTCTGGGAGCATCCTTAGAGAGGAGCGTGTCTCCCTCTCCTGTTCCCCTCTGCTGGACAGGTAGACAAGTGTAGTGGTAGCTGAAGTCTTTTAAGCAATACTTTGTCTTTCATTCTCCAGAAACCTGTACTCATCTGGATGCCATTACCAAATTGAGGAGACACTCAAAGCTGTTTATTTTCATTGTGAGACTTTTCTCCCTCTGCCTCCTTTGTCACTGCACAAATAAAATATTTTCCTACCATTCCCAGCGTTGGACAGACAGCAGAGCAGCAAACCCATCATGGCCTTTTCATGATCTCCTGTAGAAGGGTGCTCTGTTAGCATCTGATAAGAGTTGATCCCGTTCTTCTCAGGGTATCATGTTGAGGTGGAAGAGCTGTCCCTGCCCCAGCTGCCACAGCTCCCATCCACACACAGTGGGGCAGAGCCATGTGCATGCCACTAACACACTAGAACAGGTGACCATCCTCTTGGTTCTTTTGGGCCTGCCTTTATGGACATCTGGACCATCCTTTTCTTGTGTTTCTGTGTAGGGAGGTGACCACAATCTGTGGGTCCAGCAGGGGTGACTGAGCCCATACCACCTGTATGCTCTATGCTTTTCACCCACCTTCCTCCCTCCTCATGTGTCACATTGCAGAGGGCAGAACTCCTCACCACCCTTTCCCAGAGGTGCTTCAGCAAGGACATATCTGGAAGTATCCTGTGACACCTTTGCTACTGTTTAACTTTCCTTTTTGCCAAGACAGTTAGCATCCTTGGGCTTTCTTCACTCTTCTCCAAGCATTTCTTTTACCTGCAAGGACAAAATCTGACCGAAACAGGAAGAGAAGCTTAACTGTCCTTGCAGCCCCAATGGAGAGGCTGTCAGGCACTTGCACACCAATGAGAGACTTCCCCAGCCTGCAGAGCTGGCTGTCTTGTTCAATCTCTGTTCCCATCCACTTTGCACAGGAGCTTCCACACAGGGGAGAGCCCAGGGCTACATGGGAGACTGCGACAGAGGTGGGAGTTCAGCTGAGGTCTCTTTGATCTGTAGACTTGTGCTTCACCATAAGCCCATCCTATTCTTGGATTAGGGCTTGTAAAATGCTTGTGGCTGCTGCTGATGAGCAGAGGGTGAAGGCTCTGAGGTTTTTATTTGCAATTGCTGAGGCAGGCCCTTGTCTGTGTCCATGAGCTACGTCAGGGCCACTCATCAGCCTGCCCTGCCTTTGCTTTCTGAACTGGATGTCTCCATCATGCCCAGGCAATGTCCCCTCCCCTCTTTCTCCCAGCCTGGGTTAAATATAGCAGCTAACTTTGGTGGTGATTAGTAATAAAATTTTAACAAGCATCCATATGAACGTCGTTCTGTCACTTTTATGAGGCCATTTACAGCAAGGAGATATAAGAGCACCTTAAATCTCCCCCTAACAGGAGGGGTCATGTCAGAAGGGTGAGCAGCAGAGGGCCCAATGTCCCGTATCACCTGCCTGGTGGCGCTAAAGGTACTCCCTGTCCCCACATTGGACCTTTATGGAGGTGGGTTTGGCTTGACCAGTCACTTTCTGGACTAGAGAGTGGAAAAGCACAGAGACGCTGTAGGCTGCTGGTGCCCACAGGCACTGCCCATCTGCAGAGGAGCACAGCACAGGGATTTTGTTGGAGCTGGGGGCAAGCACGGTGGCATCAGGTTAGCTCAGGCCCTGTGGCAGGGCAGAAGCCTCAGTTTTAAGGCATTGCGCTTACAAAAATAAACTCCGGTAGGAAAAAGTGTTCACACCAACCATTTTCCATTTGCTTCCCAAGCAAGCTAACTGCAAAATGTGGAATGAATGGTTCCTGTCTCTTTGCCCAAGCCTAAATTTGGGGCCTGACTCTACTCTGACACTGCCTACCTTTTTAAGAAAGGCTTGTAAAAGCCATACACCCTTCCTTGTTTCCGATCCGTTTGGCTGCACACCAAGGGCAAGGTTTGCTCTGGCTTCCAGCAGTGTGGATCTGCCCCGTCCTCAGCCACGTCAGAGCCTGCGTAAGCAGGATTGGATTCAGTCCCTGCTCGGCAATATATGTGTGAGCAGCTGAAGGGATTCTTTCCAGGAGAACAGTAGAGGGAATGAGCCTTCGTGTTTCCCATGTAGTTACCACACCAGCTTTGCTACTGTCTGTTGGCTTAATTTCTGTCCCTGAAAACTTTCTGCCTCTGGTGTTGCTCAGGATGGCAGCTGTATCAGGTTAGGACAGGTCCCAGGTCTGGCCAGGCTCTGGGCAGAGCACCAGGGACAAGCACAGTTTCTGGCAGTGATCCAGCCAGCAAGTTCAGGATGTCAGATGGCACAGCTGGTATTTCATGCTGGGAAGCTCCTCTGCCCCAGGTGGGAGGCAGCAGCAAATTTCCACACCTGTTGAAATCTCCAAGTGCCCAGAGGAGGGCAGAGGGGATCCAGGACAGGGAGAGATGCTGTGCCTTTCTCAGGGTCACAGAACCCTTTGAGTTATGGCAAACCTCAAAATAGAGCCCTTCTGTCCTGATAGCCATCAAACCACGTGGCTTCACAACTGCTCTGCGACACTCTTTTCGTGTGGGTGCTCTGCTTCCTGTGCCAGCAGTGCTGGGTCAAACACAGCTTCACCAAAAGTTTTAATATTAAGAAAAACACCACAACTTGTGGTCTGAGTTAGGAGTAGAAGTTTAGGTTCGTTCCTTTTTCTAGTTTTGTTTCTTCAAAAAAAGGAAACACACCTTTGAGTAGTGAAATCAGAAAATAAGGAAGCAAAATGTTTCCAAAAGAAGGTCTTGTTTGTTGTGAGCACTGGCTGGTCATTATTATTATTTAATGTAAATAGTAATGTCTATACATATACATTAGTTGTGTAAAGACACCTGATATTCAACCTGATATACACTACCTAAGCACTAACTGTGCAAGGCAAGAATAAAAACCACCTGTGCAAAGGCAAGGGAGCAGAGCAGGGAGCAGATGCCTTGTTCTGGGTTTACAGCTGGAGCTACAATTTGCTGATGCTAACCGGATTCTTTCCAAGGAGGTGAGACAGAGCATCCAGCAATCCAACCTGTCTTTTACATAATGATAAAATTATATCTGTGATATCATGGCTAATGATAAAAGTAAGAGGAAAAGGTCGGTGTAGATCATTATGATTTTCTGGTGAGGAGGGCAGAAGTCAATAGGTGGCTAAATCAGACTGCTATTTTTTTCTCAGAAGAAGGTGAGTTTTCCATGTTTGAAAATTTCATTCTGGAGACTTATGAGATATAGTGGTCCTCTGGTTTTGACTAAGTGGGAAAGTGATTCCACTCTGGTGCTGTTTCCTATGAAAAACAAGGCTGTGTGAGCCAGCAGCCCAAGCGACAGCATCTTCAGTACTCCCTGTATTGCTTGCAGGCCATAGAGTGAAGCAGGGATAAAAGCACAAGACAGCTGCTGGCAGCTTTTGGGTGAAAGGGAGCAGTGGCTGCTGCCAAGCCAAGATGATGTTGGCACTGCCTGTGCTTGGCAGCAGCAGGGTGACTCCATGTCTTGCTCCCACACCGCTCTGTTGAGTTTCACTTGGAGCCCAGGCTCCCTCTAAGCTGATATTTGGGTTTTTTCCTGATTGCTTCCTTGGATGAGATGAGACATCTGTATCCCTAGGAGCAGGAAGGATCCAGTGCTCCCTCTGTGCATCACTTCACATTGCTACTGAGAGAGTCTTGGTACCCCAGATGAGATTAGTGAGCCGGGATGTCCCACGCATCCTTGGTGCTATAAATTACATCCTCCATCCTCTCTACACCCACGCATGTGCCACATGTTCACTGTGCATTTCAGTGCAGTCATTGATAAAGATTGGGATCCTGGGATCACCACAGTGATCTGTTTGCAAGGGTAAGTTGTCTGAGCTTGGCAGAAGAAGGTACCTTGAGGCCTCTAGTAGGTCAGGGAACCACAAGATGATGCTGGGGGAAAGCAAGCCTCTGGATGGTGGGATGCAGGGGTAGCCCTGCTCCATGGGGTTAGAACCTTCTCCAGCAGGAGGTCAAAAAGGCAAAGTTTCTTGGGAGGTGAATTATCAGTGGGAGCAATATCGTCAGGTCAAGCACATCGGTGCTGGGGTAATACAGTTAAGGTGCAGAGCCTTGGAGGGAGCCCGGCCGAGGAGTGCAGCATTAAAGCAATGAGCCCAGCTTAATCTGCCCCAAGTGAGGGCAGTGGGGTCTTTAATATTGTGTCAGGCTCGCAGGCCCTTGTTGGCGGGTTATTCTTCACGGCAGCTAATGCCACTGGGCTAACTGAATTAGCCCCTCCTTCCGCGGGGTGAGCATGGGGTTGCCGGGAGGGCGATCGTGCCTCGCAGCTGCAGGGAGAGCGAGTGATGGCCTGGAAATTCAATCAGGTGAGGAGCCATTGCCATCCCCGAAGGACAGGGAGCAGCCCAGTTGGGGAGGAGAGCCCAGACAGGAACGCCAGTGGCTGGCTCCATGCGGTCCCTGGGCAGGGCCGTCCCTCCAGGGATTGCCCCCTGCTGTGGATGGCATGGAGTGCTGTCCTGCAGTCTGCTGCTCTGCATCCATCAACCTTCTGGGAGCGCCTCAGTGGAGAGCTCATCCATACCTCTGTGCTCATTTCCAACTTGCTCATGGCTAGGTGCCATATTCCCTTACACATCCATAGGGAACTATGGCACAGGGACATGCTGGGTGGGGCATGCAGTGTGTCTCCAGCCAAGATGGGCATCCCTGGGTTCATCCTCCAGCAAATTTGCAGCATTTCTGTTTGACTGGATGTGAGGGTTGACCAGATGGCCTGGCCCAAGGAATCGGGGAGTGGGCCTTCTCTCTGGCTTTGCTGTTGGGATGGCATGCTCCCCAAACAAGCCCCACTGAGTGATTGATTACATGATACCCTTTGTAAAGCCCTGAGGGAAGTGCACCTAAGGAGGACAGCTTAGGGGCTGAGTACAGCAATGGCCTATCAGGAGTCCCCCACAAGGACTGATTTTCTGTCCTTAACAAATGGAAGGGAAAAAGAAACTGAACCTTGTAGGCATTTGCTTGTTGTCCTCCAAACCTGTCACTGCTTTTTTTTCTCTCCCTGTCCTAGCAATGGCCTTCTTCTTCACATCTAATTACAAGCACATTCCTGGCTAATCCTGCAGCACATCCTGAGCGGGTGATGATGGTCCTGTCCAGCACTGCCTGGATGGTGCTGAGCTCACCTGTGTGCCTGGGGTCTGGGACAGCCTGCACCCAGATGTGGTGCCACTTTGTCAGCTCCAAAGGCAGGAGTGACTGGCAGAGGCCACAGACAATGCTGTGGTCTCAGGGACTGGGACAGCAGAGCCATGGCAGAGGGTTGTTCCCTTCCTATAGGATGCAGTGTCTCGCCCCACCACACCAGCCCTTTCTGCACTGAAGCCCCTGTCCCTTTGCTCCTGCCACCAAGGCAGACAGAATCCTTTGCTTTCCCAGATGCCCCTTTGATCTTCAAACCTGCCCCATCTCTCTCTATCCCCCCTTCTCTCACATTATTATAAATGGAGGCTTTGGCTGCCTTTAAATAGTCATATCTCTCAGACAAGCTCATGTCAGCCATAAATTTTACTGTAATTATGATTTTCTAAGTGGGTTGACTGGAGCTATTTCCGCTTCAGCCTCAAGTTACTGCACATGTACCGCCCCCCCCCACCCCAGGGCCTGGCAGCCTCATTTGTTGTCCCTCTAATTGTCATTTCTCCCATACTCACTTGGGCAGAAGCTGGAAGGAAAACTGACTGCTTCTGGCCCTGGCCTTCTTGGTTTTCCCACCTGGGAGGGGATTTTGGAGGAGGGGAGGGAGCTGCAGAGGCACTGGCTGCCTCTAACACAGGCAGGGGGAATGGCTGCAGAATCCCACCATATGGATGCCCTTACTTCTCGCTGCTCTCCCTCCTCCCCAGCTGAGTGAAACCAACCCCGACGTGTGAAAGCTGTAATTGCAGGTAATCCCCCCACACTGTGCATGGTTTGAATTTGGCAGAGCAGGAATGTGGAAGGGAAAAGGGGAATTACTGCCCAGACGTGCTGCAGGGCCAACATCTGCACGAGTCATCAGTGCACATCTGGCTGCAGCAGCCTTGTAGCCCAGCCGGTCACTTTTTAGCACCCACCTAAGGGCAAGACATGGGCACGCTGGTACTGGGAACCTTGGATTATTGGAGGAATTACTCCTCTCACCTGCTATTGCTGCTGATGTTGAGTGGTCACTCACACTTAGTGACTTTGTTTTTCTATTTGTAAAACAGATTTAGGCTGTGTGCAGTGCCATACTCAAGGGTACCCATCTCTAGCTCTTCCAGAGAGAAGAGTGCCTGTGCCACCATCTTCCAGGTTTGCCTAAGGCTGGCACTGCTTTACAACACCCCCAGAGAGATGCTGGAGCAAAGGAAGAGATTCCTGCCTCCATGTACAGCTGAGATCAATGAGGTGGGAGTCCCGTGCTTACCTTTTGTTTCTCTTGAGCATCATCCCAAGAGACAGCAAGCTTTCTGGAGCATTTTTGCTTTGCAGAATCTGGCCTTTGCAAAGGAAGAAGGCAAGCAGGATGGGCAAAGTAGGATCAAATGCTGTCAGTACCAGACGGTCTGTGTTGTCTCCAGGTGCCGTGGACCCCAGTGACCTGTTTACACTGAATAAGGATGGAAAACCTCCATGGCATTGACAAGATGTACTCTTGGTAATTCCTTGCATTTTCTGGCTGTGGCTGGCAAGCTTGTCCTGCACTCTAGGAAGGTTGCTGGGACCAAGGAGGGAGCAAAAAGGGTGGGGGATGTGGAATGGCTCAGGGCACAGACAGAGGCTGAGATCTTGGTGTGGGGAAGCTGTTTTATCCAATGTCGTTTTTCTGTGTCTGGGCTTGATCTGATCTCCAGTGAGAGGGAGGTTAGAGACAGGCAAGCTGAAGATCCACCCATGGCTATTCTCTGGGTAAGGGCTGGCCCTGGAGGGCACTCTGACTGTCTCATCCCTGATTGTCTCAAGCCTGCTCTGTCTCCTTGACAGAAAAGACTTGCTGAACTTTCTCATCCCGACCCCTCTTCTCTGAGGTTTTGTGGGGAATGTGCATTGTCAGGGAGTAAATCCTTGCTGCCAGTGAGCCACAATGTGCTGCAGGACTTTAAGCAGCAGGTGTGTGTTGTTCATCTCCTCACAAATACTGCTGAGCACTCTTCTTCATAAGGAGCCTGCCTGGGGCTGCCCAGAAGCAAAAGCACTTTTTGTTCAGTTGCTTACACCCCTGCCTGCTCTCCCAGCCCTCAGCAAAGCAGCCTGACCTCGTTCAGTGAGACAGCAAAGACAAACTCCTCCCAGGCAGGCGCGGATTCCCAGATAACCCCCCGGCTTTCTGAGGGCAGTGCAGGTTTCAGAAGCATTGTCTCTTTGGAAATTAATTTTCCTGTCGATTTCCTTATTTCTCTTAATTGATGAGGGGCAAGTCTTAGGCATGTTGCCAGCGGCACCAGCCACAGCCTCCCGTAGGTATCAGTAGAGCCAAAAGCACTAGCGCTGAGGGTTGGGGAGTGTAATGAACTCTCAGAGGACTCGTTGCAGCTCAGCCCATGCTCTAGATTAGCTGAGGAATCATCTGGCCCAGCTATTAACTGTCCCATTTAACATCATAAATTATTAACCTAATTTTGAGGAGGGTTGGTGACGGATCATGCTGATTTCGTCCGCTTTTCTGCAGCCTCTCGCACAGCCTGCTGGTGTGGAGTAAGCCATGGGCAGGGCCTGAGGGTCTGTGCCTCCAGAGAAGAGAAAAGACATGGCAGCACAGTCAGCCAGCTGCAGAAGGACCAGCTCTAGCTCTTCCTCCAGTCCACTGGAGAGTTCAGGGAGAAGTCTAAGCAGAGGGAATCCCCCACTATGTCAGACGTGCCTCGGGGAGGAGCAAAGCCACCCACTCCTCAACACATCTGCACTCATGTGGGGCACATCTGCACCCCTGTGCAAGGATGTCCAGGACCTCTACCCCTTGTTGGGTACTAGTATGTGCTGGCCACTCTCAGTGGAAGTCCTGACCAGAGGCATTTTTAGCTAGCTGAAGCTCCTTAGTTCATATGGCAAAGGCCTGGAGGCAGGAGTTTTTCATCCTATGCTTGTTGTAGACTAGAACTTGTTTGAAAAGTTTCCTTCCTGGGAAAAGTTTTAAATAGAATTGTGGGGAAAAGTGGATTTTTTGCTATAAAATTTTTAAATCTTTCAGAAGGTTTTTTAAAGCCAATTGAAGTTTAATAAAAATTTAAGGGATACCATCCTTTCTTTCGCCTTTGTCTTTCTTCGAGAAGAGAGATATGTGCAGGAGGAAGGGGCTAAGAATTGCACTCAAACAAGCATTTCTTTTAATTGATTGGAAAAATTTTGAAATCATTTCGTCTGTTGAAAAAAAAATACAAACCTGAAGGGAGAGCAAGCTCTGAAATCCTTGTAAAATGCCTCTTTCATTCTAGCGGCACCAAAAGGACTTTTTGTTTCCCCACAAGCAGCTGTGCTTGGTGCTGCCTGTTTGTGGTGTGTGAGCACACGGCCCTGGGCTGGCCTTGTGTGTGTCCCCAGCTCTGTCCCACAGAAGGGCGGGGGTGGCATTTGGAAGTCAGTGTTGTCCCTAGTCCCACCTCACTTCAAGGCTGCACAAGATTCAATGGCTGTGGGACCAAGCATCACTGCTACACATCACCCTGGATGGAGGTGCTTGGGGGTCAGGATTAGCAGGCTGAATTGATGGTAAAACACACCCCAAAAAAACCCCAAACACAAGCACAAAGAAGTGCTTTTGGTTATGGTGAGAACGTGGAAAAGTGTCAGAGTCTATCTCAAATTCACAAGAGCCTGTACCACTAACCTGCTCATCCCTGAGTACCCACCTACTAACCACAAGTGCCTGTAGCTCATCGTGTGCTTCCTGCCAATCTTTCCCTTAAACAGTGAAACAGGGAGTCCTGAATTTGCAGACTCACAGCATTGGTGCTCTCATACTCCCTGCAGTTGATGTCAGGCTTTACACATGTAGAGTAGAGGAGGAAATCGCCTTTGCCAGAGGCCCAAACCTCATTGTGCACGTGCAGTACAGCCCCACACAGGACTGATGGCCAGCACACGGGCATAAAATACAGCGCCCTGCCATAAAACATGCACTGCTAGTCTATATATTTTGCAATCCCTTTAAAGATTTTTTTTCTTTAAACCCCTCACCCTAGCTCCCTCCCCGTTCTCCCCCCAAAAAATTATTATAAAGAATTATTGCCATTAGTACGTCTTTCCCAGTGAAAGGAGAAAATCGCCTCATTCATAATTTATACCCTCAATTACTATTAATAAAGAAATATTTCAGCAGAAAATCGCCTGGGAAAATTACACGTAACATTGCATTAACATTCTATTTGAACATTTTCATCACATTTGTTATAGAGTTAATAAGAGGGATATGCTCCCCTGACTTCTTCATGAAATTATGGGCTGCCTATGATAGTTTAATCTTTTAGACTTTATATAATATATTCACTTTACTAATTGAGCTATCCAAGGAGCAGTTAGGGATGTTCTTAAACGTGGAAGACAAAGTAATCAGGGCCGTGACTTCCTGACAAGAAGATCTTCTTCCGGAGATGAGGAGCTGCACGTGTGAGGGGCATACACGTCTGTGTGTGCAGATGTGCCACTCTGTTAGCCCTTCCCTTAATGTCCTGCCTGTGTTTGGAAGTGAACATGAATGAAGGGTGGAGGTGATTTTCTGACTTTTGAAATATTCCCCAAAACATCCATTTGTGTTTCAGAGTGAAAGGGGGTCTGGTGAACTTGAGCAAACTAAGTATTATTTTGGGTATAGGAAATGCCCAGCATGGGGAGGTTCTCAGGAGCAGTGCTTCATGTCGACAAGCCTTTATGCACAAAGTCACTCCCACCCACAGTCATGCACAGATGATCTCCAAAACTCTGGAGAGGGAGGTGGACTGGGGTGTACAACCTCTCTTCTGTTCTCCCTGGAGCTTCTGCTTCACCATGTGATGCCATTCAGGGCACACAGTGCAGAAAGCCTTCCCCCACCCAGGGTATGAACAAACCCAAAATTGGGCTGTAGGCAAGACACACTGGCACACTCTCTGCATCCACTGAGACCAGGCACGGGCATGGAAAGGCTGACAGGGCAGAAGGTGGCACACGGGCTCCTAGGTGAGAGTTCTCAGTCACCTGAAACCACTCTTTTGACTCCCAGCCTTTCCAAACTTGTGGCCAATGCTGACAGCAAGCCAGAGGTTAAAATGAGAACCTTTCATGTGTTGAGATTCATTAGCTGGAACTCATTAAACAGCAAAGAAGACCCCAGATGCTGCCAACCGAGTCCTGCCAAAAGGAGCTGCTGCAGGTGAGGCAGCCTGAGATGGCAGGAGACCCTCATGCTGGAGGGCAGGCAGGTGAGGAGCCATCACTGCACAGCAGACCAAGGCCAGTGCACACCAGCAAAGATGGGAATCAGTGTAGAGGAGTGCAAGGGGGGTTGGCAGTGAGCACCCCTCCTCCAGCTCCCCAAGGTTAGTCTGTTCCCAAAGCCTTCAACCCATCATGTCTGTGCAGGCTCAGCTGTTCAGACTCCTGGAGTGACACCCAGTTCTGTCATCCAGAAGAGGAGCTAAGCTCCTGCCAGCCTTGCCCTCCCAGCCCATGTGAGCCCATCAGGAAGAGAG
The DNA here is from genome assembly GCF_021018805.1 of Prinia subflava. NCBI lineage: Eukaryota > Metazoa > Chordata > Aves > Passeriformes > Cisticolidae > Prinia > Prinia subflava. The sequence continues at coordinate 9,883,414 of NC_086256.1, read as the reverse complement.
GGGTGGATGAGTGACAGCAAGAAACAAAAAGTGACTGCAGGGTAAGACATGGAGCGCAGAGCATCCATGCATGGCTGCAAGTGCCATGCAGCTCTTCTAATGTCATCATGGTGGAGCATGGTTGTTCCCAGCTGGCTTCACATGGAGTGCACTGCACCCTCATTGCTGAGCTTGCAACCAATGTTTTCCTGGGTGGTGGTTTGCCACCAGCCAGCACAGAGAGAGGCTGTAGCCACCTGGACCACCACAGAACTATGCTGGACAAGCAGCAGCCCATGCAAGCCCACATCTCCTCACTGCTTCCCAGATAGGCAGGGGGCCACAGAGCTGCCCTGTGTGCAAGTACGTGGGGAGTGCAGGGAGTGCAGATCTTTCTAGGGACCACATGGGCAGCCTGGGAACACAGAGGCCAAGGAAGGTGAGGTTTGAACTGTCCACCCCAGAGATGGCCACTGCCTGGCCCTGGGCAGGATGGACCATGCTGTAAACAGGACAAGGCTTGTAAACAGGGCTCCAGCTGGGATAAATTTAGCCCTTTGGGGTTGCAGCCCTGGCGCGGCAGGACACGGTGTCAGGGTATTGTCGAGAGGAGAGAGGGAGAAAGAAGCTGAATAAACAAACACAGCTTGTCCTTTTTTCTTTTTTCTTTTTTTTATTTTTTTATTTTTGTCCCAGCCGGACAATTGTTGTTTCAGCCGGACAATTGCCCTGCAGATTGAGGGAACAGGCTGGAGTTCAAGTGAATTTGGCTTCCAGTGCTTCTCTTTTCATTCACATTGTGTTTTCACATCAGAATGTATCGTGGCATATGTCGGGAGAGTGTCCATACCTATGTGTGTAGGCAACTCCGTGGATGCTCTGCACACATCTTTGGGCTGGCCCACAGGGATAGGGGCTGCTTTGCATCCCAGATGAGTCTCAGCCCGTTGGCCTTTTCTGTCATGCAGGACTTGGCTGTCTCCCTTAGGCACCAGATTAACACCTGTGGGTGTCCAGGAACACACATGCAAGGTGATCTGTGCTCCACATGCATCTGTATGTGCTTCCAAGGGCAGAGCAGCTCTGGAGGTGTCCCTCCAGAGCAGAGGGACACTGTAGAGTTGAAAATCTGCAGAACTTTAGAAATAGAGATCAGGACTCGAGTTCCTCTTCACTTTTTCTGTCACAGGGTTTGGACAAGTCATATTCCCTTGGCAAAATCATCTGTGATCTCTGGAGCAAAGGGCATTTTCTTCCAGTCCTGCTCTGTGAGCACCCAAGTCTTTTTCTAAAGGCCATGTTTAGAGGCAGCCTAATTTTCACATCTTAATTTTATTTTTCTCACATCTTTCTCTGACACTCACCTACACACACATGCTTCTATTGGAAAAACGATTTTAATACCCATGGCACATTGTCCTGGTGTGATATAAAATCCAATGACATGTGGCATTTGGAAAAGGTCACTTCCCCCATCAGGATTCATTATCCTACCTCATCCTGGGGAGCCATGGAGTTGCCCCCTCCTCTGCAGACCCTTTGCCCCCTCCTTGGCTACAGGAGGCAAGCAGGGAGAGGGGATGAGGGACTGGGTGGCTGTGCCATGGACCTTGGCAATGTCAGGCAGTTTCTGCAGTGAGGGTTCTTGTTTCTCATTTGATGTCCCTGCACTTCCTGGTACCTTGATTTTCCTCCTGCCACACAGAAGGACTTACAGGAATGTGCTGCTGGGAAAGCGCTGTGGGGTGCACGGGTCTGGGCTTGGCTTTTGCTTGCCTCCCCCTGCTCACTGCTCCTTGTCTGTTCCCTGTCGAGTCAGAGCTGGCACTTGTGGAGCCTTTGCTCTGCTCAGTTTCATAAGGGAAACGCTCCCCTTCCCTGTTTCACTTGTCCAAATTTTTGGCTGGGCTGGCTGGGAAGTCCCTGTTCGTGTCAGTGCTCACTGCCACCTAGACAGAACTGAGAAGAGAAACTGGGGAACACATGGAAAGCCCAGCTCCTCACCAGCATCCCCACCAAGGATGGGGATGCTCATATCAGGGCAGTAGTAACAATCTCTCCTGGAGTCTGGAGGGTGGCGGGGTGTGGGTCAGACTGGCTGTGGAGGTTGTCCTTGTGGAGGCAAGGGTTCTTGAGGGATGAAGTCCCTTGCAGAGCAGAGCATGGATTGCTCCCCATGGGCTGTTCCATGGGAAAGGAACTCGGAGCCAGGACTTTTCCACTTGTTCACTAACTACCTTGGGCACCTTGGCCAAGTCATAACCCTGTTCCCCACCTAGAAGGGAGGGGAGAGGTGAGGGTGGGTGCACTGAGCATGCAGTGGGCTCCAGGCTTAGTGGGAAGGGCAGGAAGAGGGAAACAGGAGCAGTTTTTACTGAGGAGAGAAGGATTATATTTGCAGTGGAGAGTGGGCTTTAATGCTTGATGAAAATGGCTTCTCAGAGTGCTGAGGGTGGTGGTGACTGGAGCCCCTTCCTACCATATAAACACCAATGAGTTATGGATACCCCAGCCTCTAATTACACAGTCAGCCCCAAATAGGCTGTGTCTAACGAGGCTGACAGACTAATATCTCAAGAAACCCTAATGTGTTATCACCTCTTGCTGTATGACCTCATATTTATAACTGCTGTGGTGGGAGGTTGAGAAATGTCCTTCTCTTCCCCAGGCCCCCTCCCCAACTTTCCCCCCCCCCCCAGAGCAGCAGCTCTTCAGCCTCATCTGTTAGGATCAGGAGGAGAGAGGCGACTTCTCTCCATCCATCATCAGAGGAGTTCACGCTATTAGATGATTAAAGACATTTTTTATAATATTTGGAAGAGGCTGTGAAATGTCTCTCAAACAGTGTGATTAATGCCTGCTTAACCCTTTCCTGGCTGGGATGACGTGGTGGGGAGGCAGGTGCATCCCAGGGCAGGACTCCCTGGGCATCTCAGCGGTCACCCAGCCGTTGGGCACCCCAGGCCCTGACAAGGTGTGATTCATGAGTGTGGGGCACCTGCAGGAAGCTCCGGCCTCCAGGCAGTTCCTAATGCACCCGGGGACTTTGTGGTTTCTGAGGCTGCAACGGTTGGGGCAGGAGGAAGCCCTGTCTGCCCCCTCTCCAGCACTTACACAAGAGGCCCCAGGGTTGTGCCAGGTCTGCAAGCTGAACCATTCCACACTGATGCTGTGGGTTTCAAGGAAGGGCAAGGAGAGAGGGTGAGCAACCAGTGCTCATTCCCAGCTGGCCTGAGCTGGTGGAGTGCTTGCTTTCCTTATTTCCTGTTCTTTTTACTCTGTTGCTCCAGATAAAGTCTCTCACAAAAATTGTTGGCATCTAAGATGGCATCTTAGATGCTCCAGTAGGATCCGCCTTTAGGGTGTTGCAACCTTGCTCCAAGTTTGCCATAAAGAGCCATGGGGTTGGTGGACACATTCATGCTAAAATTGGTGTCAGCATTGTCTCATACCTGCCAAAGGTCAAATTACTGGTGATCCCTGATGTTGGTTCCCATGGGGAAGTGGAGATTTGGCCTCAGATGGGGGAAGTATGCCCACCTCCTTTGATCATAGGCACAATGTTTCATAATCTCAATTTCTTGTCAATTGATTGCCAGATAGAAGCGACAACCAAAGAGGGCCCCAGGCGTCTGCAACTGCCACTCATCGTATGATTTTAACTCTCCCCCTCTGTAAGTTTGCATTATTTTCTTCTTCTTGTTGTTGTTATCTAAAGAAATCTCCCCTCCCTTCCCCTCCGAAAAGCCTCCTAGAAATTCAAACACCCTTGTTGATATGGTATTCAATGTATAAATAGCTAAGAAGGGTTAATGCATGATTAATAGGTGTTTTATTAAAATGGTTAATCTGTCATTATAAAGTCAAAAGGATCAATAGATTTCTTATAATCATGGCTTGAAATCATCTTTAGCATCAGTGGGCTTAAAACCCTGGACAGGGCATTTAGAGGACCTGGGGAGTCTCCTGTTAACTCCTTCCAACTCTTTTGTCACCTGAAGTGTGACTGTTCAGATGGAGAAAAGTCAGCACAGAGCTACACATCCTGTTATGTTTACCATCCACCTTATTATTGATAGGTATTAAAATTATCACACCTGAGTGACAGAAAAGGGAAATGGAAAGCAGGAGAAACTGGGGATACAGCTGGATAAATGCTCTTTGTTATAGTCAGCAGCACCTGAGTGGAGCAAGTCTGGGGCATGGCCAGGCTGTCTCCAATCCATTCGGTGCCTCTGCAAAGCTGCAAGCATTGGCCAAGCATTGCCCTTCACAGCCTGGCTCCTTCTCTAAGCTGCACTGCCTCTACACCAGGGTGAAGTGGGGGGATTCCAGCCTTGCAGGGAGGTGAAGCCATGTCCCTGGTGTGAGGCAGTGTGGCAGTGGCCAGGGAGGACCTGCCCAACACCACCCGAGTGACCTCAGCCTCAGGGGCTGCTTTTCTGGCAGCTGGATGGTGGTGGGTCTGGTTGGCCCAGCCCTGTGGGATGCCTGTTCCAAGCTGCTGTTTGGTAACTCCAGGAGCACCGTGACAAATCGCAGAGACGCTGAGCTGCCGACCCCCAGCACCAGGTCTCTGCAGGAGGAGGTGCTGTTTAGACAGGTTGACACGGGAGCATCTGAGCCAGCCCAGGCAGGGGGAGTGCAGCCCCCCTCTGCCCCCTCACTGCCCGACACAGCATCCTCTCCTCCAGCAGAGGAGATATCCAGAGGTCATGCAGGGCGCCTGTGGTGCAGTCTGGACAGCAATGAAGAGTGCTGCAAGAGCAGCTGGTGCTGGCAAGTGTTTCCTGAGTGATTTTGGCAGCCTTGGCTGTGGATGTTGGCTACACCACTCATGCAATGGAGACCTAGACCTGCTGCCTTGTGAGCAGAGCAGATGTTGGTGTGCTGGGACCACTCCTGGTGGTCTGAAACCCCTCCCTGTGTCTCCATTTCTGCCTCCCAGGTGCTTTTGTGCCACTTTTGTGCAGCCTCTGGCATTACAAGTCTGCCCAGGGTTGGAGACTCTCACTCAGAGGCTGCTGGGAGCTGGTGCTCACTGATGATTTGGCCATGCAGAATTGCAGCCCCCCTCCCTCACTCCCTTGCCATGCATGGGGGCTCAGCCCCACTCCCCACCAGCTCTGCTCCCTGCCCAGCCCCACAGCCCAGGCCAGCCAGCTGGATTCAAAGCAGTCAAGGTGAAATGAAAGGCAAGGTCATCCTGTTACTTTCCCTTTCTCTTCCCTGCCTGTCGTGCACTCAACTGCTTCAGGCTGGCTTGAACAACGCCTGCCTCACAAGAAATCCCAAGTTTGCCCCATCCAGCTGGCAGGTGTGTACCTGGCACAGGGATCTCAGCCTGCCAGGAGGTATCACTGCCTCCACCTCTCACTCCTACCAGTGCTCTGCGTGGGGTTGGGCAGAAATTTTCCAGACTCCCTGCATCCAGCCCTCTCCATCCCTGTCTCATTGCTTATTTCTGGGCTATTATGTTCAACAGGGAGAATTTGTTTCTGTCTGGAGCAGATCCCCGGACAGTCTCAAACCTCTGAGGATTTATCATCTTGAGCTTTTGTTTGTGGCTGTCCAGGACCCTCTGCCCCGCAGCCAAGCTCAGATGTTTCTCTGTCTCCTCGACAGAGCCTGGTGGCCCCCAGGACCCTTCTCTTCCCCAGTGTCCACTCCTGCAGCTTCCCCACACCCTGGTCACACACATACATGCAAAGGCTGCTGCTGGGGGCAGGATGCTGCAGTCACAGAAGCAGGGGACATGTCCATCCTGCCTACCAGGAAGGTGATGGCAGTGGCTCTTTCTGGTTTTGCTTTCCAGGGCTGCCAAGGGGAGCGGCCCAAGGCAGAGCACACTGGGCTCCCAGCACAGGAATCTCCTGGGATCCTTAGATCATGTTCAGCCCACCCCGGGATTGGTGGGGGAAGCCTGGGCTTGTCCCCTTGTGGCCCCCAAATTGCATCCCTGCTTGGCTCCCTGCTCCACAGCCCTAGGCAGCTGGGAGGGCTGGGCACAAGCAAGGTGTGACCCCCCCTTGCTTGTCTCAGGGGCCAGCAGGGACCTTCTCTCATGTCGAGTACAGCTGAAACAGCAGCAGCCGCCTGTTCTGAGTGGCAGGAGGGTGACAGTGGGACGACTCTTCATCTAAGCAGATGTTCAGCTGCCTTGTGACCAGGGTGGGGTGTTTGGGGTCCCTCCCAACAGGTTCAGGTCTATTAGGACAGAGCTATTGACTGGCATAGTTAGCAGCTGGGGTTGTGTTTCCAAATCACCACCACTGCCGTGTTAGATGGGACCCCGCATGCCACCAGACCCCAGCTCACTCTCATCCTGTCCTAGAGGCCACTGTGTCAGTGACAGAAAGCTGCTCTGGAGGGCAGTGGAGTGTGACAGAGAAGGAAAAGGGTGCAGGGCTGGTCCACCAAAGCACCGCCCCTGCAGACCCATCCCCTCCCTGGCTGCCCACATTCCTCTGCAGCAGCGCCAGGAAGGGGGCGACCAACCTTTGGCATGTTTATTGACACTCCCTGAGTTCATACTGTGACTCTACAATCTTTCCCTGAGATTATTAAGAATTAATTGATCACTTTTATATTCCCCCCGATACCCGGTGCTGCTTTGCGACAGGCGGCAGGAGGAGGGAAGGGAGGCGGGAGGAGGGTGGGGTGTGTGTAAAAAACACACTGATAAATGTTAATTACTCTTTTACAGCCCTTGTCAAATTCCAGAGCAAGTCGTAAATTCATTAAACTCTAACGGATTAAGCACATGCAGCTTATTTAGTCGCCATAAACAAGATCATTTGGATGTTGATTTTCCCCTTTTTATTGCTGCAGCAGAAAAGGGGAAAAAATCAGATGAGGGAAGCAGTTGGTGGTTACGAGGGAGTCAGAAAAGTTTGGATTTATTTCATATCTCGTTTCCTTGCTCTGTGGCAGCTCTCTGTAGTGTATCAGCATTTGGTTGTGCCTGGACAGCGTGTCTCCAGGGAGCCTGGCCATCCCAGGAGCCGTGTCCATACTCCAAATGGTATGGACTGCCCTGGGATGGAAGGGCCATGCTGTACAAAGGTGTCCATGTCCCCGCCATGTTCCAGCGATGCCTTTATAATGCTGAGGCTCTAAAAGACCCAAGCAAGACCTGGATGAGCGGAGATGGGATGCTTGAAGACCTTTCAGTGACGTTTTTGGTTGTGATTGCTGCTCTGCTCTCCATCTTGCTGGGAGGTCTCCAAAGGTAAGTTTTCTCCAGCAAGGCTCATCCAGGCCTGTGGGGTGCAGGAGTCTGCCCTCAGCCACTCTGCAAAGGACTGTGCAGACCAAGTTAGCACAGAAGCAGCTCTGCCTATTCTGGGATGTTTTAGCTCACTAAATGCTATCCCCAGAGTGCTGACTGTGCCCAAGTGAGTGAGATGACCCCTATCAAACCCAGCCGAGAGAGAGAAGAGAGGAAAGGGAAGTCATGCTGTTGGGCAGGGACATGGTGCCTTTGGCTGCTCTGAACACGGGAACGTGGCCCAAGGTCTGCCAACCCACCCAGTGAGCTTGCCATCCTCTGCTTCCCTGTGTTAATAATCCAGGCTGACCTCCTGAGCTGTGGGAGTGGTTGAAGGAGAATGAGAGGAGGGTCATGGAGATTAATTAATACTCAGGACTCTAATTACGAGTTTCTTCAACACTGGACTTCTAATGAGGAACAGGCGCTGAGGCAGCCCTGAGTCCTGCTGCCCCCCAGCTGGCCCTGCTGAAACACCTCCTGCTGCCTTGCAGGAGTGGTTTTACTGGGAAAGGGATAGCAATTAGCCCCTGGGCACCAGCATCTCCCACTGCAGCTCCAGAGATCCAGGCTATGTGTCCAATGAGTTGTCATACTGCTGCATAATTCTGTCCATGCCTTGGGCTGAGCATTGGAGACCTGCTGCCATCCTTAGCATGCTCAGCTCTCTGCCTTGGTCCAGTGGGAAAAGAGCAGGAGGTGCCCTGGGGGAGCAGAGGTCCTTGGTGGGTGTCACAGCCTGGCTCTGTGCAGTGCAGGGTGCTCTGCAGGTGTGGTGCTGGCAGGAGCTGTGGTACTGCTGGTTCCATGGTGCTGTCACCCATCTCCAGCAGTGCTGGCCCTGGGACACGGCTCTGCTTCTCCAGCATCTCCCAGCCTCTGGCACGGCTCTGTTCACCAGGAGCTGCAGGCAGCCATGCACTGCAGGCAGCAGAGGGAACTCTAAACACCTCACTGGAGCTTGCTGCCTGGCTGCTGCCAGAAAAATTTCAGGCTCTTACTTTGCAGTCCTCGGCTGCTCTTCACCTAAAGGAGGTGACCTGAGCACTGGAGGGGTGGCTGACTTCCTCCCACCCCATCTTAGCCCATCTCTGAAATGGGTACACACCCAGAGGGTCTGAGCTGTGAGTACATGCCTAACTGCCCCAGCCCTGCTAGCCTCTGCATTTGCCTCTTGAGGGGCAGAGGGAAGGAGAGGAGCAGCCAAAGCACTCAAATAGGACAGCAAGGAGCTGCCAATCTTCAGAGCCCAATTCCCAGCAGGCATTTCCCTCCCTCAGCCCCTACATCAAGCTGGGGCAGAAGCATCCCTGCCCATCAGATCCCTCCGTGCTTTCCTGCTGTGTGGAGGTGCCCTCTGGAGATCTCCCTGGGGTTCTGAGCGCAGGCGGGGCATCCAGGGGTTAACGGAAGGAGCATGTCCCACGCTAAGCAGTAGCTAACAGCCACCAGCTAATAACTTTATGGCTTCAAAGCAGGGCATTTATCATGCTGAAGTTTGTTTATGCACAAGTTATATAGCACATTATACCAGCACTGTGTTTGGCTGATAAATTCTCCATGACAAGCAAGGCTACCAATGGGGGCTCACCAAGTCCAAAAGACCAGTAGCTTTTTCCTGAACTCTGCTTTTCAAGATAAGGGTGTTTTTTCCCTCTTTTGTTTTGCAAGGAGGAAAGAAAAGAAATTTGACAACCTGTAAACTTGAAAAAAAAAAAAAAAAGACACTTGTACTGGATAAGTTGCCCAGTGCCATGATGCCTCAGTGGGGGCACAGGAGAAGGTCCTGGTCCTGGTGCCAGGTGAGCTGTATTGGCAAGTGATGCTTAGGGGCCCATGGCCTCACTGGACATGTACCCAGTGGGTACTGACAGGCTCTGGGTGTTTCCAGGAAAAGCCTGTCTCAGTCCTGTCTGCATTCATGGAGGGGTTTTTTTGGTTTGGTTTGGTTTGGGTTTTTTTGTGTGTTTGTTTGTTTGTTTGTTTTTTGTTTTTTGCAAAAGTGTTAGAAGGTGCTCTGGCAGCTCTCTGGTTCTGCACGGTTTCTAAAATGAGCCATAATGGTAGCATTTGTCACTATTTTGAGGTTGTGCATGTGTGCAATTTGTTACTGCTTTGACACAACTGCTGTGTTCCCCTGTACCCCTTGCTCTGGGTTCAACTGCTTTAATCCCACCAATAATAATGACCTTCACATTTCTGGCTTGCTCTATCACAGGAGCCAAACCCACTTCGCAAACATTAACAAGCTCAGCCTCCCAACTCCATGCAAACATGATAGGCCAGGATTATTTTTCCTGCTGCAATGGTGGGGAAACTGAGGCATAAAGCAAGGAGCGTGCTGACCTCAACCCACTCAGAGGGGCACCCTTTGCTTTAACCAGTAGACTTCACCCTGCTCCAGTTTGGACAAGCGCAGGCTTTTGTAGTTCTCACCTCTGGTGGAAGACCTGGGGCTGGTGGGATGCAGTGAGATGAATCCTGATGCCAGGATTGGCATACCAACACCTCTGGAGTGCCACTGAGGGTTCTTGAGGCAGCAGCTGTTCCTCCTGCTGGGGAGTGGGACACACACTGTAGGGGTTGTGGTGTGCCAGCACATCCTGGCCTTTTCCTGTGGAGCCATGCCCACAGTGCTTGCCCCTCTGCCCTGCTGCAACAAGCAGAAAGCCCCTGCCATGGTCCAGTGTCCAATGCCCGGGCTGTGGGTGTGTGGGTTCCCAGCTCCCTGCATGAAACATGCTCTGGTGTGTGTCTGCAGGGGCTGCCCGTGAGGGCATCTTGGTGCATTTACCCGTGCACACACACGGGTGTGCACAAGCATGGACTGACGAGTGCACTGAGTGCATCTCCATCTCCAGTGCTGTGTTAGGATCCATCCATGGCTGCAATCCCTGGATATGGAGCCATCCCAGCCTGTGCATCTCCGGCTGCATCCCTGCTGCATCCCCCGCTGTACCTGCGCTGGTTTAGGCGGCGTGGATCTGCATGGCCGGCTGCGTGCGATGGCCCCTGCAGGCTGTAAATACTGGCGGTGTGGCGGGGAGGTTGAGCGGTTTATGGCCCCGGGTCAGGCCCGTGAATCATAAAAAGGTGTCGGAAGGAGCATTAACTCCTAGCCTTCGCTTGGTCTCTGTGTGGTTTCAGGCGGGGCCCCGAAGGCAGTGATTAAAGGGTGCACCTTCCCCTTTCAGTTTTACGGTAAAAGGAAAGCAGTAAATTAGAAGCCCACAGGCTGGGGCAGGCCAGGTCCCGCCAGCACAACAGCTAAGCAAGTACCTGCCGTGCGCCCCGAGACTCCACGGCCGGCTCTGCACAGCCCCCCAGCACAGCCCCCACACAGCCCTTCCCTTCCCAGGGCAGTCCCTGTCCGAGGGGCAGTGTCCAGCCATGTGGTGGGCATGGCAAGGACATCCCTCCATCCTTGCCCAGCAACAGTTTGGGGTGGCCAGGGCTGCTCAGTCCCACTCACCCCATAGAACAGCAGCACCTCTTCCTCTGCACCTTTTTATGACTCCGGCTGTAATTAACTCTAGTAATAAAATTTTTTGAATCCAAATAGATATAATTAACGTTTAATGCCCCTGTTTTCTTGCGAATTGTCAGGACTATTAAGAGCTGAGTATTGATTGAAGAGGCATATGTTTCTGCTGCTGAGGTGGGACTGCTGGCAGGACAGAGGCAGAGAGCCCTGATAAAATGGTCGGGTCCTGTCCCACATCTGGACCTCAGGACAGTGAGTTGAGGCTGGGGAGAGCTGGGGCAACATCCAGCACTGCAGGGCTGACCCTGGCCCAGGGAAGCAGGGAGGAGGGGAGGAAGGTTGTTTTATTTTTTCCCACCACTCAGCTATAGACACCTTCCAGCTCTGTAGTCTTTGGTGAGCACTCAGTCATGGGGTATTGCTGTCAGCATATGCTCTAAACTCACCATCTCCTGGAGAAGGTTTTTCAGGGACAGAGGTGTGAATATACCCTGTTCCATTCTCATACCAGATCCTGCAGCTGACCCAGCTTGCAGCTGCCCTGGCACCCTGGCTCGTAACTACCACCATCTGCCATGAGACATAGGAAACAACACCTTCCCTGAGCTGCTGCTGCAGCCAGTCCTGATAAGGCACCGTATGAAGGGCTGGGCCACTGCCAGACTGATTTCTCCCAGCTCCTGACAGGGCAGTGCACGCTGGCCCCAGGATCACTGCAGGTAGTGCAGCCCTTCTGGCCCTGGTTTCCAGTGAGAAGGCTGGGGCTGGGCAGAATGAAGCATGCAGCCACATGCTGTGCCTCTGTCCCTGGGCTGGACTGAGCATTAGATGTCTCTGAGGAGGAGAGGAAGGGAGCTTGCAAGATGCCAGGAGAGAAAATTCTTCTCCTTTCCCTTAAAAAAATGTGCTTTTTCCCCTGGGGAATGGCATTGCAGAGCCCTGGAATTGACGCAGCTGCCAGAGGTGATGGATGGTGCCAGCTGATGGAGCAAAGCGGGTCAGCAGAGCAGAAACCAGCAGGCACAAAGAGAGAGCCTCCCTGCTAACCAAGGCAGGCGGTGACACCCTGTGCCGGGGCTGGGCCCACAACAGCCCCCTCTCTGTTGGGCTGGAGAGTCAGCACAGCTGGAGTACCTGGGGTGCCATCCTGCGATGCCCCCGGCTTCACCCCAACTGCACCCGCCAACAAGAAGGGCCTTTCTTCATCTACACACAAGCCCTGATTGTTCAGAGCCTTCCCCTGCCACTGCCTTGTGCTTTTGCCCTTCCCAGAGATGGTTCTGGGAGGAAATGGAGGATTTGCAACATCTGCATGACCAGAGCTGCTGGGACTTCAAGGTTCCAAAAGGAACTGAGACTTCTCGTGTGAGTCCAGACCAGGTTGTCTTGGTACCCTGAGCAGCTCCGGACCAGGACTTTTCAGTTCCTTCAGCAACTGTGCTATGTGGCTGTGCAAGCCCACAATCCACCCTATCTCAGTTCCACCATCAGTGGCTGAGGTCCTGCTTCACCTTTGCAGATGTGCAGCAAAGAGTGGGTGCATGCATTTGAGCCATGGTACCCCCAAAAATTGGGGAGCTGCAGTTCCAACTGCCCAGGGCAGGTCCTCTGCCTTCCTTCCTGGCAGACAGGACTGTGCTGGCCATCTTGCAGATGAGAAGGGGGAAACTGAAATGTGGAAGCCTGGGCTGGTGTATCGGAGGGCTCTCCAAGAAGGGATCTGGCCACCTTTTGAGGCTGGCAGGAGGGACTGAGTTTTTCTAAATGGTGGAGGCAGTGGCTGCAGAGAGAGATCAAAAGACAAGGCAGCTGTGTAAAATCAGCCCAAACATCACTGAAACTTGTGTGCAGTCTCTCTTTGCTCTGTGAGACACACAGAGGGCCTCTGGCAGAGGATGGGACAGCAGCTTGCAGTGATGCCAAGGGATGCTGGCAGTTTTGCTGTGACTGAGGCTTACAGACACCCACTCCAGCCTAGAAGCCCTTTGCTCTGCCAGCAGGAAATGTCTTCTCCCCAAACGTTGTCCCCATTAGCCACTCATGGGAAGACAGGGTATGTCCCCCTCAGGCATGGGTGTGTGGGTAGGACCGGGAGGAGATCCCAACAAAGGCAGGCTGCACTAAGCTGTAGAAGGTAAGAGCTCTTTGGAAGGCTGGAGTAAAACAGCATGCAGTGAGTCCCGGACTTGAAACTCAGGACTACAGGATGCTCCCTGTCTCTCTTGTGGGGTCAGCAGGATCTTCACCTGCCTTTCACACAAGCACAAGGAAGAGAAAAAGCTCCTGCTTCAGCTGGGAGCTCATATATTTTTCTCAGATCCCCTTGGACAGAAGCATACAATGTCCTCCAGGGATGCATTGCTGCATTGTCCCTCCTGCAGCCTGGGGGAGCAGGTCTCCCCCAGATGTGTGTCAGGAAGGAGCCCAGGTGTCCTGGCTCCAATCCCATACTCTGTCTCCAGCTGAGGGATGTATGCTAGCTGAAGCTGCCAGGCTGAGGGATGTATCTCTGGGGGGATCTGGACCCTGAACTGTCATCTTTGCTCTCCAGCAAACCCGGCTGCTGAGCCCCTGTGCAGCACCGGCTGCTGCTCCAGCAGATGTGAGGAGGAGGAGGAAGAGTGCAGGAAAGGGGCTCAGCTTCAAATCGATTCTGAGCACTGTGATAAGAATCTCTTATCACCCTTGTCATTGTAATGGCTGGGACTGAAGTGCTGGGCTGAGTAGAAGTCGGGATTTTGAAGACCAGAGGTGAGGAGGAGACAGGGCACAGCAGGGAGCAATTGTGGCTTTAGAATGAAGTCCCAGGGCTCTGACAATCTGCTTGCTCTCCAGTGACACTCTAAACCAGCTTTCTTTTCCCAGCCTTGGGGCTGCTCCCAGCTTCTTTCTCCATCTTCTTCCAAAAAAGAAAGCTCCTGGTGACACAGATGAAACACAGTGAAGGAATGAGTCCAGCACATCCTGACCGTGCATGGTGGTAAGGGGCACACAGAAGAGCAGTCCTGGGGACTGAATATTGCCAGGAAAGACCAAGAGTGAAAGGAAGAACTGGGAAGTTCGGGCTCCCACATCTGCAGTTTCCTCCAGCCTCTTCCCACCTTCCCTTGAGCCAGGCTCAGCTCCATCTTTCTAAGGGGTGCAGCACAGAAACCCAGGTTCCCCCAGCCAATGGTACCCAGGAGCCAATGGAGCTGACAGGGATCTGGCAGGGATTTCCAGGCCTTTGGGAATTCCCTCTGTTCCCATTGCTGTCCAAAAGGAATGGGTAAGGGAAAGGGAGCTGCTAAGCTTATATGGTGGCATTAGACTACATAGTGACAGCACTGAGTACCCTCGGCTGTAAGAGGCTCCCACGGTGCCCTGCTGCATGTTCTGCCCTTAACCCCTCATGCTTCTTCCCTGCATTTATTACAACTGTTGATTGGGATTCCAAGGTCATCAAGCCTTGCGGAGGTGCAGATAAAATCTAAGGCTGCTGCAGTCCCTTGCATCTCTGGCCCCACCAATCCCCTTGTCTATCTACAATCTCCCTCCTCCTGCTAAGCTTTTCTCTGGCAGACAAGCCCCAGAAGGTTAAACAGCAGCAAGGCAGCTTCTCTGTCCTCCAACAGCTGCAGCTGGGGGATGTGTCAGCTTTCCACCCTGTCACCCTGCCCCCTTTGCGGTGTGGGATGTGTGGGATGCCCTGCTGCCAGGTGGGGATGGCCAGCAGGGGTCTCAGCACTGAGGAGGGCAACACTGTTCCAGAAGGCTTGCTGAGGGTCTGCAGCTGCCTGGGAGGTTTTGCTGCTGGTTCCACACTACTGGTATCAAAAAAAAAAAACCCTTCTTGAAAGATCCCGTAAGCCCCCTGCACATGGGTGCCCTGCCATTGGGAGCTCTTGCCAGCAGGGTGAGGTGCCCCAGTGCATGGCAGAGCTGGGGACTTGCACAGCAGGGGCTTTGTTGGACCCAACAATTGTTCTGCTGGGGAGGACGACTGAGCAATGAACTAGTTTTTGCTGTCATGGACCAGATCCAGGTTTCATGGCTGCTTGGTGGTCAGGGAACTGGCCCACCACTCTCAAGAGACACTTTAGGACTTGCACATTTAATTCCAGGAGGAACAGTGTCACTTCGAGAGAAATCGGCCCTACCAGAGGATTTATTAATTTCTCCTTCCCTCTGCCTCCTGACAGGAGCTGTGCTGAGATCCTCAGAGTCATCTCGCTAAAGCCGAGGGGAGCTTAGTGCTTAAATGGTTTTCATGCCACAGCAAAGTTTAGTGCTTGTCAACAAGCCCGAGGTCTTGCCAAAAAGCCTCAGCAAAACAGAGCAGCAGGGAGACCAGGAGAGTAGACACCAGTGCTGGGAAGGGGGGAGCACTTGAGCCAGATCTCCAAAGCACCTGCATACATGGGAACATCGCATATCCAGCTCCACATGTTCCCACTAGAAAATTCGGCTACCTCACACTCCAGCAAGGGTTGTATTTAGCCCAGCTCTTAAGTTTAAACCTCATGGAAAAACCTTCTTTAAACCTCACTAATGTGGAAAAGAAGAGCTGGCCTGTAGTTTTCAAGCCCTTGCTTTTCCAGGCTCTTGCAGAAATAGAGGTACACATGTATTTTGTGTGCTGTATTCACCAGGATGCTTTTCCTGCTGAGGTGAGCCCGGAGCTAGTGGGGCTGAACACTGTTGCAGTAACGTGCTGGCTCTGCAGATGGGGATAGCAGAGCTCAGAAACTAAATCAAGCTCCAGATACCACTGAAAAACCTTGCCCTGGGGAGGACAAGGAAGACACCCTCACCTCCTCAGGCATCCTAGCTGCCCTGCTGGGAGGAGGAAATGTTCAAGTAATTTTCTCTCCTTTTGGGAAGCTGGATTTCCTGGGTATGAATTAGTTTGAGCATGGGATAGCTCAGTTCAGGCTCTGGGACACAGATCTGACACAGTGTGGCACATGTCACAGGTGAGCTGGCAGTTCCAAGGTGTGGAGGCCACTCATTCTGTGCACTCCTGGAGAGCCACCCCACATCTTGGGGGCAGCACAAGGAGCAAGGAAGCACAGATAGCAGGGCAGGTTATCCCCACCCTGGGCATGCTGCAGCAATAGCAGCCCCAAAGCCACCTGCTCCTATGGGACCTGTGGGTGACAGTGGTTGCTTGAGTCAGACACTGGAGCAGGTTTTGGAGGAGAGCTGGGTAGCTTTACGGGCAATAATAGTATTTACAGCCCTACTGGCTGAGGTGCTGATCCACGGGGAAGAGAGACAGTAAAACAAAATTGCAACAGTGTCTGGCCTCCAGCCTTCTCAAGGGCAGGATTGGCCCCCTCCTTTTATTGAAGCATCCTTGGTGGACTGATACCCCATGAACAGGTGGGTCAATCCCATCTGGCACAGTGAGTGTTCCTGTGCTGGAGAGGTGTAAACTCACCTGGTGTAAACTCATACTTCTCTATGGATTAATTAAGCCCTTCACTTTCATGGAAGGTGTCAAATATAATTAAGCCCTTCGTTTTCATGGGAGGGGTCAAAGATTTCCTTTCCTCACCCCTCTCCATGGCTTTACCCTGACATCCACAGTGACTACCTTCCTTGGCAGCTTCCCTGCCTGATAGGCAGGGATGGCAGGCAGCCCTGCACACACCTCATGCTGTTTTCCCATCACCTGCCATGGGGCCTGTATGTTTCTATTTAGTCAACATAGGGAAAAGCTGTAAAACATATGTCTGCTTCCCAAGGAGAGGGAAAAAAACGACCCCAACAGCTTGGTCCAGTTAACAGCTTGGGCTCTTGACTCTGCAGTTGGCTTTACAGGCACTTTGCTTTGTGCTTCACGTTAGCTGGCCCCCATCTCTGGCTGCGCCAAGGTGTGCATCTGTGGGGAGGGATATTTGAGGGCAAGGATGCTTGTGGGGAGAAGGATGCCCCCAGGATCTCAGGGAGCATGGTGGGGCTGTGCTGCCCCCTGAGAGCAGGCAGGCAGGAGCACTTTCCACCCCACCCTTTGTGGGCTCCTGCCAGCACAGCTCCCCATCCATCCCATACATTTACCTAACGCTAATGAGACGTATTGATTGGAATGATGGGATTTGTAAAGGTCGCAGGGTTAAAGTACATAAAACCAGCCTTTCTGGAGCTGCAATATCAGGGCCGATGGGTCTGGTGGGAGAGATTAAAGGCCTCGTGCTGCAAGAATGGAGAGAGCTGACAGCAATTACATTTCAGATGTGTGCATAGTTATAACCCCCTCTCCTTGCAAGACAGGCAACAACGTCCCCACCACTGCAGAGCAGGTCCCCAACATCCCCCATCTCCCTTTCAAAAGCAAGATTTCAACATAGCAAATCAGGGAATGAAAGAATGAGAGAAAACGTGAAAGGGAAAGAGAGAGAAAGATTGAATACCCCCTTGAAGAGGTCATGCCCAGCCCTGTCCCTCTGGTTTATGTCCCTGTTTTGGGCTTCCCAGCTGAGTTGTTGTGGCACTGCAGTGTGCTAGAGTTGGTGAAATGTGAACTCTGAAAGCAGCATGGTCCCTTTTGTTAGAGCAGGACTCCCACTACTGGTAATGAGATCATCTGGCAGGTCATTAGAGATCTCTGTCCCCTGGAAAGGTTCTTGTTCAAGGGCTGGAGGAGTTCAGATCCCCAGACACACAAATACAGTTGGCTGGAGGTTTGTCCCAGATCAGGGTTAACAGGTCTTAGAGTAAGAGGCAAATAAATCTGGATATCACTTTTTCTAGATGTATTTCTCAGCCATATGGGAGACACACAGGAGCTCTGTCTCTTGTGTTCTCCTCTGGGCTGTGCCCATAAAAGTTTATTCCTAAATCCTCAGAGCCAGCCCAGCTCTGATGGAGCCATCTTATTCCATCATCCCTCCTTGCAGGCCCCTGTCTACACCACATGTTTGTTTCTTGGGCCAAAAGAGAAAGGAGCACAGCCAGGAGAGCTATACCACCTGGAGGTGCTGTACTTTTAACATTGCAGATTCTTCCAGTGGTTATGAGGTGCAGGGGAGTAAAATGTGCCTCGGGGTCTTTCCCGGGTCTCCAGAGGAAACGTGTAGACAGAGCCACAAGCTAGGCTAAGGGATATGCTTAGCTAGGCTAAGGATCAGTGTTGACAGTATCGCTACAGACATAGCAGCTGAATTATCTCCATGAGTGACCTTCATTAGCCCAGCTCCAGACAGGAGGAAGCTCAGCTCAGGGACCTTTCAGCCCCAGCTCGTCTTGACTTCACATCACCCACCGTTCCTCTTGCAGCAGGATTAATACCAGAGGTACCTGGGACTCAGGAGGCCTGGCTCCATCTGGCATCACACCAAGCCAAGAACATGAGCAGGGGCTTCATTCCCCAGGGATGAATCCTAGAAGGGAAAATAAGCCATTTACCATACAAGCAAAAAGGCACATTGCTCTCTGGCAACTGTAGCTCTCAGACTCACAGCCTTTGCCTGGTGCCAAGGCAGGACTTAGCACATCGAGTGAAGAACCAGTGAACTCCTGCAGGGCATTTCTGCACAGCAACATTCTCCTGCTGCCCACCCACACATGCTGGTGATTTAAATCCTCCCCCGGAGCCCTGCCAGAAGGACTGCCCTGGGAAGCAGGGGCTTCCCCAGCGCTGCAGCTCATCACCAGGCACTCACCCATGCAGCTCGCTCTTTATTTATCCCTCCCGCGCACTCTCTTTCCCTCTCAGATGGTAATGAGTGGTTTGCACTGGGAACTAAATGAAGTTGATTGCCCACTGGTGTCTGCCATTAGTGGTAATTAGTTAAAACATCAGAGTATAAACAGTAAATTGGCTCTAATAATTAATACTAGCACTCAAGCATATGAGAGACACAGAGACTGGGAGAGAATCAGCAGCAAGCTTGTAAAATCAGCTGGGGCTGCTTTAATTAAAAAAGAAGGAATGTAAGTAACACAGTATTGGAAAAAGGACAAAAGCCATCAGGATGTTGCTCGTTAGGAGTGTGGTCGTGTCTCCTCTGGAGTGCAGCAGGGCTGAGGACTCACCTCAGGCCTCGGGTACCTGCAGTGCAGAGGCTGCTGTATCCCTGGAATGCTGGGGTGCCACTTGTGTGATGAGTTTTAGCCTTGTTGCCAGTAACCTGGGGCAATAGGGAGGACTGTAACATGTGAATGTGCTCCTACAGATGTGAGGATGAGGCAGACAGGTGAGATAATCCCAGGGGATTTTTCAGGGGAGATCTGCTTGGATCAGATCTGCTTCAGCTGCTCTCTGCTTATTAAAGGCACCCTCCTCTTTCCTTCAGTGACAGATTTGGCCTGAGGTACCCCTTGGGGAACAAGGGGTGAAGGAATGGTGGATAGGTCCTGGTAGGGAAAGGTGGGCTTACTCTTAGAATATTTTCTTTTTTCCCACAGGTTTTGCTAACCTGCATCCTGCCCCTTCTTCCACCCCCCTTCTTGCCCCTGTGGACCTTGCTCTGGAAAGGCAGGGGTGTCCCATAGCACTCCCTTGGCAGAAACACCTTTGACCCTGAGTTCCTTCAACACTTCATTTTAACAAAAACCCACCAAACCAGTATGAAGCAGTGATGCTGGTGGTGCTGAGCACTGGGGGCTCCTGGTGATGGGGTACAAGGTGTCCCTCCCTGTGAAGGCAGGTGAGCTGGCCATACCCCCGCAGCCCCTGGCTCAGGCAGAGGTGGCAGAGCAGCGTTTGAGAGGAGGGGGAGGCTGCATGTATATTGCTATTAATCATCCCCACGTACGTTAACCATGCTAATGTCCTAAGTGACAATAGCCCATCTCAGCTCATGATTTAGGGTCTGTGAACGGAAGCTGGGCTCCTGGGAGTAAATGCGTGAATCCTCCTCTGGTACTAAACCTTCTAATAAATCTAACGCACACCAAAAAGCCCTGGGCACTAAATCCCAGAATCCGGTAATTGAAACCCTTACAGCTCTCAGAGAAAGGTAACCGGTGAGTGGAAGTGAGTGTATGTTTTTACAGAATATATATCCTATCTGCACCTGATTATCTCCAGCAGAGACAAAGGAAACCTGGTGCCTCCTCATAAAGCACCTTTTTCCACAGACTTTAGGTAATACCTTTGAAAATAAGAGCCAAGCAGCCTCATGCTGCAGGGGTTGACACTGTGCTCTGCAGACATGAGTGGGCAGGAACAAGGAGCTGTGGCTCTTTGCTGGATCCCACTGCTGTCCCAGCTGTTGTAAAATGCCACAGGGACTCTGGGAGTCCATCTGCCTGCTGCCCTGGACTGTTGTACCCTAGTGTCATGGGGGTCATTGGGCTGGCATGCCTGGGGACAGTCACCAACTCAGGCATGCAGTAGGCTATTAGTACTGACAGAGGAACGTTTCTGAGCTGTCTCTGCCCTACAGGATGTAGGGGCAGAGGAAAGGCAGGACATTCTGTGGGGCTCAGCATCCCAGCCGATGTGGGGTGGTGCAGAGGGGGTGGGGATTTTACCCCACAGCTGGGTCTCCAGTGCAGGGAGCACCTGGCTAAGCAGAAGCCCCTGTGCAGGTATGATCCCACCTCTGAGAGCAGAGGCACTAGTATGTCCCTGTTGTGGCAGCAGTGAATTTGGCATCCTTCCCATGGCTGGTGTGTTTCTGATAGCCAGTGCTGAGGCTGTTTATCGTTTTGTTTACTAGAGAAAAGATCATGTTGGTGTTTTATTCTGCTTTTAATCTCTGTTACGGACCACTCTGTAATGCCTTGGCAGGGGACTTAATAAATATAGTCATTTGGATAATGAATGGTGATGATAAAGGCAAGCTGGAGGAAGGTTGCAGAGGAGAGATGCTGCACTGGGCACCTGGTGGCATTTGGAGGCAGGAGGACCATGTCCTCCTGGGATCAATCCTCCACAAGGTCCCACAGCCCCAGCTGGTGACTGGGACATAGGGGTTGCCCAGTGCTTTCCCAGTTCAGCATTTTTTGTTGTGTGAGACTGGCAGGGATCAATGCAGACCCCAGTGTCCTGTCTGGCAGGAACCACAAGTCTGTCACCCACTGGGAATGGGGACGTCTTGTGCCCCTGGACCCCGAGGAGCTGGGAGCTGTTTGTGCATGCTGCAGCACCATTTCATGGAGTACTTCTGTGCATTGGCTTTCTGTGGGACATTTCTCAGAAATGAGAGAATTGGGACTTTTATTCACTTTCTCCCTACCTTTCATTTTACTGCTGCCTGACTGTCCCTCTATATTACTGTGGATCATCCTTGCAGCCCCTCTTGCCATCTCCCACCCATCAGAATCCTGCATCATTCTGGCCATGCCTCTGCACACCAGCGCAGCTGTTTTCAAGTGAGCCAGTGCTGGGCTGCAAATGAGCTGTGCTGGCTTCCCACCCACATCTCCCATCCCAGGGCACTGGGACTGTCCCCTTGGGACAATAACAGGACTGCCACTGCCTCTCCCCTTCCTCCCTACCAAACCTGTGGGGAGCCTGAGCACCCTCATTTCTCAGGTCACCGCTTGGCTAATGGTCTATTAATTTGTTCAGTTGTCCCCTGTGAGGCAAACTCAATTTCTGGCTGAGATTCCTCCCTGGCTGTCGACACGGTGATGGATAGGACGAGTGGCTGTCACCGCCAGCCCCGGCGCCTGCTCGGCACGCTGGGCACCCGCTCGGCTCTGCCCGCACCCTGGCGTGGCTCTGGTGGGGCCAATCCGCCGCCACGCGCCCAAGGACCTGTCTCTGGCAATGAAAAATGACAGAAATATTTAAGGACAAATAAGGTTTACAAACCCAATTTAAAATTATTATGGAAGGCCCTGGCTGCAGATGGGCCCAAGCTGATTCGTGGTGGCAATCAAATCGAATTTCCTTATCGTTGTATTATTTTAGGGCGTTATCTGGCCCCATAATGCAGTTATAAATTCAATTTCATCTGCGAGCATTCATTGTTTACTGTCGCCTGTTTGCTGGGGAAAATGTAAACACTTTGCAGCCCTCGGCTGCAAAATTAATTTCTGGTGGAAAACGGGAAAGAGGAAAAGAAGTGGAAGGTGCCCAAATAGAAAGAGAAAACAAGAAAGGTGGTGGCAGAAGTGCTGCTGGGCATGGCATGAGAGCTGGTAAGGGCACCAGAACCATCAGAGATGCTTGTACCAGTCTGCTGCCATGGCTGGCTACCACCTTGCTCCATGCTTGGGATGGCAGTGGATGGAAATGCAGGGGGATGGATGAGGATGGGCTGGAATTGATGGGACAGGTACTTGGGTGGCACACGCCTCTTCTCCCTGCTGCCACACTCCTCCTCTGTGCAGAAGGAGAAAGAAAATACTCAGTGACCTGATGGGGCTGCCAAGGGAAAGTTGAAGGTCTCCCATTAATTCCAGACTAAAAATGACAAATTCATCTTCTACGACAATTAAATGAAGTCAGTAATTGATGCTAATTGATCTTCAGCCGAGAGGGCTCTTACTGCTTTGCTGTGCTCTCCCTGATGCTCTGGCACTTTCTTCTCTTCCCCACTTCTCTCTGCAGCCCCCTGGCCATGGGGGGATGTCCCCAGGGCCACAACAGCTGCTTCTGCACTTGCCCAGCTCAGCCAGCCCTGTGCATCTTTTTTGGCTGCTCACTTCTTGGAGTTTGCATTTCTTTTCTGGTTTGGTTTTGTTTTTTTTTTTTTGGAGGCAGGTACCAGGCCTGGCTGTATTAGCGACAAAGGATTTATAGCCTACAGCTGTGTAGGTTTCCACTTAATTTTTATAAGCCCAGCATAAGAGCCAGCGGGGGGTAAAGCACACTTGGATTTTCTCTACTTAAAATATTACAGTGTTAGCACTTTTGCTGGAGCCCTGAAAAGGGGGCGGTGGGGGGGCTGGATGCGTGTGCGTGTGTGTGTTTGGGGTTTTTTGGTGTTGTTTTTTCTTCTTTTTTTCTTTTTTATGAGAGCCCTTTAATCTCGAGCCAATATGTCAAAATCAAATTAGGCCTTGGAAGGGGAGCAGGCTCAGCGTGCCAAGCTCGCTCGCTGGGTTGTAAATGTACAATTGTTTCTGGGAGCTGTTATTAAAGCGAGGTGACTGCTGCCTGCTCAGGGACCCTGACGTCACATCCTCCAGCCGTGCCTGGGAAGCAGCCCTGGGAGGAGGGGGACAGGGTTCGGCCACGTGGTGACCACAGGGAGGGGATTGCAACCATGGTGTCCCCTGGAGCAGGGCAGAGGGAGGGTGGCACCAGCCCTTGCGTGGATGGACTGCAGGGTGGCCCCAGCAGAGGAACCCCTGGGGACATTTAGGGACCCTTGGGGACTTGTGTCTCCACACAGAAGAGCAGGTGGAGAACTCCAGAAGGAACCATTGGAGGGGATGGGTTTGGGGCTTGCAGTAGGGTGTGGGTTTTGGAGGTAGAAGGGTTTCCTTAACCAGAACATCCCATGACTCTTCTGGAGAAGCAAAAGGGGCAGATCAGAGGGATTTTAGTTTCCTGACTAAAAGGTCCTAGTGTGCTTTGGTTGAGAGGTCCAGTTCTAGCCCAACCTAGACCCTTTCAGCAGGGTGGGGGGGCTGGCCAAGAGCCTCACCTGCAGAGCCCCATGCAAGGTATGGTATAGCATTGAAAATTTGGGAGAGCCAAGCCTCTCTGGGACCTTGGTTAGGGGCAGAGGGGGCAAGCCTTAACCCCCTGATGTAGAGGTAGGGTTTGGGGTGCTCTGTTGTGGGGTACACACTCTCCAAGAAGGTCATGAGCCACTTTCAGGGGGTCTTACTGTGGTGAGATGCTGCCATCAACACCACCATGAGTGTTTTGAATCCACATTTCTGCTCAGCTTTGCTGCAAGCAAAGTAACAGCAATGAAAATACTGTAAAGTATCACTGTTCTTTATCTGAGACAGTTTGTAATTATCCCTAATGCTGGTATTTGACATTATATTTACATTGTGCAGGTCTTTAAGGTCGTCATTCACGACTTTTTATTTCATGCAGTGGAACTGAAACAGGCTGGAGAAGCATGGGGGGACAGTGAGGAGGTGTGTTGGCACACTGAGATCTGTTCACTGCCCTCTCCCTCTGACCTGACTCACCTCCTGCAGATGCCCAGGCAGGTGGTCCCTGCTCCATATCCCCAAACCCCTGATTTCAGTGCATTGACATGGGCAGCTTCATGGGAAGCCGTAGGGAACTGGATGCTGTGGTGCCAGCAGTTTTACCATCAACACTGGGATGAAGACCCAGCACAAGGACAGCCAGCAGACCTCACACCTCCTCTTGGCCATGCCACATTGGGCAGGAGACACCAACTAATGTTCAGAATAATTAGTGCTGGTTTGAGGCAGTGGTAATGAGACGGAGCAAAGCGCTGCACTAACGGGGCTGTCTGGCCAGGAGCCAGGAGCTCCACACAGCGCTGGGCTGTCCTGGGTGGACACAAGAGCTCATTAGGAGCAAACTGGGAGACACCAAACATGATGCTGTGGCAGGGTGTCAGGCCCTGTGGTGAGCATTCCCAGGCCCCAAGGACCATGGGCATCAGCTCTCCATCAGCCAGGCAATGTGGCAGAGAAGATGTGCCTGCTGCAGGCCTCTCTCACTGGTGTGGCTGGGTCACCCTTGGGAGGCAACAGCATGGGGAGTTGTGTTCTCAGGTCTTTATGGGTCCCACTAAATTTACATTGTGCAGGTCAATGTAAATGTAAAGTAATGAACTGTAAATAAAGTCTGTGGCTGAAATTGGTGTTTTACAGGGGCTAAGTCCAGCTGCAAAGCTACAAACAAGTGAACTGTATGCAAAGGGACGATGGCACCTGTACCTCCTACTGAGCCCCGACGCGTTTTCAGGCCATGTTTCACTGGGTCTTAGGGAGAATGTCACTCACACCAGCTGCATCTGGCTCCAGTGCTGCTCATCAGCTACACAGGGCTCCCAACTCTTTGCCATAAGTAACTGAGACAGAAAGTAGTTTGCAAAGTGAAAATAAATTACTTTCTAGAAGGCACACAGGGAACCATCACTGAGGGCTGAGGTAAATGTAATACCTGGGGAAACTGAGGCAAGGAGTTATGCTTCACTTCATGTAACAATAGCCTGATAGAGCCAGGAGGAAGAGTGAGAGCTTTTGTGTCACCTTCCTTGTGTCTCTGCTGTTGGTGCCTGACATATCATGTAGGGACTCAACCCTGCACATGGGGCCATGGAAACCCCAGTGTGTCAGAGGCACCCAAAATACCCCCATCACCCCTTTTCCCATGGCTCTGCTGGCAGAGCAGCGGGCAGGACTGCGCCTGCCAGAGCACATGGGTTGCTCAGTGATTCCCAGATGTGCTGTGCTCGCTGTTTTCCGGGAACCCAGCGGCCTGAGCAGAGATAAATAAGTGATACAGACATCTCCGCACTAAACACACACGACGCGCTCCCTCCCGCTCCCCCACCCCACGCACACAGTTCTATTAATCCTGACAAATTATGACGTACAGACGTGTAATGCAAACTGATTCATCATACATTCAAATCTGCTGTGTGGGAGCAGCGGGAGGGCAGAGGCAGACAAGTGTATTACACGGATAATGTATTTGACGTATTAATAAAACCAGCCGCATTGCTCAATCTGGAGAGAGGGAGGGATGCCGATACATCATGACAGATCACATATTGATGGAATCCAGATGTTGGGAATCACAGTCTTGGGGCCTTTCTTGTATTGACTAAAGGTAAAAAATGCAGGCTGTCAGCACATTAAATCTCTGCTCTGCTCACGGAGGCTGGGGGATAATTATTTATTTGTGGAGGACAAGGAAACTGTTCCCTGCGTCCCCTGTCCCGTTAGCCCAGCCATCTGCAAAGGAAGGTCAGGGAAAGAATTTTTAACCCTCTTGCTGTTTTCTTACCTATGGACTGCAATGACCAGCCAGAGCACATGTTACTATGGTCCCATCATCTTGAAATCCTTGGTTCAGGTGATAGAAATGAGTGTCAAAATGATCCCAGCTGAGAACCTGGTCTTGGATTTTCCTGTGAAACACAAAAAACTCCCCCCTTGGCTTTGTCAGCAATGCTGCTGCTTCCTGTGTTTTGCTCCTCTTGGACAGGGATGCACATTCTGAGTATTTTTTAGGAAGCATTACATTTGTGCGTATACACACATATGTATGTGTATCTGTAAGATATTCTTAGTATTTTTCAGGGAAAAATATTCTGTTACTTACACTTTTGTGGGTAAAGGTCATTGTGCCAATAACAACTCCTACTTTAATTTTATCTTGCTGAGTCCTTTTAAAATGAAACAGTCTTGTTTCAGATCTGTTTGGGTTGGACACCCTTTAAGGGCTGCTTGTGTTCGTGAAGCCTGATTGACTTTGGCTTGTGTGTGACAAGGCGTTAAGCACATGGTAACATTATCTATTAGGGGACACAAATACACGGATGTCCTGGTTTGGCTTTGTGCTCCTCCACAGGAATAGTGCCTTTCCCTCAGGCATCTTTCTGTTGCAGTGGGTTAAACCCACTGCTGAGTGCCTGGCCAGCACCGCAGGATAAAATGACACTGAGAAGATGACAGAGCTTTGTGCTAATGCTCTTTCCAGGGTTATTGCCAGCCTGGAGAATGTGCTGTGCTGTGTATTTTTGGGCCCTGCCCCTGTATGCTCATGTTATGTGCAGACAGGAAGGACCAGGAGGTGGCTGGGACACAAATGGACATTACCTGGAAGGCCAGGGCAGCTCAAACGAGAGGTGTGGATTTCAAAAGTAATGAATGTGCAGTAAAGAGGGAGAGAGATTTGAGGATTAGGAAGTGTTTAAATGATTGGGGCATAGCTTTCTTGGATGTAGATCACTGGGACTTACCTACAGGAGCCTATAGAACTATTACATAGGCTCAGAGAGAGAGCAAGAGAGAAAAAACTTTATATTGGAACTATAGAACTATATACATATATTTAACTATATACATAAAATACAGAAATGCTGTATTATATTATACAGAACTAATATTTGGAGCCTATAGAACTACTTGCATAGTATTTCTCCCCTACCAGAATAGATCAAAAAGCAGGAATAATGAAATTTAGAGAAATACAAAAGCAGACATTGACATATTGCTGTTTTCTCCAGGGAAGCCCAGTGAGTATTTGCCATGGGCCTGTGCCCATCAGAGGGGGATGCTGGGACTTCTGTGGAGTGCAGAGGTGCAGATGCCCAGGGCCACCCTGGCAGCCTTGGTAGCCTGCAGAGCACTCCTCAAACCCTCTACTCCTGGGGAGGGTAGCCCAAATTGGAGCCATGCTGAGGGATTAGCCTCCCTGAGCCTTCCAGAACATGTCCCCAGCCTCCTCGATTGTCTGGCAGTGGGGCACTGGGTTTGCTGTGTGGGAGCAAGCCTGTCTCGTGCTCCGGGTCAGGGCTCCACCGCCATCTCTCACAGCTTTGCAGTCTCAGCTGATTGAGCATGAGCCAGCATTGCCCAGGGACAGCGGTGGCCCTGCTGGCTGTCCCCAGAGAGAGCAAGACCTGTCCAGCCCTGTCTTTGAGTGTGCACAGTGGGGCTGCTGCCCTCGGACACGGCCAGGGCACAGGGCTGGCAGCACGGCCAGTCTCTGTCCCCTGCTCAGCCACTGACTCCCTCTTGAGCCAGGGGTGACCTACACCCTGCAGGGCTGTCAAAAGCAAGGACACAAGTCCCACGGAGTCCCAAAGTGCCTTTAAAACTCATTCTTTAACCTCTGGAAATGGTTTCCTTGCATGTGAAATGGAGACAATAAACACCTGAGATGAAAGGGCAGCTTTACTCTGCTAAGATAAAGGGCTTGCTCTTTCCCTGGACTCATTCGGTACAAGTGGATGGGTCTGGAGGCTGAGCTGCTGGCAGGGAGAGCTCACCAGCCCCAGAAAGTAGCAAGGTCCTTTTTCAAGTTGGAGAAAAGCAGCTTAGAGGAAATATAAATTGTACTGAGTGAGGAGGACTTCAAAGCAGGGAGGGCTTCTCAGATGGGGAGCTGGAGAAAATGATGGAGGGAACGTAAGAATGACAAAGCATGTCGTTCCAGTGGAGTGCAAGATGATTTGCTTTAGCTCATTAAATACTGCAATAAAATATTAATAGTTATTGTCCCTCTATTTTTTGTAATTATCCTTGCAAAGAAGGATCTGCTGCAAGTCACTAATGTATTCCCAGCAGCGGGTTGCTTTTTAATACGGTGATGGCAGTCAGGGGTGAGGAGCGGGGGGGGAATGAAAGCGTTTATGTGTGACCAGAAAATAGTTGTATGATCAGGGTCATTAAAGAACCAGCACTGTCTGCACAGGGAGAGACAGAACAAGGGGAAGAGGAGGCTGCAGGGAGAGGAAGAGGATGCAGGTCAACCCGGGAGCACTCAAGAAAGGGTGAGATTTGAGAACAATCTGGTGTCTGCATCCCAAGAAAGAAACTAGTGCTGTGGGTGTGCAGCCCAGTGTGCCTGGATGTTTGCTGGTGAATGTGGTGATTTCTTCACCTGATCAAGCTGATGCAGCTATGAAGGACCCTGGAAGTGCCAGGCTCCTGCTCCAGGTGCTGAAGTGCTCTGTGGGGTCAGCCTAGGCACATGGGAGGAAGATCTCAGGGTTCTGCATGACCTTGGTGGGTCCCCTCCATCACAGCCCTCTTCAAGGCAGACCTGGTGCATATTAGCTGTGCCCCCCCCCCCCGTCAGTGTCCTTTTTCCTATGCCTGTCCTTGAGGCTGTCCTTGCTCTGGTCAGTGCCATAGCTTGTGCTGTCACCTTCAAGTTCTTGGACCTAGGATCTCACAGTGGTCAGAGGACCCTTTGCAGGAGTTTCATCTGAGCAAAGATGCTGTGAGAGGGTCCCCTGGGTGGCTGGGGACCAAGATGGTGACTGGTGGGTCAGACACCATCTGTGGTGCTAACAGGCTCCGGCAGAAAGCTTTAAAAAGTGAAATGGAATGTCTCTTGCCAGCAGCAAAGAGCCCTTCTAGGGCTTGGAGCTTCTGCAGCAGGACCAACACCTCATCCCCCTATGCTCAGGCCAGGAGAGACCTGACTGTATTTTCATCTCTGGTTCCTGCTGCAGGAGCACAGTGGATGCAGTGAGGCTCTTTGCTGAGCCTGGGCAAAGCTATTGGCTTAAACACATCACACAGTGCAAATGGGTCTTTTCCATCTGGGGACAGCCCCGTGTCTGGGGTGGGTGAGCAAAGGCTGAGTCGCAGCAAAGGGCTGCTGGCATGTGAGGCCAGGCTTGTGATCACTGTGATGTGGCTTGGAAAGCTTTGGCTGGACACAGGACACAGAAGACAGGACACAGACAGGACACAGAAGACAGGCTTTGCCATCAGAGGTGGAGAGAGCAGGGATCAGGCATCCTCAGGGCTCCTGTCCGTAGGCAGGGAAAGCCTGGGAATGCAGATGCTGGTTGGTAGCATCAGCAGCAGCAGGACAGTGCCATGAGCCCACCTCAGGGAGCAGAGCCTGTCCTGGGGATCCGCCCATCTGTGTGTCCAGGCAAGCTGAGGGCTGGGCAGCCACATCCATGATGCTCCTGCTTCCCGAGCCGGAGGAGAGACCAGGTCTTCGGCCCCTCTCACATCCCATCAGCTGACCCTTGGAAGAGAAACGGTGCTGACAGGTATCTAAGCGAGGCAGAATTAAGGGAAATGATAATAAATGTAGATGGTCAGGCGGGGGAATGAAATGATCCATCTTTTGCATGTTAGTCAAGAGGTGCTCGCAGGCTCCCCCCCTCCCTGCTCCCATTCAATCAGGGCCTGTCAGACCTCTAGCAGGTTGGCATTTTTGTGAAGAATCTCTCGGCTAAAAATTGTTGTCATTCCTATTTCCTTGTTATCAGTTGGCGGCACCTCGGCGGAGCCCGGAGATTAACGCAGGATCGCCAGGCGAGCATCCATTCCCAAAGAGCCCTATCCATTACGCCGAGCTCGGCGGGTCCCTCCCGCCTCACCTCCCACATTCATCATCTTTAACGCTGACAGCCCGGCGCAGGCCTTTCAAATTTATCTCGCCGCGTCCTGGGCAGGCTCTATCCGTCAAACTGCACGAGAGGGAGCGAGCAGAGCACCATCTCCTCTCCCCTGTACATCGGGAGGGAGAGGGGGGAAAAACAACCTGCCCGTGTGAGGGACTCAGTAAAAGATTGGTCCGAGATACACAATTAATCATGGCTCGCATCAATTTGCTTGATTTACTCCCTGGAGGGAGAAGGGGCGTAAACACGGCGTGTGCAGAGGCAGTGTGGAAACATAATGTGTCTGTCTATAGGAAAAACATTAACACATCATCCCCGTTGTAGGTGATTGATGGGGGAACGGGACAGGGACAGCCCAGAGCTGGCAGGGTGACAGAGAGCCAGGAGCTCGCCAGGAAGATGGACCCAATGGAGATGAACCTCAGGGGCCACCGGTCAGGGCAGGTGGCACCTGGCACATCCGACCCACCTTCCAGTGCTCCTCATGAGGTGGCAGCCCATTCCAGGTATCTCCCCCCACACTGCAAACCTCTGGGTGGGGAAGGGAAGCTTCCAGCTGTTCTCTGTGTCCAAGGCAGGTGCTTCAAAGTACAGATGGGTGAAATGTCCCCATCTTCAGGGTGATGTAGAATCCCAAGCAAAACTGCTGTTGCACATAAAAATCTCCAAGGCATATTTTGTGTTCACTACCATGTACTAAATAGGTGTCCGTGCAGCTCACTCTGCCTTGCCCCCCATGAATTCTTCCTGTAAATAACAATTTTTGCCTATCCCTGGAGGTGGGTGCATTTCAGGATGAGATCCAAATGTGCGGAGCATGCTTGTGAAGTCCTTCAGCAGCCTTCAGGGCAGGAGATGCTGTAGCAGTGAAAGATGCTGTTATTATTAGATCCCAAGCACTGGGTTGTGCCATCCCTTGATGGCTCTGGCGAAGAGGCTGACTTTTATGGAGAAAGTTACTGCTGTATTTACAATCCAAACCTCCTTGTAACCAGCTGCAGGGTGGAGGAGGAAATGCAGAGAGAGCGTGTGATGATTTAGTGTGTCTTTCTCGTGTGCCTTTCAGCCAAGGAGCCTTCTCCCTCCTTCACCAGCCCACACTTAGCAGGGCTCTGGCTCTGATCACACCCCCATGGACAAGGGGAGCAGGAGTAGAGGTTTAATCAAGGTCAGAATGGAGGACCAGGAGCCTGGAGACTCAAATCCCAGACTCGTGTCTTCCTTGGGGAAATCTTTGTGTAAATAAATGGTACCCTGACCTTGTCGGGGCAGGTACTGCCTTTCCCACTAGCTTTCAGGAATGTTATCATGTTTGGAGGTGAACATTTGGGTTCATGAGAGCTCACTGCCACAAAAGAAATCTGTACCTGATATGTGTAGGGAATAACCAAAGTGATAGGAATACAGGAATATTAAGAAAGCAACCCTTAGTGTGAAGTTTGTGCAGGATGAGCTGATGCAGTTTCCCAGCTCTTAACATCCAGACAGACATGTCTCCCCAGGCAATTTGCAGATCATGGGCCATTCCTATACTCAGCACAATTCCTGCTATGAGCTGCAAATGCTTCCACATTTTCTCCCTTGTTAGCTGGCAGTGATGTTGGATAGGCTCACTCCTCCCCAGTCATGTGTGGCCCTTGGTTGGGACCTTCCTGGAGATGCACCTGCCATTTGGGATCTGAACATGCATCAGTTTCCACATATATGATTCTTAACATGCCTAAGGTGGGGTTTAAAAGCTGATCTTCCAGCTCTTCCACTGCCTTTCTGCGTGGGGTTTCCTTTAGCTGCACTCCAGAATTTCCACCTGTGAGGAAAAGTTGCTAACACAGTGAGATCTGTCATCCACAGACCACCAGACAGTGCTTTGTAAGTCAAAAATTGGTGAAGCAGGTGTAGTCTGCCAGAAATGAACGGGGTGATTTGAGTATCCAAATATTCTGTCCATTAATTGCCCTCCTGTTTGCAGGTCCTTAGGAGAACAGCCTACCTTGCTACCATCTTGTCTGTCAGTCCAGCTATCAGTTCAGTGCTTCAGACTGTTCCTATTTCGGATTAATGGAGTATGAATTCAGTTCTGAAAATTAACACTCCTGCTGGGGGGCACTCCCATCCTCAGGCAAATTCCCGTTCCTTCTCTATGATGTGCAGCACCAGCCCACCCCTGTGTGCCTGAGACACCCAGGAGCCTCCCTCCTAGGAGCAGCTGTTGTCCCCAGAGCAGCCAGGCAGAGCTCAGGCAGGAGCAGCTCCATGACCCACATTTGTGGGGTTGCTTATGGTTTAAATTTATCAGTTTAATTCAGTTTTGTTCTCCCCTGATTTGGCTGAATGTGAAGAGGGGTTTTATTTCATTTTATCTTGTGGAAATTACTCATGATTTTGCAGTGGATGTTTAAAATATATACATATATATATATATGTATATGCTGGGTTTTACAGCCCATTTTTATCACCTTTTTATTATCTCAGGTCAAAAGCTTTACTGGGTTGCATTCAGGGAATTATGCAAACTAAGAGAAAATACCATAGCAAAACTATAGATTTTCTCATTAAACTCTGCTTGGACATGTAGTTATTGTAGTAAAACTCTAGTAACTATTACAGGCCCTAATATAAAATTATAGTTTGACACCTCAGCGTGATTGGCCTTGTACTGCAGTTAAATTAACCCTTTCCCTCCCTTGCCTGCTCAGACTAAAGGCTTTCACTGGAAGCTGGCAAGCTGGACTCAGAGGGCAAGCTGGACTCAGAGGGCAAGCTGGACTCAGAGGGCAAGCTGGACTCAGAGGGCAAGCTGGGGTGGCTGTTTGAGGGCTTAGCCTGGGGCTGCAGCCACGATCCCTCTGTGTCCAGTTCCAGGAACTCCAGAGCAGCTTTGTCTGAGCTGTCAAAAAACCTCACTCCAGCAAGAATTGAGAGAGAAGTGATGGTTGAATAAGGGAGGATCCTGCAAGTCCAGGTGGATAAAGTCCAGCAAGGTAGGAGTTTGCTGAAGTTTGCAGCAGTTTCTCACCCCAGAAATTGCTTTGTTCCTACCAACCCAGGACTGTGTAATTCTCCCTGCTCTGTGCACAGTGGATTTAAGGAGCGATAAGCATATTCAGAGACTTAATTACCTCAGACGAGATTTTCTTCTCAATTACACTCAAGTAAATCTGAAGTGATTCCATTCAAGTGGATGATTTTGGTCCACCCCTGTAAAAAGTAAAATCAGATGGAACATTGTCCATGCATGTTAGCAAATCTCCACGCCTTTGCTGTATCACTGCAGCAATGGTGGGAGGATTTGGGACCATCTGATGCAGTGACAGTCTGTGTTTAAAACAACTTGGATGGTCCGGCAGGGATGGGGACTATTTCCTTCTGATTGCCTGATTAACATTTTAAAACCATGTTGATAATAACCTGGGGTAGTGTGACAGTTCAGCAACTTCATTCGAGGGAAACACTTAATCATATTTATTATGTAAACACAGCTTGCCATGCCCCCATTAAATTATTAATAGTACCATTAACATATTTACATATAAATCTTATAGCAGTTGATGGAAATGGCTCCAAGAACCTTGCGTTAGCTCTCTTTTTATAATGGATTCTCTCTTGCAAATACCCATTTATTAAAGAGACAAAATATTAATTTTTTGTTAAATGTTCATGTCAAAAATGTCACCTTTGCAGTTTTGCAAATTGCCATTTATGCAAAACCTACTGGTTGGTATTTTCCTGTCTTAAAAATGGCCTGTTTAAAAATATTGCTTCAATAGGAGCAATTAAAGAGAAAAAGAATAAAGATATTTCAGTGATCTGGGCAAGTTTTTTGCATTTTCATTAGTGATAAAATTGGTAAGTTGAGCAAGACAAAACCAGGGCTTTGTTCCATCACTCCACACCTGGATGTACCCTAAAATGCCCTCAAACTCAGTGCTGCCTTGGGCTTAACCACTGAGCAAAACATACACAGTTCCTTCAGTATCCTGAAGGAAATACACAGCGTGAGGGAAACAGAAGAAAGAGTGTGGAGGGTGCAGGATTTACTGGACAGGATAAAGAGAAGAGGTTGGAGGTTTGGTTAGTCCTTCTCTGGTTTCTCCTCCAAATTCTGCATCTTTCTTAATCAGCCCTGCTCTGCTAATAAGCCTAATTAGACTATATACTGTAATTCCTTAATACATTTCAAGGTAACAGTGTCCAAGGGTGATTCATTCTCAGGACTGCCAACTTTCACAGGTTTACCACAAGACTCTCAGGATTTTTTTTTTTTTTAAATTTTACTCCTTAAAGTTCCAGCCTTTAGAGCCAAATGATGGTATAAGAATCTCAATTTTCCTTTAAATAAATGGAAAATGCACACTTCGAGCCCTGCAGTTTTTCAGGGCGGAAAGCTTGAGTATGTGCTGTGAGCCTGGTCCTTAAAGCATAGAAACCAGACAGCAAAGACAAAGATAACTGCAGGGTGGTGGAGTTGTAGAATAATTTAGGTTGAAAGAGGCCTAAGGAGGTCACGGTACACTTAATTTCTGGTCCATCTCAAATGGCAGTGTCCATTAGTGTTTTTAGTATTAAAAATAGTAAGGCAAAGCTCACAGTTTTGTGTGAAATGTGTATTCTATACATCTCCATATGGTGAAGTACAAACCTCCACTGAGAGCCCGGCTGCCCCTTGCCCATCCGACACCCCCACAGACATCCCACACTGGCAGGTCTGAGCTCAGCAGGGAGGGATAAAACCAGTTTTCTGGGAATGAGCCACACCTGCCTGAGCTGGGACCTGCAGGGGACCCGGCAAGGGGCTCCTGTCCCAACTCTGCTCAGGGTGCATGACCTTGGCAAGTTGTGTCTCCCTTCCCCACCATCCTTCTCCCCACCTGAATACAGGGCTGAGCAAGGCACTTTCCCTTCTGGAGAATTATTGGAGAATTAGAGCTTATTATGGTAATGCAGGAGCCAAAGAAAGACGCACGAAGCATTGCAAAGGATTTTTTTCCCTTTCTCAATTAAATGAATGTTCTCCTAACCCATCGTGCCCAGCCCTCGTGTGTGCTGTTACAATTGTCTCTAAAAACTCTGTCTGATTTTTCAAGCAATTTCTCACGAAACAGGCACTTTCAGAAAAATCATAAGAAAGCAATCGTTTCAAATTGGTCATTTGGGACTCAAATTACTAATCTAATACATTTTTTATTGAGGGTTCCTGAAAGGTTCCATAAAACACAGTCTTTGAAGCTGCCCAAACTTGCCAGCCTCCCAGTTTGACAAATCGAATCCAACAATCCACTTTGCAGCTCAGGTTTAGGGCTCAGGAAGCTGCCACCGAAATAGCAGCATTTATATTTCTCCATCAATAGTGCCTATCTGGTCAGATTTTTAAATTCCCTGGGGTGTTGTGTTGATTTTCTTTTGCCTGTGCTGGATTTTTGTGTCTGTGTCCAAGCTGCAGTGCTCCTACTGGGGATATTGATGGGGGAGGTTGGCCTGGAATCTGCTCCTGAGCATCGTCTCCTGTCCAGCTCAGACAAGCAAGCAGGACAGAAGTTGACCCAGGAAAGGAGAGAACTAGGAGCCAGACACTGATTTTTTTTTTTTTTACCTTTTTTTTTAATTTATAGAATTTGTATTATTTGTTATTTTGGGGGGGGTTTATTATTTATGTTATTTATGTTTTTCTTGAGGCTTAGATGGGACCCCTTTAGCAGCGGAGCACTGTGCACAGTCCCATTGAGCTTAAAGGCTGAACAGAGAAAGAAACTAAAACATGGGACATGCACGGAATTCTGATATTCTTTCTAGGAATGAGGGCTTAAAGCACAGGAAAATTAACGAGATCAAACAGGCAATCTCTGGTCCTGAGTTCCTGTGTCATGTCATGGCCACAAGGCCATACTCCCCTCTTTGCACCAGATTTTGGGAGAGGAGTAGTGCTGACCCACTTCCCCGTGGCCATACATGATTACAAAGTATCAGCCTCCTCACACACAAGGCACTAATCAAATGCGTGTTAATTATTATTTTAGCAGATGCTGAGGGGCGTCTGAGTGCTGCCTTGAGGTACACCCCAAAAAAAAGTGCCTCTCTGATCAGGTCTAATAAAATCCAAAATAAAACTCTATGAGTTGACAGCCAGCTCTTTCTTGAAGCTGAAGAGACAGCATCCAACAAGGAAAATCCAACAGTTTGAGGCCAACGCCAGCACAGACTGCCAAGAGCCCAACCAAAATTGCTTTTCCCCTTGAAGGTCTGGTGGCAGTTTTTCTTTTGCGAGATCTGCCAGTTGGGAGCAAGGCAGAAATGTGGTTTGGGGGAGGATTTTCAAGCAGTGTCTACTTCATGGTTCAGCCAGCACAGGAGTACAGAAGGGAGAGGGAAGGAGTGGGGGAGCTCAAGAAAAAGACACAGAAAAATCTGCTTGGCTTCAGGCAGAAATGGGGATGGAGAGTTTGGGAAGAGAGGCATAACCTCTGCCTGCAGCTCAGCACCCACAAAAGCACGAGGCTCGTGGAGCAGGGGTTAGTCCAGCACTGATACTCTGACCTGGCATCTTGGTCTGAATGTCCCCCTCTGAGAGGAGCCATACAAGCAGGAAAGGGACTTCCCTGCCAATCCCACTGCACCCAGACTACTCCTTGCCTTGCAGCCCATAGGATCCTCTGGTTGTGTGGCTCCCTTGGTACCCATGGGGCTGTCTCACTGCTGACACCCTCCCCTCTAATGCCTCCAAGGGGGCCTGTTACTATTTATTGGGTTAGCATATAGTTTTCTGCTGCCATTACAGTTTTACTTTGGGGATAATGTACAATGTGTAGTCAAAAAGTAGAGCAGGATTCGCTTTCAAGCCAAACATGGCCATTTTGGGTATCAACTGGGACTGCATTGCATGGGAGGCTATTTTCAGCTGATTATTCTTGTGGTGGTCACCCATGGATGAGAGTTGCCCTTCCAGCCCATCCTTGTCTGCAGCTTCCTGGGAAGTTTGACACCAGGATCCTGCCCTCATGCAGGTAGTGAGCATGTGCTCCCAGTGCATTTCCTTTTACTCTGCTCAACCTGGTTTTAGGCTTGTGTAAGCAGCCAGGTGCCACATGTTTCCATCAGAGGGGCTGCATGACTGTCACAGTTTTAAGCCCAGCTGGAGATAAAACACCACGCACCACCTTCCCCCTGCCACCCTGGTGAAATGGGGAGGAGAATCAAAGCAAAACTTCTGTGTTGAGATAGGAACAGTTCAGTGATTGAAAATAAAGTAAAATGCAATAATAATGGTAAATAATAATGATGATGATAATAAAAGGGGAAAACCAAGTGATACACAATGCAATTGCTCACCATCCACTGACCAATGCCAGACCCCTCTTCCCAAATCCAGATCAGCCACACTTCCAGGAAACTCCCCCAGTTTATATACTGGGCATGGATTATCCCTTTGGTCAGTTCAGGTCACCTGTCCCATTGCATCCTTCCAGTTTCTTTTGTGCACCCCTTCAGTGGGAGAGCATGAGAGGAGGGAAAAAAGCCCTTGACTTAGGATAAACCTGACTCTGCAAAAAACCCAAACATCAGTATGTTACCAACACCATTCTCCATTCCAAATCCAAAACACAGCACTGTAACAGCTAAAAGAGTAGAAATTAACTCTGCCCTAGCTGAAACCAGGACAATGACCCATGGAGATGCATTTCCTGAATTCAAATCTGTCTTTTCCCTGTACATCTATGCGTTAGTCAGCACAGGATAGGCCCATTTCCCTTGAAACCTTTATGCACCAGCCTGCTCTGCCTCTGTCCCTGCTGGCTAGGAAAGCTGTCAGAACCCAGGCACGGGGAGGTGTCAGGCTGTGTCTTGGCACAAAGTCCCTCCACAGAGACACATGGGGGCCACAGCAAGTCAGGACCATGGCCCCTTGCTGCACTAAGCTGCAGGTATAGCTCTGCCAACCCCCTGATCCTTCCCACCACCCTTCCCCAAATTCCCTCCAGCTGCTAGATGGCTTTGCAGGGCGTGTGTGCTCTGTGTCCTCTTTACCCTCAGGACTCTCCTGTCCCCACCACTGTGCCATGGCTGCCAGCTGCAGCTCGGGGACAGTGTCTGAGGAGCTGTTTGCTTTAGCTGGAGGGGAGAGGCAGCCACGGGCGGGAGCAGCGGGCAGCTGTGACGGAATGTCTCACGGCCCACTGCTCCACAGACTTGGATGTCGAGAGCAGTGCAGGTGCCAAGTGCTGATCTGGCTTTTGTACTGATGAAGTCCATGATGCTGCTTTGGATTTACACCCATGGAAGCGGGATGGGAACTTGGCCTGGGTCTCAATCCTGTCATAAAGCTGAGGGAGCCTTCAGACCCACTGCCAGGCCTTTAATTGGAGTGGGGAATGCAGTCGAGGAGAGGAGGGGTGAGGCTCAGGGTAAAGGGAAGACAGCCCTGGTCTTTGTAGCCTCCAGGAGGATAAGTGATGACTACAGTGACTGCCCATCTTGGGAGGGAACAGCAAGGGTCTGAGCAGGTCAAGACTGAGAAAGAATGAGAAACCTGGACTTTTAATACCTTTCCCATGCTCCTCTCCACACCCCGAAACCTAGCAAAGACATTTTCTTGTGCCTCAGCCAAGGCAGCCCGGGGTATGGAGAGGAGGTTGTCCCTGTGGCCAAAAGCTGTGCCTGTGCAGGTCAGGACTGCATGTGAAACACCAGATTCCAGCAGCAGACTAAGAGGCTGAAGCATCAGGATATGTCCCCACTTTGTGCTGAGCATCTCTCTCTGGGGAGGGAAGGCTCTTAGGGCAGATTTCACCTTGTGCTGAGGGGTCAGCAAAAGACTCCCATGCCACTTAAATCCCACTTAAGTACTTTGCACCGCGGTGAAATTAACTCTCTCTACAGAATAAGCCATCAAGAAAAACTGATCTAAAAATCTACGCTGGGCCACAACCGAGCCATGCTTCTATTAGCAGGTAAAAAAATATTTCCCATCCTTAGAGTTAAATGAGCCAATAGTTCAATCAGAGAGCAAAAAGCGGCAATAGAGACAGGGATGCTGAGTGCCTCAGGTATTGGGAATCTATGCTAGGAATCACAATAAGCAGGACTCGCCTGTGTTCTCTGCGTTTAGCAGCAGTGTTATTCAACAACCTATTTGCAAATGCCATCTTCCAAAGTCCTTTTTTTCCCCCCTCGTTAAAGTTGCTGCGATAATAGGGCAATTACAGTGCAATAAGCTAAACGCAATCCATTAGTGGCATCACAGCCATTTTTAGATCTTGGGGAAAAAAATCAAAGCTGTTTAAGTTTTCTTATTATGCACATTAAAAGGCAGGCAGCAGGGTCTGATCAAAGACACCACCACCCCTGTACTCCCCCCACCCGCCTCCTGTCCCTACGTCTTGCCCCCCCTCTATTCATTAGTGGTCACAGCTGTGCAGTCGGCCAATTACTTGGGAATAATAAGTACATTTTGCAGTAAATTAAATATTAATTAGTCCTTGGCAGGTTGTTTTGGGGTTTTTTTCCTCATTTCCCTCCCTCCACCTGAAAACAGTGGAAGGGATGTGACACTGTTATCGCCTGTGTTGGCATGTGGGTGGGAGTGGGAGAAGCTCTCCTCCATCCCTGTGCACCTTCTCCTCCAAGCTGGCTTGCAGCAAGGTCTTTCCTGCTCTTCCTAGAGAGCTCACTGCTGCTGGACCAGCAAACACATCCTCAGCTTGGATGGTACCTTCTTCCAGCCTGAGCATATCCCGTCTCTGCCTGGCTTCCCATCCTGCATGCTCCACTTGGGCACGTAGCTCTCCGGGCAGAGCAACATCCCTGATTGCTTGTGATGCGGATATGAGGCCTCATCCTGCCCTGCTCCTGCACAGAGGACCCCAACCCAAACAGTGTGTGTTGTGCCAAGTGATAAGGGAGAAGAGTAGTCCCTGGCCAGGGGTTCAGAGCGTCCACCCGGGACTCTGGAGACAGAATGACCCCTGGAAGTCAGACTGCCTTGAACAAGTGCAGACCCTGGGAAAAAAGCCCTGCAGACAGAAGTCAGGTGAAGCCCAGACCAG
This sequence comes from Prinia subflava, assembly GCF_021018805.1. Lineage (NCBI taxonomy): Eukaryota > Metazoa > Chordata > Aves > Passeriformes > Cisticolidae > Prinia > Prinia subflava. The sequence continues at coordinate 9,843,715 of NC_086256.1, read as the reverse complement.
ATGCCAAGCATAGATCTGCTGGGATGAGCGATTCCTTAAAGTGAGACAGGTGACCTAATTTTGATGTTACCAACATACGAGCATGCATTACATTTTAAAGAATGAATGCAATGTAAAGAAAAAGTGGATGAAAAGAGCAGCTAAGCTTTGTATAGGTAGGATGAGAGCCTGACGTGTAGGGAAGATGTGCCCTTGCTCTGGAGCACCCCAGGAGCACTGCAGAGGTGGGCACTGGAGTCCCTGGGAGCCCTCAGCAGTCAGGACACGAGGGGCAGATGCTCTGGTGGCTCACCCATTCCCTGCTGGCAGATTCCAGTTGGAGCTGCTGTCCCTGTCACCTGGCCTGTGCCTCCCTAAAGTGCAGCATTACCTTTACTGCCTGTGGCCAGACAGGAGGCTGGAAACAAGCAGATGGAGTCTAAGCATACGACTCACCACCCATCCTTCCTCCTTGCCACCAATGTCAGTGTGAGCAGAGAAGAGGGGATTTTGTGCTCCTTTTCCTCACAAATCCACTACCAAGAGTTTCTGGAGCAGAATAAGCTATGTTAGCAAAGGCAGAGTAATCCGTGCCTGTTGGCAGATCCCAAGGTAAAAGGTTCCACTTGTTCAGCTCTTGGATTTACACTTTACTAAACAGCTCTGTGGGCTGCCTTGTGATGCACCATGCACGACTTCGCCCCTTGGTGCTCTTGAGTGCAATTAAGTTGTGGGCTTTTTTTAAATGTGACTTGACAATATGCAGGTTAGGTTTGTATTTTATTTACAGCTTTTACTTGGGGACCAATAAAACCCCAGCTGGCTAATGTGAGAGCTAAAACTTGCATCTCACTCTTTGCGTTGGATATCTTTTCTATGGTAAACTATTTATTTGCGTTTCATCTTGCACAAGCTCCTCTTTCCATGCTGAGAAGCCAAGAGCTCCAGGGGCTCTTTGAAGACTATTTGCTATAAGATAGCAACTGGAATTCTCTTCAAACATCCGTGCCTGCTTTGTCCTATAACTGGCCTCTTGGTGTCAACACGCAGTTTTGTGCGAGTTTCCTGTACAAAGCTAACATTTGCACGTTCCCCTGGCAATTGTGCTTCCAGATCCCTCTTATTCAAGCACATCCCATCATTTATTCTTGCAGGAATGAGCAGCAGTTACTCCACGTGCCAAATCAGAGGCAGCATCAAGGCCTCTTTAAAAAGGAAGATTTAACTGGGTTGGGATGACCGTTGTGCTGCTCGGGTAGGAGAAACGTGCTGTGTGACCTACGTGTCCAGTCAAAATGGTCCACATTTGGATTGCAAGTATGTGGTCCCCCTATCTTTGAGCTCCAGCTTTCATCACACAGTTAAAGTGCAACAAAATCTTCTTGCAAAATCCCAGTGCATTTCACTGTCGGGCCATCAGACACTTCCACCCATGAACATCCCCCGGACACTTGACCCTGGCATGCTGGCAGAATACAGGCAAAGGGTGAGATGGCATCAGGCTAGTGACACAAATCATGTTAAAAATGCCAAATAGCTGTGTTTACATGCATTCACAACCCAAGGGTCATGCTCTTGCCATAAAAAGGGAGATGAACCCTGGTGAGATCAGAGTGATGCTCCCAAGGATGCCTCTGGGAGGGAAAGATCAAGAACTGTTGCAGTGGCTGCTAAAACAGTCAAAATAATCAGGGGCTGGGGAGGATTCTGAGGGGACAGATGCAGCTGGTGATGAGTGCCCATCGTTTGCTGGTGCCTCATCCCAGTGGTACCCCAATGTGCCTGTTCTCCCTGGGATGTGACAGGGCTTCAGGGAACGTGCCCCAGCATCCAGCCACTCTTTAAACCCCAGCAGTGGTTTCTGTTACATGGATCAAAAAGACCAGCACAAGCTCTGTGAAGACACAGAAGGGAAAATATTTTCTTTCTCTCCAGTGTTGTTTTACACTGCTTCTGTTTCCCTTTCTGCCATCTCATGACTCTCTAAATTCATGGCAGCTCTTCCTCAAGGTGAAATGAAGGCTCTGGGCTGCATTTGGTAGTGCCGACAACAGGGGATGAGGGTCAGGGAGGGTTAAGCAGGGAGGGGGCAGTGCAACAAGGCGGCCTGATCTAGTGATTAAACAAAGGGATTCAGCCAACATGTGTAAAATTAAGTGATCAAGAGTTGATTACAGAGTGCATTGATTGTGTACTGATGGATTAAACAGAGTCGTGCTCGGGATGCGATTTTCCGAGCCGGGCACGGAAAGCACAGGCAATTGACGTGTTGGCCAGAAGGACCCGCTTCTCCCAATCCCTGGCTTTTATACATTCTCCGGATAAATCTGCAGAGAGGCCCGTGGAATTATAATCGATTATCCATTTCTCAAAGTCACTTAAGGGCCCTGAGCTACAAGCTAAAGTGCCAGTGCTGCGAAGAGGCATTGGGTATGCGCCGGCATGTGCAGGTGCTGGCGCGAGGGGAAAATGTGGCAATGACCCTGTGTGCTGCAAGCTGATGAATCTATTTTCTTGTAGGAAATAGTTTTGACAGTTCAATATCTGTGTTTTCGATATGTGCCCCACACATCCCCAAGGGAGGAGAGGAGAGGAACTGGAACGTGGCAGGGAGGGAGTGGGTGGGAGGCAGGGAAAGACTCTTCCACATCACCCCTTCAAATTATAGGTGTATCAGTATATCACCAACTTAACAGGCTGCCCTCCAAGTCAAGGGCATGGGAGCAGCATGGCTGCTTGCAAGTGTCTTCTGCAGGGCCAGGATGGGGCTGCAGCCCCTCTTGTGCCTCCCGCCCTGGGCTGTGAGGGGTCCCTCAGCATGCCCCAGCCCACAGGCAGTGGGATAGCTCCTAGGCTCTTGTTTCACTGCCAGTGTTGAAGGCAAAGACTCATTTCCAGGCTGATCCTGTCTCTCAGGTGGCAGTCAGGTCCTTCATGGAGGATTCAGAGGAGCAGGCAGGTGGGGCTGAGATAGCTGAGCACTGCAACCTGGTGCAGGATCATCCTGCATGTTTTATAGGGAGCTGGATGTGATGGTGGAATGAGGCCAGGGGGAGAAACCCCTGCAGGTCTCCCCTAGTCCCCATTGCAGGGGTGTCACTCCCACTCTCAACTGCATCCCTGTTTCTGCTACAGATGAAGCAACCAAGGCCCAAAACAGGTCCCAAATGTGTCCAGACCTCAGACCCCAGCTCTTTTGCAGTCTCCCAGCCAGATATGAGAATGTTTCTGTGAAAGTTCCCCCTTTTCTAGTTCCCACTGCCATTATTTTCTGGCATTTAAAGAAGGTGCTTTGCTCCAGGTCTTTCCATCCCAAGAGCTGATGCAGAGCATGGATAGTTAAGGCACAATTTGGCAATTCAGCTACACAGCTCCTTCTCACCACCCTCTCCCATCAGGCCAGCAGAAACTCCAGGTTGAGAAACTGGTTCAACCAGAGACAAGAAGTGGCCCTTGTAGCAGCAAACAGGGTTAAAGGCCAGGCACATTGGTGAATGTTGCCCAGCTGCCAGCCCTGGGTACACCACCCCAGGCATTCCAGGTGGCTGAGGAGGAGAAGGAGGGATGGTGAGGCACAGAATCATTCCCTACACTCTGTCTGGCCATGATGTACATGTGACAGAGGAGCTGAGAGAGCCCTGGGGTCTTCTCCCTAGCTTCCTGTGTGCTGGGAAGTGTGCTGTGGACCAGTGCCTCATTTTGCAAGTGCCACTGAGAAAGGACATGCCATGGGCCATGGAGTCTGCAGAAATGCAGGCATGATCCCTGGCTCTGGTTGGTTTATCCACAGCCTGGCCAGTCTTGGGTGCACGGTGCAAAAAGACCCATGGGATGGAGGACAGCTCAAGGATGGGAGGGAGGAGATGCACCGTGCCCCAGGAGATCCCTCAGGATGGGAGGACAGAACTGTAGGAGTCCCTCAGCAGTGTTTCTGCAGTGCCATGTTCGCTGAAGTCAGGGAACCCTGACTGATGCTGAGGAGAGCCAGCTGCTCCCCAGGACTTGTATGTTTGGGAGATGAATCAGTGGGTTGGAGGAGACTCCAATTTCATTCCCAGAGCAGAGGATGGATAGCAGCAAGAAGATTCAACTCTGTGGTCGTGAGCTTTTCCAGACTCATATTAGCACCCATCAGAGAATCTGGAGCAGAGAAAGGATCTTCTCTGTCCTTGGTCCCTGCTGACCTCGTTTGGTCAATCTCCACCCCAGTGAGGGGTGTGGCTGGGCACTGTAGTGCTTCCTTGGGAGAAGCCTGCATGGGCAGGCTGCCCAGCTGGGAGCTGTGAGAGGAGGGCGGGGATGGAGGCAGTGCAACACCTTCCTTTGCCTGCTCTCAGCGCTCTTCTACTTTCCTCTTGTGAAACCCAGGGAAGTGTTTCTGCTCAGTTCGGCATCCCCTCATTGAGCAGCACCATCAGCCTGTCCCAGTCCTCCTCTTCCCCTCTCCCTTCCAGGTCCCTGTCATGCTCTCCCTTTCCAGCTCTCCCGGCAGCCTGTGTCCCTCTCATCGAGGATTCATTGTCTTGTCAGCCTCTAGTTAGCCAGCATGCGTACGAATCATAAATTACCCCGCCCGGGCCTCTGCTATGCTTCAGCACAGACAAAAAAATTGCACTCCATCACCGTGTCTCCCGGCTTTTAGTGGTATTGATCAATGCTGCTCCCTTCCCGCCCCCCCCCTTTTCATTTTAACCGAGCCGGTTAAGTGCAGTATCTTATTTTGTGCTGGGACAAATGAAAAGAATATTAGCAAGGGCTGAAATATATCTCTTTTTTATCTCTCTGCTACTTTTTTATTGAATCTTTCTGAGTAGGTGGCTTTCCGCAGGATGACAGCCTCATGACAGGCTCCTCATTAGAGCTGAGACAGTAATTGTGATGCATTTCCCTGCGCGGCCTTTTCACTTCTCCCCCCGCTCCTGCCTTTCCTCCTCTCTCCCTTTCCCCTGATTTGTAAAGTGATTGGATGTACAGACTCACTCCGTTTCTTAAATTATTGCCCAGCTCAATCCATCTTCCACTGCCCCACACTGGGCAGCCATGATCTCCGCAGATGGAGAGCCAGGGTCGGGTCACAAGGGGTCCCTCACCTCTCCTGCTGCCAGGCTGCCACTCGCCATGAGAAACACGGTGCTGGACCCCACAGGACATGCAACAGCCTCTGGAGAGCCCAGGGTGCTGTTCAAAAATGCATTTTTACTGAGTGACCCACGGGATCAACCTCAGCTGGGGTTAACTGCATGGCAGCAGCGCTGCACCAGTTTACACCAGTCCTCTCCAGTATCTAGCTTGTCTGGACAGGCAGCTACAAGAACAACTCTTTCTCTGGAAGGAAATCAATATTTTAGCAAGCTTTTCTGCCTCAGATCCCTCTGTAGTTTTTACTCTCAGGAGAAGCAGGTGTATGTTCAAAGCTGCTTGGCAGCCTGGTCACCTAAGCAGGGAGCACTGTCGGGGATCAGGCTCTTGGTGGGGATGCAGCAGTCTGAGTACAGGTCTTCTCTGTGAACCAGTTTGTTCATGGGGTTGTAGAGGTCCCTCTGTCTGTCTGTCTGTGTCTCTATGTGTTTTATACACCCAGGTGTGTAAAACCAGCTGTCACTCATCCCTGTGCCTCTCTTTGCTGGATTCAAGGCAGGACTGGCCCTGTGCTGTGCCAAGCACAATAAAAGTCCAGCTTCTGCTGGTGCTCTGCAGCTTCTTTGCGCTGTGATGCAGGAGTGATTCCTCAAAAATATTTTCTTACCTGAATAGCTATTTTTTCAGACCTCTATCACCTTTCTGCCTGCACAGACCTCCAAAAGGCACATGCTGTAAGGGAGGTCTGCTCAATACAGGGTGATTCCTCAGTGGTCTGGATATGCTGGCTGCTCTGTGGGGTGTTTGCAGAGTTAAGTCGTGCTGTGGATGCAGTCATAGCCAGACACTAAACCCAGCCACAGCACACAAACCTGGAGTCACCTCACTGCCTGTCACTGTCTCTGGCACCTGGGTCTCCACTGCCGTGTGCAGAGCAGCTGCAGCAGGGGCCAGATCCAGGGCACCCAGTCCTGGGCAGCAAGCTGAGGTCTGCATCCCCCAGCCAGGCAGGAGCCTGAAGGATGGGAAGGCCCTGATGGAAGGAATGGGAGGTGCCCTGACCTCAAGCGCAGGTTTTAGGGGTTTGTACCCCAAACACCTTTTGGTACCAATCAGCAGGAGCCAAGGCAGTGCCCAGCAGGCAGGATGCCACTCCATGGGGACAGCACTGGGACCATGCCAGTAAACAACAGGGAAATGGGAGAGCAATGAGCAACATTATTCCTGCTCCTTCACTTTATTACCAAATATTTTTTGCCTCTACTGTTATTCTGGGGTGCTCTGCACTGACACATGAACCATCTCTGCCTTGAGCCACCGTTGTCATCTCCCCGCCTCGGCTGCCACTTAATACCAGGGCTCTGTGAGCCTCATCAGTTGCGGCACGGGCTTGCCAGGAGAAGAGTGAGTGTTTTGCTATTTCCAAGCTAACATGGGGCTTTCTTTGAATTATTGTTTTTTGAGCTGGAAGGAAAGGAGGCTTGTCACACAAGATACCTGCTATCAGTACACAAATAACAGCAAGCCCATCATCGAATGGAAAATAATCGCCGCGGAAACCGAGTTGCAGAGCAGCCGGGAGGGATTCTTGCAGGCGCTGGCAGTGGCGGTGCTGTCAAGGAGCCTGTGTCAGCACGTCCATTACCACCCACCTGGTTTCAGCACGGCCCCCAAAGCAGGGCACAGGGCCACGAGGCCCCAGCATGGGGTCATTTCTGTTCAGAAGAGTTTCAGATCAACTGGCTTTGATTCAGTTTAAATGATGGACTGCTTAAGAGGGAGAGAGCAGAAATAGGAGGGTGAGATGGAGGGAGGCATCTCAAAGAGGGGGGGCTGTTGGTACTCAGAGAAGTGGAAAAGAGTTGAAGGTAGGAGAAATCAGGAGTTGGGACTGGAGAGCTGGTCCTCATGGGAGCAAGCTTCAGCTGGTCACAAGGAAGGATGGCATGGGGAGGCACAGGTGGCAGCAGTTCCTGGGGAGGCACCTGACTGTGCATCAGTGCAGATAAGCAGTGGAGTTATAGGCTATTTATTTCATTCATTTGGCATTTTGCTGAGCTCCTGTGCAATGAGCCCTCATGCCTTGTAAACTTTGCTCCTTGAGTGACCTGGGAGCACTGTTTACTCTGTGCTGCGTAGTGGTGAGGGGCTGTATACACCCTGTGCTGTCAGCACTGTTGGTGGGCTGGGTTCCTTGTTTTTTTTACTTAAATGCTCTCCAAATCAGTAGTTCACATTCTGCTTGTGAGGGAAAGCTCTGCCTTCCACGACACACACTCCCACCCTGCAGTGCTGTCAGGGTACAGGTGCAGGGCAGGAGCAGGGAGGAGTTCATGGCTCCATGTCTGTTCAATATCATGCTTGTGTCCCCAGAACCTGAGCCCAGCTCCCAGCCTGGAGACCAGGTCCCATTACCAGCTGCTTTGCAATGAATCAGACCTTTCCCAAAGGAATTATCTTGGAACTCGATCAGTGTAACTGAATGAAGGATCCAGCCCTCTATCCCCAGTGGGATCAGGAGGGTTTGGTCCAGTCCCTACCTGGGCTGGGATCCATTTGCAGATGCCCTCTGAAAGAGCCTATGGACAAATTCCTCCACACAGGGGTGCATCTGCGTATTGAGCACTCTGCTTTCAGAGCAGGAAATATTCGGTTTCAACACTTGGAGTTAAACATTTCCGCGGAGCCCAGGAGACCGTGCAAGCCGCGGGAGCACCGGGCTCTGCCTTTTCATCTCTCTGGCACTGGCGGGCGGGGGGTCGGCAGCAAGGGAAGCACGGCAGAGCCACGGAGGGTAAACACTGGAGCTGAGCCTACCGAGTAACCAGAGAGTGAAGGGGAGAGAGAGGGGCAAAGAAAACAAAAACACAGCTGCCAAAAAACAAAAGCCTGAAAAGAGCCATTCAGTGTCTCCCAGGAGCGGGTTTGGCACAGGGCAGGGAAGGACAAGCAGGGAGCAGGCATAGGTCCCTCCCGCTCAGGGATACGGGCCCTTTGTTTTGCCCTGGGCAAATCAGTGACCTTTACTCTGTCCTGAGGGGTAAGCACTTACACTCCAGCAGGTCCAGCCACACACATGATGCAGCATCCTTTGTTTGCTCCTGGATATCAGGATATCCCTATTCTGGGGAGGAGAGGTAAGATGTATGCATCTCTCTCCACCCTGGCATTCACAAACAAAGCCTGAGGACTTGCCATGCCCATCCTCTCCCTGTCCTCTCAACCCAGCATCCTACATCATGGAGATGGGTACCACTGCCTGGAGCAAGACACCACAGCGTGGGTGTGTGCCAGGCTCTGGGCATGCTGCAGAGGTGGATGCTGCTGATTTGGGGAGATGCATTCCAGGAGGAGCCTCTGTAGCACTGCAGGCATGCAGAGGGTTCCACAGACCTGGGGAGGCTTGCGTAGGTGTCCTCCTGGCATGGGAGAAGATCCCTCCTTTCTGCCTGTCAGTTGCAGTTAGCCCTGCTCCTGTGAAAGCATAGTTGTCAGCCCCCTGGGCCAGGAGCCCGGGCTCCTTCTGTCTCCTGCTTTGCAATCTGTACATCAGGGACTTGGCTGTGTGTCCAGGTTCCTGTTCTCCTGCCCCTCTGGAATCCCTTGTTTCAGTGCAAGCACCAGCCTCCCGCACTCAGCGGAGCAAGGGGATCTTCCCTGGCTGTCATGGGGATGCAGAGTGACAGCTGTCACGTCCTTCCTTGGCACAAATTCATCACCATATCATTGGTGTAGCTGATGGGTAAGGCCACTGCTGCTCATTTCTCCTGCTGGCTTGGGCTGGGGTTGGGAGCAGCCATGGAAGACAGCAAGGCTTCTTCCCATGGCCTCAGATCCCTCCTGGTTGTCCCAGCCATTGAAATCCAAAGTTGCCTCTGCTTAGGAACATGCACCCCGTGGAAGAGTACCAGAGAACAAGCAGGGCATGAGGGCTTGGGTGTGCAGGAGGTTAATATCCCACCAGTCTGGTGTACCAGCTGCTCCCCAGCAGGGGACCCTGACTATGCATCCCGATCCAAGGCTGCCAATCTCATTTCTGTGGTCTGGGACAGTCCATGACTTCCTCCAGCAAAGGAACATCTCTGGGCTCCCCACAGAGCAGAGACACGGGGACGCTCAACCTCTGTTCCACCCTTTGGTGCTGCTGAGAGCATCCCAGCCCCAGCAGCCAAATCTGTGGATGGTGATGGGGGCTCGTGGGCCCCACAGCAGTGGCCTGGGCCAGGAGTGGGGATTCAGCACAGGAGGGTGGAGGGCAGCCTGTTTACCCATCCATCTGTACACCCCACAGCGGGGATCCAGCAGGATTTCCCGTCCGCTCAAAGCCTGCCTGTTTATTTTGGGAAGGAGACTCAGACAGCTCCATTGTTTTGCTGTGAAGTTGGGGTTATAAATAGCAGGTGGTCGGGGACGCTCCTGGGCTATTTTGGGCCCTCACTAGACAAAAGTGGAAAAGCTCCAAGAGGAAGGTGGAATTACTGAAATGCAGACCTTTCCCGCAAGGGTCAGCAGGAGCTGGGTGTTTGGGTTTGGGTTGGATTCTGGGCATTATTTAAACATGAGGGAAGGAGGAGAGAGGAAGATGTTCCAAGTTGCATGGGCTACATGCTGCCAAAAACAGTGTGTCCTCCCTGGCAGAAGGGAATGAGGAGCCAGGCACCTGGGATCTGCCTGGGAGCCTCTGGGAGTGGCACAAGTCCAGAGGAGAGACCAGTGGGGTTTTCCTCCTGGCTCTGCAAATGGGAGAGTTCCCAGTGGAAAGGGAAGCTGGGAAGGTAGGGAATGCACCATAGCACTGGCCTGCCCCAACTTGCCCCTTACGCCTCAGTTTCTCCAATAGAGGTGCTGAAGGAAATGGCAAGTAATATCCCAGTGATAGCTCTGCTTCCACCAGGCACGTGCGCTTTGTCCTGCTGGTGGGCAAAGATAAGCCAAGGTGACTCTCAAACTTATCTCAGACCCTTTCTCTTGTTAAATGCTTGTGCCAGGCAGTTATACAGGGAGAAGCAGGAACTGAGTAAAGCTGTTCACACCAATGTCTTAACCTTTGAGATGGTCTGTTCCTTTAATGGGGACTCATTTAACTGGGCTCCCCCATCATTAGGAACCATAAAATGGCACCTTTTGCCTCTTGATTGGAAGGCCACGTTGCACGCAGCTCCTCGTATCCAGCACCGGCTGCTTTATTGTGCATTACTGCCTCTCACTCAGATTTAACCAATTTGATCCATGTCTAATACATAAATAAATAATCCAGCAGGAGGGTTCATGCTGGATGACAACAGGCAGCTGTAAAGCACGTTTCTCCCTGCCAGAGCCATCTGAGCCAGGCTCCGCACGCCCTCTCATGAGCAGAGCTGCTAGTACAGCTGGGAGAGGGGGCCTGGGGACCCGCAGGCTTCCCTCTTTTATGGGAACTTCATTGTTTGCTTTAGAGTTTTATTTTATGTTAAATAGACGCTGTATATTCCTTACAGAGGGGGCAATAAAGTTTCTGAGCTGGAAGAAATTGGCTTCAGAGCAGGGAGTGAACCAGGGATATGTGGCTGGGCAGGGAAGCAGAATACAGGAGTGAGAATAAGGAGGGTCTGAGGAAATGCGTCACTTGCTGATTTGCCCCAGAGACTCAACCCAGCTAGGGATTAGGATACACAGGCAGCCCCAAATCTCACCCAGGGGTGATACAGCCCCAGGAGCGCAAAATTCCAGCAGCTGTGGGGTCTGGAGCTGCTGGTGGTGCAGGGAGGACAATGGGCCCCAGCCCTGCAAAAGGGTGAGCAATCCTGGGTGAGCACCTAGACCTGCTCCCTAGCACATCCACAGCCTCATGCCATGTGTTCTCCTCTGCCTCCCAACATTGTGTGCCCATGGAGATTTGCTCTGCCCTTCATAGGCAGGATCACCCTGACCCACCCAACTTCAGGAATGCCAAGGAGGATGAAGATGGCTCTTTATAATGAGTTAACAGGAACAGTGAGCAGCGTTGTGCCATCCATCTACTCCAAGTCATATCACCTAAACCTCAAATGGGAAGCTGAGTTTGCACAGGGTCACTTCCAGAATGTGGCTGCTCTCCTTGTAAGAGTGGAAGGAACCAGGCTTGGGATGCTGTCATGTCAGTTGCTGTGCCACTGCAGAAGAGAGCTAATCCCTGCCCCAGGGACTGTAGGATGGGGAGAGAATTAGGGGTATACCATGAGAAAATCCCTGGATTTCAGTCCTATGCTAGGACAGGAACCAAAGCAGAGCACAGATGATGCTTATGGCAGCTGATCTGAGCTAAAGCTTTTTCCCTTCTTTTCCTTCTCACAGGCAAAAAGAAAGCAACTTTGTTTGACAGCCAGGCTCCGATCTGCCCCATCTGCCAGGTCCTTCTTCGCCCTGGGGAGTTGCAGGAGCACATGGAGCAGGAGCTGGAGAAGCTCACACAGCTGAACATCAGGTAAGCAGCTCCCTGGGGTCCATCAGCATCCCTCATGACCTGGCTGGGGTGACAGAGAAGATGGTGGTACCCAGCTACAAGATGTGGGAGCTCTAGTGCTAGCCAGTGGGGCAGAAACATTTCCCTGGAGTTCACTGCAATGTAAAGTCAGGCAGAAATTCTTCCCGGAGGTCACAGACATCCCTTTCCCTGGGGACGTGTGTTCAGTGAACAGTTCTCATGTGGCTGACGTCCCATGGTGGAGCAACCCTGCAGCATTGGTGCACACTGCTCCTCAGCTGCCTTCAGCTCCCTTTTGCTACCTCCAGTGCAAAAAAGTCACCTATTAAAAAAAAAATAATTGCCTTTTAACTGCTAGCAGTTATTTAGGAAATGGCTGCAGCCAAGGGTTGGCAGATCCCTGCCCCTGCCTTAATAAAAGTCAGCAGCCTTGGGAAAGAGCGTGTTTATTTCAATTATTAATGAATTCTCTGGTCATTAAAAGGTGAGGAAAGGAATCAAACTGCCTACTAGAAGCAAAGTTACCTCACCAGGTGGTAGGAGAGGAGGGACAGCATCTGTGTCTGTGTCTGTGTGTGTGTGTATCAGGGCGAGGGGTGCATGTGGCTGGGTACAGTGTGGAGGATGCAGGATCCATCCCTGCTTGGCTCAGATCTTCTTGGATTCAACGACAGCCATTGCAGATAATGGGAGAAGGAGGGAGCTTTAGTTAGAGAAAGAGAGATCTCCAGAATGAATCTGGGTTGAAACATCCCAAATTCGGCACCCACACCCTCAGGCTGAGACCCACATCCCCCGTGTGTTGCACAGGAAGATAGGGAAGGGGGGAAGCAGGGAACAGGCAGCCCATTTATCCCCTGCAACACCCAGTCCCCTTGCAAGCGTAATTTATGGTGTAATTTGGGCTGCATCCAACTTAATAAAGGGCCACTGCAAATTAGTGAACAGGTTTAAATGAACAGAAGCAATTAGTGCTCGGAGGAGCCCATCAAAGAAGTTGGGCCAATATCAGAAACTGAAACAGCAAGCCAGGAGCAGAGGCTGGCTGGTGCGAAGTGGTGATGGGAAGGTGGCGTTTAATGGGAAAGGAAAGGAAACCCTAAATCATAAAGCATGACAAGGGCCATTGTGGGCCAGCTGACAAATGAAAAAGAATGGCATTATTCCTTTAAATAACAGCAGCAGTTAGAGAGGAGACAGCTCTCCCTGGCTTGCCCTCGCTTCCCTGGCCTGCTCGACTCGGCCACGCAGGCAGCGAGGAAGAATCAGAGGTCTTTATTAATTATTAAATAACGACTCCCTCCGTAGTGTGATAGATAACGTTCAATCTAGGCAATGGATTCAGGATGGAGGCTAATCTGTAACACAGCAGCTCCACATAGGGATGGGATCTCCCAGTCCCAGAAGGAACCGATGCAGGGAGCAGCAGCAGGCAGGAAGGGCAGGAGCAGAGGGCAGGATTAGCAGGGGTGTGTGGGGGCTGAAGTCCCGTGCACTGCCCAGCCCCAGCAGGCAGCTCGCTGTAGTGCGTTGCTCCATTTCCCATTCCCCCACCTTTCCTGCCTAGAGAAGCCAGGAGCAAGAACACATCAACAAGAGAAGAGAGAAACTAATAATGATCTCAAATAACCCAATAAACATAAAAATAAAATGTAGGCCTATAAACGTGACGGGCACCGGCAGCCCTGGCCGCTCCCTGCCAATACCGACTTGTTACCGAAATGGCCGAGCAGCTGTTACTTATCAGTCTGATGGGGAGAAGCAAACAGGGGGCTGCTTTCCAAGGTTGGTTTTTTTTCTAATTTAAAGAGGATGCAGCCAATCGTGGCTTGTGGTGTTAAGTTTTAATAAACCTTAATGATTTGCAACAAAATCATAGATTTCCTGTGCTCGGGGTTAGGAAGGCAGATCCTCTCCTGCCCACCAAGCCTGCAGCACTGGAGGCTTGGTGGGCACTGGATCAACTCTCTGGAAAAGGGATTTCTCCAGGTGATCACAGGAGCTTCTCGGGGCTGAGATACATGGTCCCAGATCACCGCAAGCAACTCACCCACTCCAATGAACCCCTTTCTCAGATGGTGGGAATGAGGTTTCCTATCCCCCAGAGACAGGGACAGCGCTCTTCCCCCATGGGCAGTACTGATGTGACCATCCTGGCCTCAGGACAGGGACACTTCAAGGTCAACCCAGCTTGAGCATCGTGCAGCAAGGCAGGAGGAGCCATGCTGGCAACAGAGCAGCACCCACCCATGCCTGGGGAGTCCTGTGCATGTACTAGGGACAAAAACCAGCTGTTGGACCAGTGATGAACATCACTCAGGAGGATCCCACCCTGGTGCAGGGTCCAGCTTTCCCTTGGAAAAGCAGTCTTGAGTGGGAATGAGGTACCTGGGTTTCTAGCTGGGCTGCCTTCTTGGTGTGTCCAGTCTCCCAAAGCATAGGGAGAGACCTGCTTGTGCTCACCCCACAGCTCGTCCACCCTGTGTGGGTCCCACCGAGCCTTGTGCACAGCTCCACACAGTGAAGCAGGGCTCTCTGAATGCAAATTTCATTTCTGAGCCACTGGCGCTGTTTCAAGAGCCGGCAGCCTCCGAGCCCTTTTTGGTGTTACATATGTAACAGCCTCATTGAACTTGACATGTCAAATTCAGGCCATTTGTGCAAAATCTCCCTTTAATAATACCGTTTCATTTCGCTCAAATGAGACTTGAATGCATGTAAAATGGAAAAGGATATTTAAGCGCTAACATTAGGCAGATGTCTTGCCAGAGGCCGATTGAATATATGAGATTTTGAAGTGCTTAACACATTTTCGGTGCTCCCTCTTAGAATATGTCACCTGGCTTTCTTTTTTCTCCCCCTCTTTTCCTCCCCACCTGCCCCCCCTTTAAGTGAAGGGTATAAATTGAAAGAAAACAAAACTACAAGCCTTGGTTTTATGGGGTTTAACTCTTGCCAGGCAAGACTGTTGGTATTCCTTCTCCAAAGAGAAATTACCTGGGAGCTCGCCTTTGCAGAGCACAGGCTCAAAGCAGCAGAGAGTGGGAGGTGGGTAAGGGGTGGCCCCATGATGCAGGGCAGAAGGGATGCTCTCCTTGCCCTGCCTGCACAGTCAGAGAGCAAAAGGTGCCCATCTGAGCAGCTAAGTGCCACCCCAGGTAAAAATAGGAAATAATAACAGCAACCCGTTGTATATGTCTATGCCCTGTGCCTCCCTGTGCCCAGCCAGGCTGGTCAACGCAGAATACATGAATATTCCTGGTTTGTGTGCATGAAGCTGATCTGGATGTGAGTGTCCTATCCTCACTCAATATATATTCACTTGTTTTACACCTGATCCGTGTTAAAGGCTCCCAATAAAGCACACTGAAATGTGAGACTCTCTGGAGCTGTCAGTGGCCCCAGCCCCGAGCTTCAGCTGGTGCTCTGGCTGCAGCTGCATTTCCCCAGCCTAGAACTACCTAGGGAGTGCCGGTGGGCGCAGCATTCTAGAGCAGCACCCAGGGGTGTCCCTTAGGACACAGACATACATCCCTGTGGGCATTGCTGCGTGTGCCACCGTGCAGGTAAATACTGTGAGCAGAGGTAGCAGAGGGCAGCTACCACTGCCCTCCCCAGGCAGTGACCGGAGAGCGCTGCTGATGGAGGGGAGGCTGGGTGGAGAAGGGCAGGTTTGGGGCTCTGGTTTGAGTTCAGGGTGGGAGGAAAGATAAATTTGAGGACAGAAGTAAAGGAGGAGGTAAGAACTGTAGAGTCAGCCTCAGCTGATGCTCCATAATGATTCTTTCTAGAGTTTGGGGAAGAGACATTTATTGGTCATTTAAAAAACCTTAGGAAGTCACATTACAAATATTACAGTTGCTGAGTTCAGCAGTTTGAAGGTTGGGAATGTGCCTTTGGATGCAGCAGTTTTAATAGCATAAAAATCTGTTATTGAATATGCAATGCTCCTTAAAAAAATATATATTTGGCAGGGGGTGTTTTTTATTCCACCGTGTGACAGCTGCCACATTCTCCCCTGCATTACCAGCAGCAAACCTATGCTCCAGAGCTGGGATTTCACCTCCCCAAAATGGATGAGGTATATCAACATAGCTAGGGGGTGGTCCAGAGGGCGGAGCACTAAGGGTGATGATGTTCTCAAAGTGCCCCATGGCTGTGCAAACTCTCTGCTCATTCACTTTTCTTTCTTTTTTCCTTTGTAATCAGTAAGTATTCAGAGCATGTTTGTGTTACAAAGCCTGTGCCCACCTGTTTGCTGCTCCCAGCCCAGGCTAGCAGCTCTCATTGCTCCTTGCTCCTCTGCTGGGGGTGTGGAGACACATCCCTGCACACCCAGCATCTCAGGAGCTACTGATTTCCCCTACTGACCTTTCTGTGTATCCAGGAATAATTTCTCGTCTGCTTCTGTGATTACAAAGCATTTTCTGGAGCACAGAGGGCACCAGGGTCTCTCACCTTGGTGCAAATGGAAAGTGCTGCAAGCTGTTTTCTGTGACCTCAAAGATGCTGTCACAAAAAAACCAAATAGTGTCAGGCAAAGGAGGGCAGAGTAAGATGCAGTGGGGAGGCCTGTGTCAAAGCGGGTGAAGTGCCCAGATGGGGCATTTAGCTTGACTTTTGGAGCCAGCTAAATTCATGTCAGAAGAAAAGAGCCAACCACAGGACTATCGTGCTCTAGCTCCTGTAGCAGCATTCAGTACACCTCTGCCCAGGCTTAAATCTTCCTTTGGGTTCCATCTGAAGCTTTCTCTCCACTGTTTGCACAAATGTTTTTTATCCTCTCACTGTTCTTAATCCTCTCTTCTTTTGCAGCCAGGGTAGAAGCAGAAAGTGCTTCCTCAGTGTCTGGCACTGCACAGAGCATCCTCACCCTGCTGTGAGGAGCTTCAGCTCCAGGTTTCTTTATGCAGAGAGGCACAGCAGTTGCTCTTCTCAGGGGACAGATGCAGCTCTGGGCCCAGTGGGATAAGAAATAAGGAGGAAACTGGGAATATAGGCTGTGGGACCTTGGGAATTAAACTGGTCACGAGGCAAGTTTCCTGTTCTTGAGAGATGTCTCCAGACCTATGGAGGTGGATCCTGCTTTTCACACCTTTCACAGGTTGCCTTTCCAATGTTTTGTGGTCTTTCTGATTAAAGTTATCCCATGCTAGCCCCTCAGAATCTGTGCTGGAAACTCCTGCTAGTGGACAAGTTGGCAAGCACATCATCCCTGTGGTCCCTTTGTGCCCAAATGCCAGGGGCTTGGTCTGTTTCTCCTGGTCACGATAAGGACCCAGAGCAGGTTATGAGATGTGGCTCACACTCCTCTCCTGCTCAGGGAACCCCTCTGTTTCAATACAGCTGCTCCTTGCACTGCCCCAGGGAAGAGTTCTCTTCATTTCTGTGGGATGTGCCAAGCGCTGTGCTGTCCCAAAGGACCTTTGGAGGAGACCTTCCCAGGGCCAGCGTGGGCAGCTGCTGTGGGAAGGGCGAGTGGCCGTGCTGCCAGGCCCAGCAGGATAAATAGAGTGTGTAAAACCCGAATTAGCTCTGTTGTCATGTGTCACATCAGGGTCATGGCTCTCGCCTCAGGTCTCCTTGATTTATGCCTGCGGACTTTAACTTGATGACCAGGTACTTCCCCAGACTTCTTGTGCAGCAAATGCTGCAGACCCCCCAGCCTCTCAATGAGAGAGGTTAGAAATGGGTTTGAGTGAGAAGGGTTTTTTCCAATGCTCTGTTGGAATACATGATTCCCTTCCTTGCATGCAGTAGATACCTGCAGGCTCTCCAGAGAGAGGGAGGAGCCCTGACCAACAAGTGAGATTGCAAGCAGGCATTGCAACCTCCCGGTCCTCAACTTATCCCTGTCTCGTTCTTCCTTCTTTTCCCCTTTTCTTTTTCCACCTTCTTCTTTTCTTTTCTTTTCTTCCCTTTCTCCCCCTCTTCTTCACCCTCCCTCCATCTCTCCCCACCCCCCAGTATCAAGGCGACATCTCCAAGCCAAGTACTTTTAATTTCGCCCGTGGCCCTTGCTGACACGGTGGATATGCACAGCAAGTTAAATTCCCGCCTGATCAATAAAGCAGAAGCAGTGTGTCCAACTGGTCGATATTTTTTTATCTGTCTTCAGCCCAGTCCTGCTGATGACAGCCCCCTGCGCTTCAGCAAAGGCACTCAAGGGCATCGGGCTTTGGCAACACAGCTCTTTTTTTTATTTAAATTAAAAAAAAAAAAAAACCCAGATGCCTACAAAAAAAAAAGTTCATGGAGTTTGGCCTTTGCTTAATAACGTTTTATGATTTATCTTAATTTTTAATTGAAAAAAATTTGCGAATTAATTGATTTCTGGGACTTGCCAATTAACATTGTAATTGGGTGCATGATAAATTTCGAGGGAGCATCATTTTTCTCCCTCTCCCCCTTGTCACCGAGAAGGGGAACTGCGAGGACAGCTGCTTCCTATCCCTACGACCCCCGTTCTTTCCCGAGGTGCTGCTGCCCTCCTCCCCCCTTGCTACTGTATCTTAAAGAAGGAACAAGAAAGCTAATAAAGTCGTGTTATTAGAGTCTCGCCCAGGTGACCCCTCAAGGCATAAATCCAGGCCAGGGAGATGCTGGGGACAGGTACTATTAAGTGCTTGGGCTTGGGCTTTGCAGGTGGAACTGGGCACCTCTCCTGCAGCACCCTCTCCCTGGCTGTGGCCTCCCAGTGCTCCCCAGAACTTTCCTAAAGGGCTCTGGTATCCCCCGAGGTGATTAGTCAAGCAGATAATTGCCTGTGATAGCTCCTCAGTGCTTCTCCTGGGTGCGAGTCCCCCATGATTGTCCTGTAGCCAATGTTCACCAGCAAAACCAGGCTGCAGGAAAAGACTGGTCTTTGGGAGCTGCTCTAGGGACATAGAACAGGTTTCTGTATCCTGCTCTGCCCTGATTCCCTCGTGGAGAGAGTCCTGGCCCACAGCAGCAGTGGGGCATCCCATGCCACCCACGGCAGAGGTGTTCAGCACAGAACCCCAGCTCTGGAGTCAGGGGTGTCCAGTTTCAAGCACAGATGCGTCTCCAGCTGGGTGGTATCACCTGAAGCTTTCTCCAGCGGTTTGACTCCTGTCAGATTTAAATTAAACTTGCCTGGAAGTGTCAGCTTCTTAGTGATCCCTGAGCAGGGCCAGGACCACTTGCCACCACAAGGCAGCTAACAGGGTCACATCCCTTTGTGGGGTGTGGAGAAGTGGGTGAGCTGGCTGCTACCAAAATGAGGAGGGAGGACACAGTGAGGTGTTGGGGCAGTGAGAACAAGGCACCCTGGGGCACTGAGACAGAGAGGGAAACTGCCAAGTAAACTGAAGCATGCTTTGTGTCTCCAGTGCTTCTCCCACCCACTCCACGTGCTGGTATGGAGGACCTCGCCACAGTCACCTCAGGTGTCCCATGCATCCTCTAAACTCCAGTGAGCTTGGATGGGGCTCCATTGTGCCATCCTGGTGCCCACCCCAGTCTGTGCAGGGAGTACAGGATGCCAGACCAGGTGGAGGGTCCCAGGTTCCCTGGCAAAGCCACAGCTCTTCCCCCCAGCCAGGACATCAGAAAGGCCAGGAGCAGTCCAGCTCCAGGTCTGCCAGTGTTGATGGTGGGAAAACATGTGGGAATGGAGAGAAATTTATGAGTAGAGGAGTCTGTTTATTATCTAGCCAATGTGGTGCTGCTGATACCATGGATTTATCCTCTTTCATTCCTCCTCTGATTTGTGTCCCTGCCCCTCACTTTGGCAGATTAATCATGGACAGAAAGGGAAGAGAGACCCTCCAGCTTCCTCCTGTGCATTTAGAGGGTGGCAATGACAGCAGCCTGGACCCTTCACCCACAGCTTTTCCTACAGAGAGGGCACAAGCCAGGCAGCTGCCTGCCCTGCTTAGAGATGCCCCGTTCCTCTCCTCCATGGCAGAGCCCAGGAAAGGTAGAGGCTGCTGTCCATAATCTGTAGGTGAGAAGCACTTCTCGTGGGTCAGAACTTCCAGGGTAGCATAGCAAGTGAAAAAATGTGTGGGTCATGTTTTCCCTTGCTCATGCAGTGCCCTAAAAGGGCTGTGAACACTCCTTAAATTGCCTTCAGACCTGTGGTACCTGCAGTCCATTCCCTGACTCCAGGGTTTGGATTTGAAGGCTGAGGTTTGGAACTCTGGAGGGCAAAGCCTTCCTCTGCTGCTGACTCTCAGGGCAGTAGGAGGCCTGGGAAGGGGTGTGTGGAAACCCAAGGGTGAGAAATAAATCTCCGGCCAGTTATTTGCCCTGGAGCAATTCATGTCTTCTGCAGAGCCTCTTCTGAACTGCCACATGAGCTGGGAATAATTAAACAGTCATTATAGCCGTGGTAGCAAAGAGCCCCCCAAATCAATCTAATGTATGACCTTTCCCTCTGATTTTCCTTTTTATTTTTCCAGCCACCTCCTTTTCAAATAGTGAGGGAGAAATGAAACTACCCCCCAGCCACAGTCTCCTGTTTGGCCCTACACACCTAGACCACCACATCCTCACCCAGAAATCTGTTATCCACTCAGAGAAGGGACATGGGGTACCAGGGGTTGATAAAGGAAAACCCAGCAGAGCAGAAAGAGTTGGGGATGTGAATGGGACCAAGCAAATAGAGAATTTCAGTGTGGTCAGGTCATGCCACAGTGTTTTATGATTCTGCTGCATTTCATCTCTTTGGGCGAGGTGGGTGACTGCCCTGTGGGTCACATTTGTCACAACTGACTGTGTTGGTCACTGAGGTCTCACAAATACTGACTGGGGGAGCATATGAGAAGCACATCTGGCACTGTAGGTGTAGAACATTTCTAACCCTGACTGCAGCCTCTTTGGCAATTCTTTACCATCACTCAGCCCTTTTTCCTATCATAAGATGCAGGTGCCACCAGGGGAGTCACAGCAGGTTAAAAACCCCAGTGTGCTTCCTGTGATGGCGCAGATCTCACCTGGCCATGCTGAGGGCTGTCACCTGCAGCTAGGTGTAAAATCAAACTCCCATTTCTTTATTTAAGCATCAAGTGACACTTCCACTTATTTAAACTGGCATTCACAAAAATCCAATTCCCTCTCTACCCAGTGACTGCTCCATTACAGCTGGCGTTGCCATCCACACGCTCTGCCAGAGGCATTCTCTGCTGCTGGGGCTCCATCCCAAGGCTCTATGTTCAAGCTATGAGTCCTACACCTAAAAATAAATGGTTTCCAGTTGTTTGGGGTTTTTTTATGAAATACATCCATTGGCTGCAGCCTTTAGGAATCTTTTAGTTTTGTCAGATCTCACGTGGGAGGTGCATAGGCTGATACCAATCAAACAGGGGGCTGCTGAAAAGGGATTCTGTGGAAGAGCAGCAGAGCTGGAAGACTCCAGCTGCATGGCAGCAGCTCTCTTACCTCCTCCTTACTGGTTCAGTGTCCTTCAGGAATAAGCAGAAACAACTGCAGCTACCCAGGCTCAGGGAACTTAACCTTCAGCTGATTTTAACCCTGCTTAACCTGATTTTTCCCTGGGAGAAGAAGCAGCAGCTTCCATTCATGGGGGTGATAAGAGACCACTCCTTGCGTATTGCCCTTTTATTTTCCATGGCAAGCACACCCCAAAAGGCAGGACCATAACAAAGTGAATAGGCTTGAAGGCCATTGTGTCTAATAGCAGCCATGGCAAGGGTAGAGGAAACCCCAAGACTGTGGATAAGGAGGGCACATACTTGGCTTGCTGAGCTGCCCTTTGGGAAATCATGACAGAAGAATTGGGCCTGAAGAGCCCCTTGAAGCTCACTCAGGGACATGCCAGGGGATTCCCAATTGCACCTGAGGATGCTCCTAACCAAATGTGTTCCTAGCATTAAAGGACTGCATGTCTCTGGTGTAGCCTGAGTCCTGCTTTCATTGTGAAGAACCTTGCTGAGGGGAAAGGCTCGTCTTAGAGCTGATGGTCCCTAATCTAAAGGAGCAGTGTGTGCTGGAACATGTGGGGATCTGGCTGTGCTGCTCCCCATAACAGATGATGCATTTGCACTGGGCAGAGCCCTCTGGCAACACCAGTGCAGGGCCTTATTTTGTCCCCATGGAGGCATCCAAACACATGAGGATGAATGAATGCACTGACAGAACTGGTGTCTCAGCTCCAAGAAAGGGAGCCAGTGAGGAAGCAGCCTTGTATCACTTGAAGTGCAAAGTCTTCAGGAGAGAGAGAAGGAGACTGCCAAAATCGCTGGCTCTTCCCAGGGTGTTCTTTGCTCTTCTTTGGTACTTTGGGGGGCGTTGCCTAAAAGGTAAAGAAGTTGTTTTGCTGTAATGAACTGGATAAACAATTCCCCAAATAGATTAAAACTAACTGTAACTTAGAAAAGCGGGTAGTAATTATATTTTATTAGCTAGCAAAACACCATTTTTTTATTTCGTAAGATAATTCTGTGTAAATCACCTTAATTAGAAGTGTCAGATGAGCCCGTGAATATCGTACTTAGTAACTAATTTCCTATGTACAGGTTATAATTTAAAACACATGGATCACTCGCTGAGTGGAAATATGCTAGCCATGAAATAATGTGGGGAGTGTTGGGGTTATTACTATGTAAATGTGTAATCATTTCAGACCACTGCAGCCTGGCTGGGTGATTAAAGAGAATCCCAAGGTCTCCAAAGATTGTGCTGTCTGCAAGGGCCTAGAGCAAAAAAACTTTAAAAGGCACCGAAAAGTGTTTGAACTTTAAAGGTCTTGATTTCCCTTTTACCATTTTTAATTTGTCTGCGGTGTTTATGGAGGGGAAGGTTTCTCTTTGCTGACAGCCTTTCGATCCTGAGCCCACTGCCAGCATTCTTAAGAGATGCTGGGGGGCTGCAGCCGTTGTAATTCAGGGGTCTCTTTAGTGGGATGGGGAAAAGCATCCTTAAATTGCAGGGTCTGGGTGCTTGGATGACCTGGGTTTATGCCTATTCCTAACCTATCTCTGGATATTAAAAACAAAAACCAAATTGCAAACTCTTATTAGCAACAGTGTAGAGCTACATTGCAAGAAATGGGGTGAGTATTAATAATCCTCCAGATGAAGAATAAAATAAAGTCAGCCAAGTTATCTAAACCAGTCCCCTTCCTTATCGGTCCCAACAGCAGAGGCTTGATCTTTTGGCTGACCAGAGAGACTCTCATTCTGAAAACTTCAGTTTCCTGGCCCTAACACAATTTCTAGGAGGAATTAATTATATTCTTCCTCTTTCCCTTGAAAACAAATAATTTTAAACACCTTTAACAAGAAAAGGGAGGAAACGGGTTGGTTTTTTTACAAGGCATTTGGATTATAAAGGAAAAAAAAAGTTGTTTCACACTTCATGTGATTGAGAAATTCAGGCTAACACTAGAGGTGGAGAGGGGATGGAAATCTTTCCCATCGTGCTTGTTCTTGCACAGGCTTGAGATGGTGCCAGGGCTGTGTCTCAGTGGGCAGCAGGAACTAATTCTACTCCATGACACCTCCTGAGGGTAAGGAGCAGAGCTGGGGAACAGGACATAAGGGGCATCCTGTGCCTATGGTGAGCATCCTGCAGCACATTCCCTCAAGGAAGTGGGGATAAGTGAGAGGTGATGCCCCAGCCCATCCATCCGTGGTCCCCAGGAACCATAGCTGGGAGCAGAGCTGTGGCATTTGGAGCGACCTGATGGCAATGGATAAATGTGTGTTTCCACCATTTCAGGGCAGGGGGCAAAAGGCAGTGGCACTGGGAGAGAAGGGGGGCCGTAGCCCCAGGAGGAAACACCTTCCTCCATCCCTGCTCATTTCATAACACCCAGCCATCTGCCAAATCAAGGCAGATTAAAGCCAGCCAAATTCAATTTTTCCCTGCTGGCACTGCAGCTCGGCATCTGGGGCTAAAGTGTCCCCGACAAAGCGAACATGACAGGCACATTGCTTTTTTGTCACATCTAGTACCGTGTTGATCTTCTAAAAGTCTCATAAAAATTTATTGATGTCTCCCATATTGCTGTGATTGAGAAGAAAGGAGCGCGGGTGTGCGGAGCCGGGTGCGCGCGCGCGGGCGAGCGTGTGTGCGTGTGTATATTAATGTTTCTGAAGTAGATCTGATTTGATATGTCTTGTTCTATTGTCAGCATCTGTTTAGCGAGGCTTTTTAATACTTTCTGGCTGCCGATCACTCATCCTTAGCCTGGGATGCAGGCTTGCATACAAATTTTGTTATTAAACACAATTCCATTCCCCCCCTTTCCCCAGCCCCCGCCTCCCCCCACCACCCTCCCCCCTCCACCCACCCACCCATCCATCATCTCCCCGGGGCTATGGGGAGCTGGGAGCCAGCCGCCCCACCAGCGTGTGCTTACAAGCACAGGCACTGGGCTTGGCAACATATTTCAAGAGCCTTTTGCCTGCTGCAGGTGCTTTGCATTGACAAATCGAATCATGGGGAAATAATTTATTTCCTAATGCTGTTTGCAGCATGTTAGCAGGAGAATTTACATGAGAGAGATTACTTTAATAACCAAAAAATTACAGTGCAGGCCTCCCCGCCATGTCGGCTTTGATATGTAATTGTTTCAAGTTTAACCTGTCTGGAGGGGGGAAGGTGTTATTAAATCTATAGCATCTCCCGCTGGCGAGGGCAGGCGAGGAGGAGCACCGGGTAGGGACCTCCTTCCCTGCTAAATGGGGAACAAGCTGAATTAACAAATCACTCCAGCCTCCAGCAGAGCTGCTTCTTCCCCAGTGTGCCTGGAGCTGAGGAAATCTTTTTTCCCTTGCTCTTACACTGACATAATCTCCTTCTCTTTCCTATTCCCCTTTTTTCCATTGTGCCTGACCCTTCACAGGACTCGCCACCTCTGCTCCCCTCTCCCTGGCTTTCTTCCCTATGCCTCTCCAGACTTGCTCTCTGCTTTTTCCCAGTGCTGGGAGAGGAGCTTTGCAAGCCCCAGGCAGGGGAAGAGTCGGTGTTTGACTCAGGTGACTGGTTTGGGGACCTCCACTCATATGACCATTTTGCTACAGCTGGAGAAATAGTTGGCATTGCCCTCCTTCCCATGCCCCTCCAGTCAGGGTGAGGAGGGCCTTGTTGGTCCAGGGAAGAGGAACAATGTGCTTTGCTATTTGACCTTATCAGATCTCTCAATGCACTCCCCTCCTTGCCTGCCAGTTTTGTGACCGACCTCATTCTCTTCTCTCTTGGCAGCAAGAGCTCCATCCTGAAGGATGCCATGGCAGCAGGCACCCCCAAGGTAAGTGAGCAAACCTCAGTGTATTTTCTCTGTCCCCCAAGGGATGCTCTTTACACCCCTTCACTTTCTCAGCCTAATCCCTATCCTGCTACTTGATGTGTCCCAGGAAGGTGGCCACACTCTGGGGACCGCTGCTGTCCCCACTCAGCCACTGGGCTGGAGCAGCCAAGTCCCTGCACAGGGCTCTGCATTCCTTGTGCAGCTGAGGAACAGTGGAGCTGAAGGACCTGCTGGGCTCTGGGACTCCAGATTGTGTCTAATGACAGCTAATGAAAGCTGATCACACGCAGCCTGAGCTCAGCCTGGGAAATCACGTGTGGGAGTTCCTGGAGCCAGAGCCATATGCCAGCTTTGGAAGGGGAGCATGAGCCTGCCTTAAGGGAGTGAAGCACACCCAAGGAGGAGCTCAAATCACTAAAAAACCCCATTTCAGCCTCAACCCCCTCCCCAGGATCCACCTCCCATCCCCTTCGCTTGGAATGCAGAAATACAAAACTCACAGAGCATCATGGCATCACTGCAAAGGGCATCAATAACTGATTTGCTGTCAGCTGGACTTCATGTGGCACAGGGGTGGGAAAGACAAGAGCTTGTGCAGGTGAGCAGGTGGCAGGGAACATTGCAGGGCATTGCACAGCCTTTGAAAACTATGCTGTCCTCTCCAAGGTGGGCAAAGGCAAGTGCTCAGGTTCTCCTACGCTTCTGATGACACAGTCCAAGTGAGGGAGGTTCCTGGCTTCCAGACAAGTTCAGGGCATCTCTCACAGGAGATTTCTTCATGCTTGTTTTATTAGAATTAAATTCCAGTCTCATTCCCCATTGGTTTTTCTGGAAGCTTATGGTGATTTTTTTTGGCATATGATGTCAGAAGCAAAGATTGACATTTCAGCTCTAGATTTTCTCCTTGGGGCTGAGTGTCTTGCCAAGTACATCAACACCTCGTCTGCCCCACCAAGGGAGAGGCCTGGGAGTCACTGCTCTGACCTGAGTTCCTGGCAGTTAGGGATGACTCCCAAATAACCCAAACAATTTCCCAAACCCTTCAAGGGAGAAAAGAAATTGCAATGATACTCCATAGTGCTCCACAACTTTGTCTCCTGCCGACTATACTTTGCTCCTGTACCCTGTCCCAGGGAGATTAGGAGGAGAGTGGAGACCTGACTATTTCTCCCATGAAAACAAGCAGAGCAGAGAGGAATCCCCAAACCCACCACTGCTGATAATCCACATAGTGTGAGGCTGCCTTGGGACATCTTGAAGGAGCTGGAAAGGGCACCAGCAGAATGAAAGCATCTGGATTGCAATCTTCCCATTCCCTCTTCATCAGAACTCCGTGCAGATAACTCAACAGTCCCAAACACATCTCCTGTGAGGGAGAAGGATGGCTAGGAAGACAGATTAGCTGTTTGGAGGCAAACACAGTGAGTGACTGACAGAGACCAGATAAAGAAGAAGGTCCATCTCAAGGCAGGGCCAGGCTTTTGAAGTTTCCATTGACAAAGAATCCCATTTGCCTTGAGCGAGGGGATTAAACTGGGACTGGAGCGTCGTTCTATGTAAAAGAGATCAATCGTCCCCTGTCACCACATGGATCTTTTCCCTTTGCCCGTCACGTCTGGGACTAAGAACATTAACTTCAAGAAGCCAGGAGAGCAGGGAGGGAGAGGGTGAAATCAAGAAATCTTTCATTCCCTTCTCAGAGAGCTTGAAAGCTTCTCAGCCCAGGAGGATTCATTATTTCTGTGTGGTTTTTGCTGGGAGACAAGTCCTGTGTGGCATGGGAAGGCACAGTGCTGTCACCTTCACCTGAGATTGCTATTAAAGGCCCCTTTGTAACCAGGTGGGATTGAGGAGGAGGGTGGTGGGGAGATGAAGGCTGCTCTTTTCCTTTGTGCCCACTGAATGTTTGCAACAAGGGGTGTGAATAGCCCATCAGGTTGTGAAGTCCCTCTGATACAGTCCCAGGAAGAGTGATGGGGTACAGACCCCCAGAGTGGGCTTGCAGTCCATGTCCAGGCACCCAGACATCACCGGAGGTTAGGCAGGCACCTCCAGGAAGATCTGTACCACTCTGGAACTGGTGGAAGGGGACTGCTGCAATGTTTCCTGGCCAGTCCTTTTCCTGGTGCCAACAAAAAGGCCAGCAGCTCCAGCAGCTCAGCAATGGGAGGAGGGGCTGCATCTCCCCATCCCTCAGGAGCGTCCAATGGCAAAACAAATAAGGGTATGCTGGTTTCACTCAGGGACATGGAAACTGGGGTGACTGCAGGCTGGTAGTTACTTTCGTGGTCACCAGTGGCTTTAACTCCACTTTAGGACTCATTTAGGACCTTTACCTATAGCATCACTACCATTGCCACTTCTGTGCTGGCCTGAGGCTCTTCCTGGGGGGGCAGCTGGGACTGGGGATGCTTCCCATGCTCTGTGTCCTAGCTCTGCTCCCACTCCTTTCCCCACAGCTGCCCCAGCAAACATCTCTCTGGGCAATAAAAGCCCAGATGTAAATGCATGTTCCTCACTCGCTGCTCCCCTGCCCCTGAAGAGCTGTCACTCACTGCACTTGGTCAATTTTCACAGCAATATGTCAAAGCAAATCCAATCACTCAACATGGGATGTGATGAATGCAGGATTATTGTATCAGATTCTTCTATTATCAGAGCCGACTGAGGCAGTTACAGCCAAGCAAGGGCTGCAGGCTGGGGCTCCAGCCAGCACCACCGCTTGGTGCCTGGGCTCCCTCTCTGCAAAGGCAGCTCAAAGGGCAGCACTGAGCACCACAGATCTGCAGCACTCAGGACCCTCATCTGCCATTAGAGACCAAACCTAATAGATGGTGATAACCAGTATAGAGAAGGCACTCGGACAAGCAGATTGTCTCTCAGAAGGTGCCTTTCTGAAGATCAGTCCAAGCCAGCCATGCCCCAGGCCACTGTGAGACCAGAGCTTCCCTGCAGCACTCCTCAGCATGGCCAGAGCCTGGGTCTCGGGCAGAGCAGGCAGCAGCAATGTCTCACAGAGGCTATGGAGAACAGACTCCCTTTGGCCTGGTGGCTGCCCAGGAGTCTGCACAGAGCTGTCAGCAGTGTGAGGTTCCCTTGGGTATCATTCCCAGACTTCATGCTCTCCCCTGGCCTTTCTCTCCTTGCCTTGGCTGCTTCTTGCAAGGCAGGAGAGGAGCACACTTGGAGTTGAACCCCACGTTGGTGAGGTGTAAATCCAGCTGTTCGCACTCTTTCTTGAGCAGCTGGTGGTAACTGGAGAGTCAGCATCCCCAAGTTCTCCTTGCTACCTAAGAGCACCTCACTGCTGCCTGTATTTCAGAGTATTAGCTGCAGAGTTACCTGTCATCTAACAGGTAAATTTATACCCCCTGTGGAAGAGCTGGTACTGATCATTGAAGGGGAAGAGACTGGGTTCCATGAAGCATCCCACCTCTTGTGGTGGGTTCAGCATTCGTTTTCCACTGCTACTTCCTAATAAATGGCTGCAAATTGCCTTTCCTGGTTCCAGTCCTGACTGTGCTCTTGCTGCAAACACTGATGTGAGTGGCCACAAGTACAGTCCACCCCATGCACCCAGCAGATGCCTGCAGCTGGTTTGTTTAGGTGTGCACCCAGCTCCAGGGAGGGTGCCCACAGGCAGGCAGCCAGCACACTGCTCCCAGACCTCCGGCAGAGCTGGGAACCAAGCCACAGTGCCAGAGCTCTTTGCTTCCCCCACCCACCCCTGTGATTTTACAGCTTCACCGAGCAGTTTGAGAGAGAATTACAACATCTAGTGGGAAATTTGACCACTAAAGCCCTCCAAGGAAAAGGAGCTTCGAAGCAAGCAAGATTTGGAGCCTTAAACCTTGACAGAATATCTGTATTAAGCCCTTCCCAGCTGCCTCACTTGAGATGAAATTTCTAGCACAATCATTTAACTTCTTCATATCATGTCTGGTGGTAGGAACAGGGGACGGGTGTCAGTGCCCTGGGGTTTTAACTCCTTCTCTTGTGTCACTGACAGACTGGGAGGTTGGCAAAGTCATTCACCGTATCTCTGCTCCCTCCCTCTGTAACTGATTTACAAGGAAAGATTAAAAATCAAAACCTGGGTATTGTAGCAAAACTATGGCCAAGCTGGGGACATGAGAACAGCCCACAGATATGTGAGGGAGAGGAAATTATGTAGGATAAGTGTTAGCTGGCTGTGCTTCCTGCAGTTTAGGGTGATGAATACCAGAGTCACTCCAAAACCAAATATCTGCCAGGTTTTATTCCATAAAACAAATTACCCCATGACCAAACAAAGTCCCTCACTCCCCTTGAGCCAAACAGCTGTACCCTCCCATTAGACATGGGGAAACCACTGCATTTGGCAGAAGGAGCAGAGAGGGGCAGACCTGGGCCAGACCTCTTCCCCCTCCATCTCCAGAATGCTGATGGGCAGTTCTGCTGGAAGGGGCCCCTTTTCCCACCATGTAGCTGGTGTCTCTTCCAAGATGATACAGAGCTCCATTACAATCCCAGGTGTCACTGCAACATGCACAGAAATTAATTAGTAGCTCACATTTCTGTAAGCTTATTCTGCTTGTGAACCACTGGAATTTTTCAGTGAAAGCCAGAAGCTGCTGATACCATTATTTCTATTCACCATTCACACCCGTCTCACATTTAAGCCTTTCATCCCCAGCTCCATCCTACCTTTATCTCTGCCAGCTAAAAGCCACTAGATAATTTTACCTCTAACTTTTCCCAGGAGCAAATGTGGACCCTCCAAAAGCTTCTAGGAAACTCAGCTCTAATAGTAGCATCTTTTTGTCGGGGATCCTCCAGCAATAACATAAAAAATGGCCAGCAGAGTTAAGGGGGAAAATCACAGCAAGGCCTGGTATCACTTATTGCTTTCGGGTTACAGTTCCCAAGTGATAACAGCTATTAGCAACACTTTGACGTCTTCCCTACCGTGGAGGGGAGGGCAGGAGACAGAAAACATGTCAAGCCATCACCTCCATGTTAAGTGATAAGTACCTATTTAGGTGGCAGAGTTAAGGCTGAATGCATCAAGCGGGGAACACTTTGTGCCAAAAAAAAAAAAAAAGGCCATACAGATACATAAAAAGCAGGGTTAGGGTATTTGTTCTGCTGACAGCAGCTGTGATGGATTGTTTAAGAAAAATAGACTCCTTATGTTTTTCCAGGGCTCTCAGAAAGCAGGAGTCCAGCACTTTAATACTCTCAAATGAGTGGCCTTGAGAGGCAGCAGAATGTCAGAGCCGCCGGCTGGGCTGTCCCCACGCTGACACCTGCCCCGGCTGCCGGCGAGGGGCCGCGCTTGGGGCTGGGGGCAGCGGGTGCCGCTAATTTCCATCCATTTCCCCGGGCTGGAGGCTGCACCCTGACACCCATCCCCTCCCCTGGTGCTGCCCGGGGCCCACGCCTGGCCAGCCTGCAGGTCAGGAGCCAGCGGCGTGTTGGCACTGCTGTCCTTGCCGACACTGCCTCAGCGCTGCCCACGGCTCCTCCACCCGAGGAGGGAGGAGCAGGAACGGGCATCACGGCCTGGGGTCACAGCAGCTGGCGTGCAGGCTGCAGCATGCACATTTGGTTCATGCCAAACCTGCCCCTGTATTTATACACGTGAACCAGGTGTTGCTCCTGTTTCCCGTGAGCTGCTGAAACATTCCCAGCTGATCTCTGCAGGATTGCACAGTCCGTGGAGCGCGTCGGGAGCCACCAGGGTGAGCCTGGCAGCATGAGCAAGGCTGTGTGCCCTCGGCATCTGTGGACACAAGCGGGGAAAGCCGTGCATCCAGACACATCCAGACACATCCAGACACATCCAGATACATCCAGACACATCCAGACACATCCAGATACATCTCTTCTCCTTGGCACGGCACAGCTGGGCTCCAAGGGGCAGGAAGGAATGACGGAGCGGGGCCGTGGCTGCCCAGCATGGCAGGAGGGGCAGGAGGAAGGAGGGAGTGCAGGGCTTGGACAAGATTGATGGCCTCGTTGCCATTAAGAAAAAAATTAGCCGGTGGCGGCTATCATATTAAAGGGTGAAGAAGCCGTGAATTATTTTCTTAAAGATCTTATCACTTACAATGATAATTTTACCTTCCAAAAGGCCACTTTTAATGAGGCAATGCAGGCAAAAAGTCATGATTTAATGCCAGATTTTTTTTTTCAAACACATTTTACTGCTTTTTTGTCCATGTTTAAAAAGCGCCGGTGACCTTTTTTTATTTAGCTTGCCCCAGGTGTAATGCTCAGTCTGATCCTCTCAGGGTTTATAACCTCCACGGAGAGTGCCTCTACCCAATGGAGAGATGATTTAAAGGGGAGGGAGAGATATGAAGCTGCATCACCACTCACATACATCCCTTGCTCTGTCTTTGATGGTGGGAGTCATGGAGGGGAGACCAGGGAGGGAGGAGGGTCCTCTCCCCCCAATATGCTCACTCAGACACACTCTGAAGGGCAGCTGGGATGTACTGGCACCCAAGCATGGATGAGCAGGCTGGTGGCCTTCCTGCAAGGGAAAAGGGACATCTCAGCATCAAGGCTTGTTCCCACCATGCTGAAGAACCTGATCCCATGGTGGAGAGCATCTGCACATCAAGCTTGTCTGGACGCAGAGCACCCTGTGCCATGGTTTTGGGCTGGGATGCTACAATTTGGGTCTGTCATGCAGCATGAGCATGTATGAGGGCAGGGAGAGAACTTTGTCCCTCCGTTGCATCTTACCAGAATGCAGTTGAGAGAGGAATGGGAATTGTATTGCTACCCTTTCTCTGCTTGCCAGGACCAGTGTGGGAATGAGCAGAGTGGTGCAGGAAACAGCAAATCCTTGGCTTGGTATGCTGTGGTCAGGAATCCTCACTGCTTAGCCATTGGAAAACAGCCTCAACATGACAATCTGGGGCAAAAGATGCCAAAATTGGAACAGCAGAGGCTGGCCTAATGCAGGATTGAAAGTCACCCTGATGGCAAGTGCCTTTTCTAATCCCTTAGCCTCTGAGCCTGCATCCCTACCTACCCCCATGGCTGCCCAAGAGGCAAAGTGTGGCACAGCACAGGGAAATGAGAAAAACAAATGAAGTCAAGTTTCCTGAGAGTGAAGGGGAAGTGTGACTTGGCATCTCTAACGCTGTGTTTAACATGCCGGCAAGGTATTTAGAATTGAAGTGCTTGCACACAATTTAAAAATAGACAGTTTATTAATCTAAACTGCAAGTGTATGTAGAAGAGGCCTCGAGATTGACATCTTTGGGATTAGTTTAGCCCTGCGTTTTTCCAGAGGTCATTGCCATGGTGCTCAGGAGGTTTGTGGAATAAATGGGGCCAGCATTCTTCCCGGGACCACACGCTAAAAACTAATACATAACGTTTAATTTACTGTCTCCATAGCTAGCCCAACCATTTTTCACATAATAATATTGGATTAGAGCTACCAGAAGCTGGTGGGGGAGTGGGAGGAGGGCAGAGTTTGTCTGTCTGTCATCGAGGAATGGGGAGATGGGTATTTTTTCCTCTTTTCTAGAATACATTGCAAGACAAAACAGATTTAACCGTCCCAGCTCCAAGATGCTTGGCTTATTAGGGCATTAACACCGCTGCAATCAGGGCTGTTATTCTGAGTCACAGCTGAAGGCTTTGAGCCTCATCCTTGTGTTTTTTAGGATGTGCAATCCTGCTTATTCAAAAACAGTCCTCACTCTCTATTTAGAAAATAAAGAAACTAAACAACACCAGGAGCTTGAGGTCTGCACTCTGCAGAAATTCTGCAGAGAGGTTTTCCAGAAACAAATGAGCTGTTCACCAAATCCCATTAGCAGTTGGTTTAGCCAACACATGAAGCCAGAGAGCCTCCCTGCTCTGCGCATCTGTCCCCTGGAAAGTGGAGGCTGGGCTCTTGAGGCAGCCCTTGATGGGTGCCCCCAGCCCCATGGGCTCCCACTGGCCTTCCCAGTGCCTGGCATCCCTGTTGGGCTGAAGGAGCAAGCCAGCCCCAAGATGTGGTCAGCACAGCCCTCAGCCAGCAGAAGTGGTTTTGTCCAAGGAGATAACTGAGCACCCCAGCAGGCAACTCCTCTGTGACCCCTTTCAGGACATCACATCTCCCTGCAGCCAGTAGAGCTGTGCTTTATGGCAGAGAGAGATGTGCACTGCACACAGGGATGTGCCTCTTGTCCTCATGGCAGGGCTGGCAGCTCATACCCATGGGGCTGAACTCGAACTGCCCTCCTCCACCACCACCCCAAGCCTTCTCTCCCTGCCCGTGCTGGCTGCACTGCTGTGCTGTTCTCAGGGAGAGCTGTCCAAGCCTGGGGGATTGCTTGCTGCTGACTGAACCGATTTGTATGCTGAGTCATTTTTCCACTTTCTCATATCTTTGTAAAAAAATGCACATTTTTTCATGTTTCATTTCAGCCCAGAGGCAAATATTTCTGGAATACTTGCCTTTCTCCAAGGTATTATGCTTTTTAATAATGTTGTCATCACACTTGACCTGTCCAATTCAGATGATATCTACACTTCCCTTCACAAACACACACATCTCCAAGCAGTCATTTATTGTCAAATCTTGCCAGCTGATTCTCAGAAACAAACATCTGCAGAACTGCATTTCCAGTGTACATTTTTTCACAATGTAGTGGGCTATATTTAGCCTGGTTTAGCTAATTTATAATTTAAATTAGAATTTTAAATTGCATTTTTCCCTCAAAGTACTCTAATCATAAAGTTCAATTGCAACTCAGTGTACATTTCTTTAGATGCTGTCAAACTCCCATACTAATTTTCCTGTTAGAGTTCAATGTGTGTAGAATTTAGACTTAACTACTATGGACTTGAAGTTTATCAGTGATCTCTTAGGTCTCAAATATCACTGAGCTTTTTAACCTTCTAAAAGGTCTTTTTTTTTTCTGTGCTACTTATTAAAATAAATAGCATCATTACTGAAGGAAGAGGTAGTTGCTCTGCAAAGGTGCTGAGAGCTTTAGTGCAGTTTACAAAGCTATTGAGAGATTTAGTGGCACTTAAAAAGGGCGGATGAGGACATGTAAGCACTGCTCCACCTCAGCACTCCTGTGCCTTATCATGAGAATTTCTGGTGTGGTCCTCACATGTCATTTCCAGCAGGGCCTGATTCTGCCCCAGCCACCAGACCTGGGGTAAAAATGACTGTCCCATTATTGCATGATTCATTTGTACTTTGCTAGACCCAGCAGCCTGGTCCCCTCATGGGGCACAGTCCCTTGGAAAGAGCCAGTCCCACAGCCCAGCATTCCATCCCAGCACAGTCCCACAGCTCAGCAGATGCTCTCCATGGCTTTGAGTACCGCTTAGAGACAGGCAGAGAGCTCAACAATGCTCACAACATGAATTTCTCCTTTCTCTTGCAGTCAATTTTGTTGTCGGCCTCAATCAAGCGGGAAGGAGATTCTCCGACAGCATCACCCCACTCCTCAGATGACATTCATCAC
Organism: Prinia subflava; assembly: GCF_021018805.1. NCBI lineage: Eukaryota > Metazoa > Chordata > Aves > Passeriformes > Cisticolidae > Prinia > Prinia subflava. The sequence continues at coordinate 9,809,499 of NC_086256.1, read as the reverse complement.
TCAGACAGATACCAGGTAAGCAGGTAGATGCTGCTGGTGGTCTCAGGCAGGGAGCCAGCACACCCCAGTGCCCACAGCTCTCTCTGTGTGACAGCCTTGCTGTTGGCTATGCAATCCCTGTTCTAGTTCTCCTGCTGACATCATGGGGACATGAACACCTGGCCCCTCACAGGACTGTGAAGGTGGGCTTTTGTCTGCAAAGTTCTCCCAGCTCTTTAAAATTTAAAAATGGTATTTAAAATGTTTTAAAATCATTGTAGAAGTTTCTCTTGTTCTGTATTCATGATTTTGGTCTCATTTCCATGGCTGTGTTTGTCATTACCCACCCTGTGCCCACTGAGAAACTTTCAGAGAAGTGACATTTTTTACTCCTGACTCCTGTCCAAGACAGAAATGAGTTTGGACAATCCACAGCCATGCCAGCCTGTTTTATAAAACACTCTCTTCCCAGAGGAGCAGCAGGTCTTCACTTGGGTGATTCAATGAGTAAAACTTGAGGGAGATGGAGCAAGAAATGAAGAAAAGGGCAGCAACACAAGTACAGCTTGGCTGGTTGTAAGTCTGTCTGTATTTCTGGGGCAGGCTGGCACATTTGACTCCAACTCAACACACATCCAAACTGTTTGGCTGCAAGCCTGTACTCAGCCACTGGCTTCAAGCAGGCTCTGAAAGGCAGCAGATAAATTAATGTTGGTCATCAGCACAGACCCAAGTGTGCATCCACCTGCTGTGTGGACAGGCTGGGTGGGCTGAGGCTGTACCAGCATGGCAAACACCCATCACCCTCTATTCTGTGGTGATCTGCAGCCATACCCTGTGCCCAGGGTCAGGCAGGCACTCATACCTTCCTGCATCAGCCACTTCTCACATGCCAGGTCTGTGTTTGAACCTGCAGAGAGAGGCTGATGACCAGTGCTGAGGCTCTTATTGAGCAGACCCAGTTATGTGTCCCTGAAGATGGGTCCTGCTAGTAGCAGATTTGTACATTTGTTGCACATTATTCCATCCTCTGTCCTATTTATTGGTTATATTAAAAGTTGTGGATCATATTCCCATGTGGCTCTGAGTTATAACTTGGTGTCACATCACAGCCACTTCACTATCCCATGAACAATGAAAGCTGGTGCAAAGTAAGAGAAGCAAAGCCATGCAGAAGATACAGAAATGCCTGTTTCAGGTAATCCTGCTCTCTTTCCTGCCTGTTTATTAAGGCTAATAAATAAATTATGTTCATTTCAAAAGGGCATGGAAGAGAATTTGCCATAGCCCCCTTTGTTGGAGAATCCCCCTCCCTTCCCACGCTGCCAGACATCAGTCTCTGTGAGACTGGTGGCCCCTTGCAGCCCTCTGTTCCTGTACATTTTTATTATGTCATTCTCAAAGACAAATATTCTTAGCAGAAGCCCCTCTATGTGCTGAGTCCAGCTACTCTCTAATGTGCTTTAAGTTTGTGAGCATATTTTATGGAGGGTTGCAGCCCTTAATGCAAATGTGTAATGGGAGTTGTAAGTCTGCACTGCAGGGAAAAAACACCTCTGGGGCCTGATTTTCATTTAGGCTTGTGCTGGCTGCGTTATGCTGCACTGGCAGTGTAAAGGGACCTCAGAGTGGGTGCCAAGGGTGTGTAAAGCCTCAGTGTATTCTTAATAAAGCCACAATATGAACGAGAATTCATTCTGCCTGGTTTACCAAGGGAAAAAGCCCAGGAAGCAGAGCAGGAGACTCTCATGGTGGTGATTTTAAGGGCTGCAAAATTTAACTTTCCATATGCAGAGGTGTGCTGGACTGTCCCTTGTGTTGTGATCTAATCATGATTATACAGTGCATTAGTAACATAATAGAAGTGAGTTATTGGTGTTTGGGTTTTCAGAATTCCTATGGCTCAGTTTTCTTAGTCTTTGTGCTTATACACAAAGGGGATACTTATGAAGGAGATTTATGGAGTGCTACAGAAACAGGGGCTTGCACAGCACTTGGGCTCCTTGCATTGCCCCCCATGCTGAGAGGGGGCTCCTGGATGTGGGGAGGAGGCGTCCTCCTGCCTCCCCTGTGCCAAGCCTGGTTGCTGGAGTTTGGTACATGGGGACTGATCAGACAGAGGTAGTGGCAGCCAATGGATTTGGTCAGTAGGGGCTGCTCCTCTTACAGCGTGTTCTGTCAGATGGAGCTTTGAGTAAAAACAGAGCCATTTTAGTTACATTTAGATAAAACCCTGAATACCCAGTGGAGAAATCAACAGCAAGTTACAAGTGATACATCGTACTGCAATTTCAGGCTTGGAGAGAGCCCACAGAATATTTGTGAATGAAAATAGCAAGTGTAGTGTAACCAAAACCTAAAATCTTCATCCAGAGAAGGCTCACCTCCCCCCCCCCGCCCCGAGCTCAGGTAAGCGTATCTCCCAAAAGACAGCTCAATTCATTAAAAGGGTAAAGCCAACAATCAGCAGCTTTGATTTTGTAAGAATATGTATAAAAATCCAGCTGCATGTTCAGCAGGCAGGCACAGCTGGGATAATAGGACAGACTGTGCAAAACTCACCAGGCAGCACCTGAACTGTCCATCAGCCCATCATCATCTGGGGCAGCAAAACATATCTTGGGGTGGTTTTTGTTTTCCATCTGAAGAAGAAGTGACAGATTGTCAGGTGCCTGAGAGGAGACCCAAAATGTAGGTTTGATTCCAGGAAACAAAGTCTGAGGAATCTGCAGGGAGGGGAAGAGATGGGATTTGTGTGTATAGTAGCCTCTGCTGCCCAGTTTGTAGCCTTCAGCTCTGTCCCAACCTCAGGGCAGTCTGCTGGGCCCAACCTCCACCACAACTGTGCAGCAGCTACGGGAGAGAGATCCATGAGACAGCTCTGACCACCCAGGTTTGCTGAAATGTGGAAAGGAAAAGAGGGAGGAGTGCCTGGAAAGCGCAGGCACCGCCTGTAGCTGATGTGCCCCCGTGGCAGGGGCCATTTGTGGGTAGCGCAGGCAGGTGTCAGAGCCCTGGAGCTGAGGGATGCTCAGCCTGGCCCCAGCAGATGCAGATGGCGTCAGCAGGCAGGAAGGACGGGGCTCTGCTTCCCGGGGCTCGGCTTCCCCAGCCAGGGACGCCCTAGGGGCTCCACGGCAGGGACCACAGAAGGCCCCATTGGCGACCTGCCTTTGGGTCTTATTATCCCTGGATCCTGATTGGCCAAGAACCCATGGGCCCCCGGTTCCTGATTGGGCAGAGGACGTTTGATTTCACTTTCATGTCTGATTGGTCACTACCTTTGAGTTGTTTTTGAGGCCAAGGCTCTGATTGGCCAGTGACATTGGGCCTAAAGGGTGCTCAATCACTATTGGACAAGGAAATCTGTTTCCCAGTTGCTCCCAGGCTTTGATAGGTCAACTGCCCCTGGGCAGCAACCTGCCTTTGGGGTCTGATTGAGCATGGCCCCTGGTGTTCTAGTGGGTCCTGATTCCGATTGGTCCGGCAGCCCAGGGGCCCAATAATACCTGATTTTTGATTGGTCAGCTACGCAGGGTCCCAGTAACCCCTGATTTCTGATTGGCCAGATCCCCCCGGGTCCAGCCGTCCCGGGGCTCTGATTGGCCGGGCTCGCCGGGCGCTGCCGCCCCCTGTCGGTTGCCATGGGAACTGCCTAGTGAACTCTCACCCGCGCGCCGCGGGTCACATGACCGGGGCCAACATGGCGGCGGCCGCCGGGGGCTGATCGGCGGCGCCCGCCGGGCCGCGCCGCATCCACCCGCATCCCGGGCCCGCCGCCCGCCGCCCGCCCGCGGCGCCCGCGGCTATGCAGAGCGGAAAGAGGGGGCCCGGCGGCGGGGGCCGGGAAGAGGTGCGTGCTGCGGTGGGGGGGCGGCCCGCGGACTGTGCGTTGTCCCGGGGATGCGCGGGGAGCGGGTGGACCGGTGCGGGCCTTGCGTACGGGCGGGGGGCGAGTTGTTTACATCCGCGTCCTGACGCTTCTCCGCTCTTGTCTCCCCTCTGCAGACCTTCCTGCGGGTGCGAGCGAACCGGCAGACCCGGCTGAACGGTGAGTGCGGCCCCCATCGCGCCTGCCCCTTCGGAGAAGTTTCCTGAGTTGGGCCGAGTTGTGCGAAATCCCCACGCCCCCCACACCGCGGGCCGGGAGCCGCCACCAGCTCCGTCGGGGCCTCGGCGGGCGGGGGGCGCAGGGGGCATCCGGGGGAGGCCTCACCCCCCGCTCCCCGGGGAAGCGGCTCCCACCGCCGGTGTAGAACAGGCCCTGATCCCGTGTTTCTGTGTGCGGCCCGGCTGCTGAGCCTTCACAGCTCACATGGCTGAATCTTGCAGTAAACTTTTAAGAAGCCTGAGCGTCATCTGACGTCATGGTTTGTTTTGTTTGGGTTTTTTTTTTCTCTCAAACCCACAGGTGCTGGGGCGGTACTTTTTTCTTGTATCTGTGGGTGCTTCTGACAAGTAAATAACTATTTCTAGTGGACAGCGGCCACTAAAGAAACCAAAGCAGAAATCACTTTATTTCAGAGAGAGGAAGCCCATCTCTCTGCTTTGAATTTGGAAAGAAAAGCTGAAAGGGAAGTTTTTTTAATTAGAGCTGAAGAGGTTGAAACTTTTCTCAGAGTTCGGAGGTCAGAACTTACCATGTACACAGTAACAATGTTCTGTCCTCCGGTTTTGTACTGCTTGTAGCTTCTTTAGTGTGTAACATTTAGTCAGAATTTGGGTGTTCAGGCTAATAGGAGGCTTATTAATCTCGAGCTTCCTGATGTGTTAGTTCACGATAACACCTCTGATGTTGTGCTTTTGGAGTTTATTTAGAAGAAGATCTACTTGAACAAAATAGCAAAAGGGTTTACAGTGTGCTGATAGCAAAACAGTTTGCTTGAATTTGAAGCCCTCCATGTTTAAGTGTAGTCTTAAGCAAATAGAAGCTACTGATCCAGATCTTTGATAAGGTAGACAGACACTAATTCAGAGCTAGCCTCGGGATTTTTAAATATCAACCCAGAGGGCCAAAAAACTGTGAACTCCAGAAAGTCTGTTGAGTCATAGAACAAAGAAATGAGTTACCTTGCACCACTTACAGGTAACTGCTGGCAGGTGCTCACTCTACACTCCAGGATGAGTGCAGAGAGCTGCCAGTGCTGGCAAACAGACACAGAGACTTCAGATGGCTCAGATACACCAAGGTGCTGCTCTGTGGTGACTTGTTTTATGTGACCAAGGTCTCTGGAGTCAAGGATGTCAAACTGTTCCTTTATCATAGTTGGATGACTGAGGCTAAGCTCTCTCCTTCCACCTTTTTTCAGGCCAACAATGTACAGTCTCCTTATTTGAAATATTTTTTACAAGTCTGAGCCAGACTTGTGAAATTCTTGGTGTTGTGGAGTTCTTCAGGATGAGCTGAAGCTCTTAGTGAGAGCGTGCTGTGCTGAACTGGCTCAGGAGTGCTTCGTGCTTTTGTCTCTGTCCCAAAGCGGGGCTGCATCTAGACTGTGATCTTCTTTTGGGAACTGTTCTTGTCTTCTCTTGTTGGAAGTTTTTGTGAACCTGTGCTCATCTAAAGGGAGGCAGGTAGTTTTGTACAGTATTTGCCTTGTTTTTGCTGGACGTTTTGCTCTTTTTGTATGCACCTTTTGTGGTACATGTTCCACGTGAAAGAACATATATCCTGCTCTAATAATGCTGGAGTTTCCTGTGTGTTCTCTCCTTCAACCTGAGATAGAGAGGGTCCAGATGTCAGAGAGCTAGATGCAGAAATTCAGGTGAAGTGCTTTGGGTCTCAAGGAATGTCAGATTAGATGAGAACTGGTTCCTTCTGACCTTTTTGTGGTTGGTTACTGCTGAACAGACACTACAGAACATACCTGTAGTGGTGTCCAGTCCAGCCTGCATGCAGACAAATGGTTGGGTGGGTTGTACTGCTCCTTTCTCTGCATGTTTCTTTACATTTTTACTTCTGAGCACTGCCTGCTTTCCAGTTTCTTCCTCCACATTAGTTTGCAGTGAAATAACTGCAGTATTTGTAAGCTTTACATCTCATATTTTAATGAGCTTCTAATCAATCATACAACTTTAGTTTCCTAGTCCTGATTATTTTATATAAATAGAAGTTGTGTAGGACTTGTCCAGAGACAGCTGGCTCTTTTTTTCATGCTCTCATTGACACACTGCAGTAACTTAAGATATAGCAAATGCAGTCTGTCAAAAAAAAAACCTATTTCATTTGTTTTTATTATATTTTATGTGTACTTTTCAATATTGTCATAACCAGTTTATCTTGGTATTTCTGTCAAGCTTTTATGAGCTGAGTTCTAGAAGCACTTCAGGAAACTCCTCCCATAAAAAGGACTCACAGTGTTTGCTCTTCTTCCATATTGTCCTTGACCCAAATCTTGGCTGCCCAGGCTGTTTGTGACTCAGTCTTGTTTGGACCTTGATGTTCTCCATCCTGTTGTGTTCATTTTGAAATATTCAAAAGGAACTAAGGGAAGAGACGGTAAAGAGGGAAATGTCTTCTGTGAGCTGCTGTTGGCCTGGCTGCCACATGATTAGGTTGTGATAGTAACATGGTTCACACATACCTGACTGGCCAGAATTTTAATTCTGCAATTCAAACCTGTGACTTAAATAGAGCTGTAAGTAAGGCAAATGCATTTCAAGCATTTTCAAGCTCAGGAGCAGGAGATTAATGTTCTGTCTGTTAGGCTCTTGGTTGAGTGTTTGTATCACAACTTCCCTGTCAGCCTCAGTGAGTTAATCCTGCATTTCTCACCTGTGCTAAACTCACTTTCCAGAGGTTGTGTCCTTGTGAACCCAGGAGTATGAGGTGCTGATTCTTGATGAGCCTGAGTGACAAAGGAAGCATTTGTTTCATTTACCTTATTTGCAGTGTTGCCAAACTGGAGATTTTAAGCCACCCTGTAAATTGATGGTCGTGGAGTTTAACAGTGCAGAGCAGGTGAGGTAGTAATTCAAAATTAGACGCACAAAGTTTGGCTTAGTGTATCAGAACATGAGTTCAGCAGGTTAAGCAGGTGCCAACCTCAGAGAATAGTGTCAGGCTGAAGGTTGCTGAAAAATCATCTGTGTGGAACTTTGGCTATGCAGATGTAAAAGCTGCATCGAGATCCTTTTGTGAATCTGGCCCTTAGTGTTCTTTTTTGGGAGATGAGCAGCAAAGTGTACTTATGGTCTGAAACAGATTCCTTCTTGACTATCAGTTTTCTTGCTTTCGCTTATTCTTGAGGTGGCTTTTTGTGCTCTGCTACTACTGCCCTTGTTCCCTTGCATCAGATGCTCTGGCTGAATTTGATCATTCACAAAAGCTTTTTGTGATAGATCCAGCAAAAGTAGGTGTAATCACTCCTCAGGACTCTTCTAGTAGATTTGCAGAGAGCAGGTGCTAGCTCCTGTGCTTGAACATCTTTGACTCAAATATAGGGATATTTCCAAAGTTTGAGTTCTCAATGGGTTGTGAAGTAGGTCCTTACAAAGCTCTATTTGCACCTCTCTGAGAAGGTGAATCCAGGTTTGGTGGTTGCCCTAAGCCTGTCTCTCCAAACAGACCATGCAGTTTGTTGAGCCAGCACCATGTCCTGTGCTTTTGTAGCTGATGGGTGGGGGAGGAATAAAGCTGGATGATTTCCACTGGAAAGCAGACAAAAATGTTTCCACTTAATTTGATTGGCCTGCCATTGCAGGAGCTGCTAATGATGTCTGCATAGGACTCAGGGGACCACTCAAACTGGTGGAGGGAACCATAAGAGGTATTGCTAGTAACTTAATCATGTCCTTTGATGCTGCAGGAGAGGTTGGTGCAATGTCCACTGCTAGATGCTGTGTAAGAGCACTTCTGAGGTAATTAGTGCCCAGTCCTGAAGGTGAATTTTTGCTTGGGGAGGGGAGTACCAGTGAAAACTAAAATCCATTAGCTTTTCTCACAGGAAGTTTGGCTGGACTAGAGAGTAACATGATCTTTAGGCATTAATAAGGCTCAGCCTCGATGAGGAGAGCCCATTGTTAGGAAAGATCCTCAGTCTCTCCTGCCAATAAGGCAGCAGTGGTGGGTTGGCTCAGTGTCTGTGCACCTGTGGGAAGGCAGGGACCAGTGTGCCCTCAGCAGCAGAGGCTTTGTCAGGTGCAGTTTAGCTCCTTTGTTAGTACAAGCAGCCTCACCTTGCATAGTCCCATATTAGAGAACTACATATCAGTGAAGGGAAGAGCAATTCCTGTAGCCAGCACGGCTCCTAGGTTAAATTCAGAGACCATAAGTGAGACTCCCTGCCCTTGCAGAGGATCCCAGTTCTTGGTCACTTCCATGTGCTACTTTCTCATTCGTCTGCTGTGGTGACTTAAACTCCAGGGTGACTGATGGTTTCATGTAATCTGAAGGAGAACATGCACTTGCAGCAGGAGCCATGTGTAGGGTAATGTACATCTTTAAAAGTGAGGCCTCAGAGGTGCTGGAAGCCCTCTGATAGCCTAATAATAATTATTAATGCTAATAAAAATTAGTGAACTCCTCACCTCCTGGCAGAAGGTTGGAATAATAACTATGGAATCTTTGTTCAGCTGATGCCATCAGTTTTAGCTTTCATATTTTCCAGATTCTTTACTGCATTAATATAAAGTGTTAGCAAGTTCTCTTCACAGGGTAGTTAGACAAAACAATCCTTTTCCAGCCTGAGAACCAAGGACACTGTTGCAGCTTCAGGCCCAAAAAGTATAAACAACAGCAAATTGAGGAGACCAATCTGGGAGGATGGGACTTCATAACCTGAAGCTGTAATTGGACAATTAACCCCAATATGCAAGTGGACCAAAACTTAGAAAAGTATAAAAACATATGAGCTGTCGTCCATCTTGGGTGTAGCCATGACCGGGCTCTTGTACTGCCCAAGGTATGTCCTTTGAAGGCCTTTTTAATAAATACTACTTTATTCCTTTAACGCTGTCTAGCCTTTGTTCTAGGTAGCCTCTCAAGGCATCACAGCCAGAGGTAAGAATAGGTCAGGCTTGTGCAAAAACCTCCTTCCCTGAGTTCTGTCCTCTTTATACGTGCAGTCCTCAACTGGCTGCATTTTTGTCTTCCTGAATTACGGGAGGGAATGACTTTTTCTTTTTTTTCCCTCTCTCCATGCTCCTGCGACAGGAGCGAGGGGGAGAAGGATTAGTGAGCTAATTAGAAATGATCGCATCTATCAACACTAATTAACAATCCTGTGGTCTCACTGGCGTGTTCTTTTGAGCTGCTCCCCTTCGGGACAGCGCCACAATCAGCCCCTGCCTTTGGGGCCGCTCGGTCCGTGCGGCGCTGATTGGAAGCGATGGCCGGGCTGCGTGTGTCGGGCAGGGACAGCGCCGCTCCGATGTGCTTCCCAGGCTGCTCCCTTCCCGTTCCTCCTGTCACCGGGGGCACCCTCGGCCTCCGCGGGCACCACGCTGCCGCTGCTAATGACCAGAGAATGAAAATGGCAGGGGGAATTTGTTTTCAACACCTCTTTCCTCCAGTGGCTTTTTTCATTTGTGGCACTGCAACTCAAAGGGCTAAATGAGCCAAGATGGGGGCTGGCTGCTGGATCTCGTGTAGAGCTGGAGCAGAGTGAGACTCTCTTCCCAGCTCTGCACTAACATTTCAGTAGCAGATCAGGTGCTTTTTCTGGCAAAATGGTCCCAAGAATTTTTCAGTAGAAGACTCAAAATATGTTGTCTTCCATTTGTCACTGCTACAGTGCATGGACTGGAGGATGGCAGTAAAAAGCCCCTAAAAATACTAGTAAATTCACCAGACATACTGCTCTAACTGAATTGTTTGGCCATGGGGAGTCCTACCAGAATAATTACACTGCTCCTTCCCTGCATTTCCCTGTTAAAAACATGATGAGGTGAGAGAAATTTGTGTCTGCAATCAGGATCGAGAAGGCTCTGTTTCCATAGTTCTCTCCAGATGGGTGTTTGCTGAGGAATGCTCAAGTCGTGTCTGATTCTAGCCTCCTTCCATATTTTTTGCTTTCTCTACAGAGCTAGTGAGGCAAGGAAAGAGTGTCCTAAACTTACATGAAAGAGCAATGCTGAGGGATATGGGTATGCACTAAACTAGGTCTTCAGAAATCTCTTGGGCACTAAAGTACAAGCCAGAAAGAATGTGGCTTAACTCTGCCTGAAAGAGAGGGTTGTGGAGCTGTCAGTGTGGTGTACCCAGCACAAGAGAGGGTTGTGGAGCTTCGCCAAATAAAATTTAGACAAACGATGAAAGCTCTGTGTGTTGAGAGTCTGTGTCGTTCAAAGTGACAGATATCAAAAGCATCCTTGTTTTGGTCTCAAGTTGCTTACTCTAGGAATGTCACATTTACAGAATCCTTTCCAGGATGTGAGGAGTGGAAATGTATTTTTCAGGGAGTTTTCAAACATATATATTTCAATGAGGAAAAACAGTGCCCAGGGAATAATTTGAAGCTTAATGCTGGAGTGTGAGCAAGTATAGGGGGTGATGAAGACTCCTAGTTCCAGATTGTGGGAAAGTATATCCTAACCTAGAGAGTCCTGAGTCCAGGGAAGCCAACGAGAAAGTCTTTGAAGGAGGCCTTTCTGGTCTGTGCTGATGTGTTCAGCTGAAACTTCATCATTCACTTGATGTGTGTGCTCTCAGCTGATGCACTTTAGAAAACAATTGACAGAAACTTTCCTGTACACTGGTCCTTCTCATCCTGGCATTCCAGAAGCTTTCTGACTCGTTGGCTGCAGGGAGCTCTTGATCCCACAGTGTTCAGGCATGAAGGCTTTCAGAGCATGCTGCAGTGCTCACAATGTCAGTAACAATTTCTGGCTAACGCAGCTTTTTGGTGGTGTCATCTCTCATTATCACATGGGCTTTCCTTGGGCTTTTTCTTGTCTCTCATTCAGAATTTTGACCTTCCTTATTAATTAAACAGTGACTTTCCTGCAGCCAGTGATTGAGTTATTCAGTAATACCTGCCTAAAGCCATCATAATAAAAGACAGAAGTTCTTTTTAATGCAAATGATTTGGTTCCAGATGTTTTGATCACATTAAACGATGGCTCAAATTAACCAGCTATTGGATTAAGCAACAGGCTACCTTGGCTGCTTTTTCTAATCATCATGATTCCTAACGTTTGTTTCCTAGAGCGTGCTCTCAAGAAGGCAGTGTAGCCGTTTGTTTTCATGAAATAAAAATAATAGAGACAGAAGCTATCTAGCATGGGTCCTGTGTTTTTTCTACCAAGTATCTTTCCATAAATACTACCTGCTACCAAGATGGTTCTCTGACTTGTTTGTGGTGGTCTGAGAGAGTTTCTCAGGGTGTACAGGAGGCTCTGTGGTCCTGGAAGTGATTGTTAAATACCTTGTCCAAGGATATCAGGTGCTACATCATGCTTCTACATTCTAAGGAAGTTCTTTAGAGGGAATAGTATGTGTTAGTGGAAGAGCCTCAGAAGGCAAAATCCAAAACAGAGTTCAGTGGCTTGATTACTCAACTTTGAAAACAATTTCAGGTTTCCAAGGGATAGATTTTAACTGTTCTAATAACTTACCATGGGATGTGCAGCAGATACTCCTTCTCTTAGTTGTTAAATCATGAATAGCAGCCTCTGTAGAATCAGAGTGCTCAGCTACAGGTTACAGATTTCCTCTGAAAAGGGCCAGGTAACAGTCTCTACTGTTTATAGAGGTCAGAATAGGGAGTTACAGTGGGATTTTCTGGTGTGAAATCTTACCATTTCTACCAAGGGTTTATTATTTGGAGCTGAGCAAATAAAGACTAAGATCTACAAACTTGACATGTCTTCCTTTGTCATTTGTTTTCTTTCCCTGGTTTCTCCATGCAGCTCGGATTGGAAAAATGAAACGGAGGAAGCAAGACGAAGGGCAGGTATGTCCCCTCTGCAGCCGACCTCTGTCAGGATCCGAGGAGGAGATGAGTAGGCATGTGGAACAATGCCTTGCAAAGGTAGAGGCGCAGCAGGATCACCAGCTGCCATTCCCTTCTCCCTACTCCCAGCTCTTGTCTGCAGTTGACCTAATGTGGGGCAAAAACTAACATTGCTGAGCTTGCAGGCAATGCTAACTGTCTCCCTAAGATCTGTTGTCACTTCTTTGGGAAGATGGATTCTTCTGGATTTTTCTGTTCTGTTTTTTACTTCATGTACCCTTCTGCTGTTACAGAAATCTAATTTGTAGATTTTAAAGATTGAAGTTTATGAACCTTTTGTAGGACTTCAGGCATCCTATGTAGCACAGGAAGAACAGTTTGTTCTAAACTGTGCCTTTTACAATATTAGAATTGTTGGGTTCTTTTGTAGCAGACTGGGATTTGTAAAGGTTGCATGACCATCTTACTCCAGGGAAGTGCATTTAAGCAGACTCCTTCTCTTGCTGTTCATCCCAAAGACAGCAAGGAAGGAGAAGCAAACCCTGGGGGAGGGAGAGAGTTTTGTCATAGGGCTTTTTGTTTGTGTTTCTCAGGAAAAACCTTCAATAGAGGACTCGTTGCCTCAAGAGGTTCATAGTATAAAGAGAGGTGTATTTTGTTCAGTATGCTCCAAAACTATGACCACTTCTGCTAGGGGTCAAAGGAATCTGTGGTATCATGTTCTTCCATGATAGAGGAATTTTGCATGCAGGGCAGGGGAATGCATGTTGAAACGAACACCAGTAGTTTTGTAGGGACCAGACCTTAAATTTCCTTGAGTAAAAATTATGAAACTTGCAACTTGTTTTGGTCTTACGTTGTCAAGTTCTACCAGTACCTATTTACTTGTAGTTTAGGTTAGTAGGAACAGGGATGGGAATAGAGGCTGCTCTATGCTCTATACTTAGCTGTCCTTGGAGCAGTCCAGCTTTTCTTCCCCATCCCACCATGAGTTATGAACCCCAAAGAGCCATTTCGTGCATCTCAACACTTCCCCTGCTTTACCCCATGCAGAGAGAAGGCTCATGCATGACTGAGGATGACTCTGTGGACATTGAGAACGAGAATGGCAACCGCTTTGAGGAGTACGAGTGGTGTGGACAGAAGAGGATACGGGCTACGACTCTCCTGGAGGGAGGATTTCGAGGTGCGCCAGTGTTTGGGGGCACTTGTGAAGGATTCTGCCATGGAAGTTGATCATTACCTATCTTTAAAGGGAGGGACATGGGGATTTCCCTTCCACAAAAGGCAGAATCATCAGCCTTTGCCAGAATGTAAAGTGATTTCAGTTTTTTGTCCCTCTTGAATGATGAGAGTCAAAATCTGCGCAAATCTTGAACAAAGCACGGGGTTATTTCTCAAGGAATGTGGCTGAAGAGGGAATCGGTAGATCATACACGGAAAATAACGTTTTATAGCTCACACATAGTAAGAAATACGTGGAAATATGTGAAGAGAGGGAAATAGAAATGAAATTGTAAAAATTCCCAGCCTGGAGTGACGAAAGCTGGTGTATCAGCCTCTGGTGATGTATTGGAGGTGACAGCTAAGTCGCTTTAGCACCTGCATAAAATATTAAAGGGCCAGTTGTGCATTTATCACTCCATCCCTTTTAAGGTTGATAAATGAGAATCCAGGAACCTGCTCTGCACCTCCAGCACTGCAAGCCCTTAGGGCTCTCAGACAAACACGTTTTATTTTTCCTCCTTCTTTTGCTCCTTCCCCAGTGACGGCGAAATCAGTTACCAAGGAGAGAGTGAGTTATGGCAAAATTTGACCTCTCGTGAGCTTTATTGGTGAATGTAATTTTAGCTAGAAACCTGGTCCCTTTCTTACATTCAGCCCTTTGGCCTCAAAGAGGAGGATTTACTAAACTGTTCGTTGGCATGAACCTCAGGCACTCACAAGAGTTCTCACAAGCAATCCACGTAGCGCATGCTTAATGAGAGGAGGAATGCTGGCTCCCTTCGTTCAATAAAGAGGATGGGATGTGATCTCTTCCTATATCAGCTTGGATTTTAATTTAAAATATCTCAGGGGGAATGGCTGCTGCATAAGGGAGTTGGACTTCAAAGCCAGCCGTGTGCTCAGCTAAAACCAGGCACTCCTGATGTGCTCTTGCTTTCCTCTGAAATGAAACTGTAGCTGGGTTATAGCTGAGCAGATGATGAGGAGCACGGAGTTGAAGGAGCAGCTTCTTTGGGCTTTAAAGGACCCCCAGTGAAGCTCAAGCTATTATATGCTGTGTCAATAGCCTAACTCCTTTTGTGACTGCATGGAGAATTCTGTCTGTTCATGATTCCATGTAGAGGCCTGATGAGACCATGCAGGATCTTAGACTGCTGATGTAGCACAGACACTATAATCTGTAGTGGGGAAGCATAGGATGTCTCTGTACCTGTGTTGTTGTTGTCACTGCTAGTCCTGGTTTGAAAAAGCTGTTCAGTTCATTTCTTCCCTTTTTTTGTGTGTGAGTTATTTCTTCTTTCACCCCCACCAAACACCTGCGTTTGAGGAGAGCACGATCTTCCACTTCCTTTGGTGTGGACATCGTGCTATCTTCACCTGGTAAATGTTCCCAGTTGATTTTGAGTTAACTCACTGAAGTGTGATCTGAACCTTCCACGTTGCTTTGGTTATGTGGAGACCCTCTTTCAAATGAGGCTTCAAGTGGACAAAATGCATGTAATTGATGTGGTTAGGCTGGGTAAATATAAAGTACTTGCTCTCTGTTGCATTTTCTTCATTGGTTTAAGGAATTCTCAAATGTGTTTCCTGTTACTATGTTGATCACCTGCTTTCCTCCACCAGAAGTTAGACAGGTTCTAGCATCAGTCAGTGCAGTAACCTCTGCCAGATGCCTACACACACATGAACATGTAGTTGTGCAGTTCATTCATACTTAGAGATGGTGTTGCTTCCATCAGGAAGTATGGAGTCTGTCTCTTCTTTCCATTTGGAAACCCTCGTTGCACCTTGAGGAATTGGAAGTTCAGGAGAAAAACAGAATACAACTACATGCAGTTGTAAAACCCTTCATAACCACCCTGCTGGCAAGGCTTTTGGGTTAGGCTTCTTCCCTTGGTAGTGCTGGATGAAAGATGTGTGGAGATCAGCTTACAAGCACAGGAAGCTCCCTGTAGTATTTGTAGTGAGAAACATCCTCCCTGTGCAGCGTTTTGTGGCAGAAGCACTGCTGAAGAAGGGACTCCTGATACCTGAGCAGCTGGCAGGCCTCTAGCACCTGGCCTTCCTCCTGTGGAGCACACCTCTGCTGGCAGCTAGATTCAACAGCTGCCATGCTTCTCTGGAGAACCATGCTCTTCCATAAGCAGGGCAATGTTTTGCTGGCAACTTTCCACCTAGCATTTTGGTATAACCAGACAATATGTCCAGGGTACCTACCTACTCTGTGCAAGAAGTTGTAAAATTTGGAAAGCCAAAGCAAAGCTGGAGTGATCTCCTACAGCTGACAGATTCCATTTATTTTTAATTAAGTTACACCTTTTCATACTCTCTTTTGTGGCTTTCCTATTGTCTCTGACTGCTGTATTCAGGGGTCTCCATCACTCAGGACTGCTATGTGCATTCTCAGGTAACCTTAAGGTGACTGTCTTTCTTCTTTTGCTGCCAGTGTTGGCTCTTGCCAGACAGAATTCTTAATTTACAGTCCTGAAGCACAGCACAACGTTTTGTAGATGCTTTCTAATGCTTAAAACTGCTTTGTCTGGAGTTGGCAAGGCCCTCGTTAACCCCTGTCACCTGAGGCTTTGCATTTGGCTCTGTTCCCTTTGCTGAGAAGTAGCACTGATGTGGAAATCAAATGTCTTTTATAATGCCAGACAGCCTTTGCCAGGCTACAGGGATGTCACCAATGTCTAAAGAGATGACATGGGGAAATACATAAAACTGGAGGGGAAAATAGATGGCCATGTGTCTCATTAATTTTGGTTTTAATGGTGTGTTGCTTTGAGGAGATGTCACAGCTGGGTGAAGGGGGAGCAGGACACTGTGGCCCGTGTGTGTTGCACATAAGTCCATTGGAGCAGCATTGCAGCAGTGTCTCAAACTTAACACAGATCCTGGCTTCTTTTTATCATTTTTGGTTAGGAGACAAGGTTCATATCACTCTCAACATGAGGAAAATTCTTTGCCGATTATAGAGAAAATCCTGACAGATTTTCAGTCATAGTAAGGTTGAGAGATCTAAGGGTTTTTCTTCTTAAAAACAGAAATGTCAGGGAAATGGACAGCCCTGTTTAGATTTTCTGGAAGATGGTCTAAAACACAGAAGCAACCACAGGCTGAAGCTCTCACTTGTAAGGTTCCTAGGATGGCACTTTTCTGCTTCCAAAGCACTTGCAGGGAAAACTTGCTCTTCTAACCTGAGGGGCTGTCTTAGAAGCTGGAAATTCTTTGTCTTCTCTGTTGGTGTTACAGCTGCAAGCCCCCAGTCAGGTCTAGTGCAGCAGAGCCAAAGCACACCTACTTGGCTGCCACAGCTTGGCATACCTGAGGCAGCAGGTAGGAGTACAACCTGAGAAGTGCAGGGATCAGTGTGTTGTCTCTGAAGCCCTTGGGTTTGGTGAAGGATTTCAGTCAGGAAATGTTTAGTTCTTCTAGCTGTCCTCCTGGCTTCTTAAAGCATCATTTGCTGTCATTCAATTTGCTTTCCGAAACTGGAAGGATGCAGGGTATAAATGAAGATTATTGGCAATTATATAGGATTTGGATCCACTTTTTTTCAGCAGAGGTCCTGCTTGAAGTAGGGATTTGTAGGAGAGTTTGTGGTTCTGTTTGGGGGTAGGTGCAGAAGAATACCAGCATGAAATACCAAACTCTGTTTAAATCAAGCTTGTACTTCAAAGTGTCAAACTGTACAGATAAAATAATCAAATCTTCCCCTGCCTCAGTACAGTGTCACAAGACCAAAATTTCTCTTGAAATACCTGAACATTCAGTAACTATCTCTCCCCATGTCTCTGAATCATCTCTCTCTGAAGCTCCTTGTTGCACGGGATTATTTCATGCCATCTTTAATGAGTTTCTGTGTTTAGGATGCCAACAAGGCTTCGCAAGTGAAAGCGTCAAGTGGCTTCCTCTCTGATATGGGGTTTGTTGGGTTTTTTTAATGCTCAACATATTTGTAGCAATTCTTCTATTCCAGTCCAGAATGGATTCACATTACCCTCAGTGTTTACACTGTAAGGTTATCCCTTTAAAGAATTCCTGAGGGAAGTTCAAAAGGGTTTTTTTTTCTTTGAAAGATTCAGTGTCTCTTTTTGTGTGTATGTTTCTTACTTGAAAGAAGGGAAGGGAGGGGGGGAAGTGGAAAAAAAGTGCTTTATCTGAAAAGAATCACATCAGCTTCACACTGATAGAAGCTGCTGTCATCTCTTAAACGGCTTAGCACAGTCAAAAGGCAAGAGGACTTAAAACAGTGTCTTACACAGGGATCGATGGGTGGAACACATAACTCGTAACTGCAAAAAAAAAAAGCAGCTCGGGGGGAGAGATAACGGTAATGATTGCATTGAGGGAAGCTTGAGGGAGGCTTGTTCTTTGTAACACAGCTTCAAAGGTGTCTGGACTGGTGCCTAAGCAAACTGTCCTGTGAAGTTGCTGCCTCTGCAGGTCTAGGGAAGGCGGGGGGTGGGGGATGCTTGCACCCTTCTGTTTCTTAACAGATGGGACAAAGATTAGTAAATGCCAGGTTAGCGGCTCCTTCTGCTGCCTCAGATTTGAGGAGAGGGTTTTGTCACTTGGTCTCTTTCCGTGCGTCCCGGGAGGGAGCTTGGCCAGGAGAGGGGATGGAGGAGAGCTGGGTGTTGGGCGGGATGTCAGTTTATCGATCGCACCTCAGTCAGGAGAGCTGCGGGCGCAGTGCTCTGAGCACGAGCGGCAGCGTGCTTAATGTGATTGAAAGGCAGTTAAAATGGCGGTGACCTTTTCAGGGGGAATTAGATTGCCTGCCAAGAGTGGTTAGAGGGAGTGATAACGCCAGCTTGAGGAAGCTGTCCAGTCTGCTTCAAAGGGAGAGAGACAGGGAAAGCAAGCTGGCAGCAAGTACCATTTAAAGCACGAACCGTGCGGGCTGATAGAACAGAGATTGCTGTCCTCTTTAGATATGAAAGAATTGAAGAATTGTGGCCAAGTTCTCTCCACCCGCCCCGTCCTCCTCTTCTCCCCTCCAGCTCTCCCACCAAAAAGCCTTCCTCTGGGTGCAGTTGCAAGCTAGTCACCACTGCTCGTCTCAGTTTCTTTTGCTTCAGCAGATCAGTTGCATCAAAAATAACACAGAAGAGAGAAAGACTTTGAAAATGTTAAAATGGCAAGCAGGGCATTTTCAGGGAAGGATACTTTCTAAGAAAGATCAACATGACAAGAATCTGTTTGATAGATTGTGATACTCTTGAAGAAGGAGAAACACACAGGGATTACTTAACTCTGAAGTTTCTCTTTATTTTTCTGGTATTTCTTTTTATTTCTCTATGCTGCCCTTCTCCCAAGCTAGCAAAGGGCTTGGATCTATTTGCTAATGTCTTACCAAGGGAAAAGAACAGCACAACTAAGTGTATACATAGAGGGACTTGGTAAAGCCTTTATAAGCTGTAACAAATTACAGTTATCCTTGGGTGTCCATTTGCATTGGATCTCATGTACAATTAGGGCAGCTGCCTGGAAGGTAGGACCATATTAAAATGTTTAAAACTTTCTAGCAATGGCTGCAGTCCTCCCACTGCCGGGTTTCTGTCGACAGAGAATCAAGATATGCTTCAC
This sequence comes from Prinia subflava, assembly GCF_021018805.1. Lineage (NCBI taxonomy): Eukaryota > Metazoa > Chordata > Aves > Passeriformes > Cisticolidae > Prinia > Prinia subflava. The sequence continues at coordinate 9,790,807 of NC_086256.1, read as the reverse complement.
TTTGAGCAGCAAGTGTTGTAGATCAGCCTTCCTCCAGTGTGGGTTAGTTGTCCCAGAAGGAGCACTGGGACAGTAGCTGTATGCTCTTCCAGTTTGTTCTCCTTCTAAATCCATGCAGCATTAGAATCATTCTTTCATGTGTGAGGTCCTGGCCTCAGAATCTATACAGATACTTTTTAGTTCTCCTACCTCAACAACAGGTTTTTATGATTACAGTGACTTTTTGGGTCTGATAACTGCCTGGCAGAAAGCTTCAGATGGAGAAGGAAAATTCACTTGTGCTTCTCTGTGCAATTCATGAAAATGGAGCTCTTCAACAAAACTCTTAAAATCTGTGTTTGACACACATGTGGAAACTGAAGCATGGAGAAGCATCTTCTCTAGTGTTAAAAGATAGTAGCAGAGCTGGCGACAAACCTTAGAAGTCTTGCTCTAGAATCTCACCTAGTAGCCAGCTGTGGCCTCTTTTTCAGATAAAATATAATGAGATGTACAGGAATGCTTCAAGAGGCAAGGAGACTCCCTTTTTTTCCATGTCAGGAGATTCAGGCTGCATTTAAGGTTATACTGGTAAGGGTATAAATTGATCTATTCAAATGCAGCAAAAGCATTTGAGCTGAACAGTAAATGTGTGACTTCTTTTAAGAGACTCTGTGGGAAATGGAAGATGTCGCTACCATATTTGGGCCTTTTGGAAGAGTGGTCTAGTAACTAGAATCATCTTTGCTACTGCTGTGTAGATGAACCAAAATTCATTCCTTTTACCCTGGTAGGCTAAAGCAAACTTCAGCTTGGATGCAAGAGCAGTCTTTGGTAAAAGTACAGGGAATCTTTGCTAAAATGAAATTCTTAACCTTCCTCCCATTTAGCAAGAGCTCAATTCAGTGCATTTCTCTACCACCTTTCCAGTATCAGCATCTCTCTCCTAGGTGAATGTGTCTGTACATCTGAACATCTTTCCCAGCCTCTCAATCCTTGAATTTTAGCCTTCCTATGTTTGGATTTCTACTTTCTGCTGGTCACTGCTACCTGCTGTAAGCTTCCAAGCAGGCAATATGTATAAATTTCATGTTTCTCAAGTGCTTAGTCTGTGCCTTAATGCCCCTTATAGAGAACTGCTGAGCCCCAGAGCACTTGTATCCCTTACCTCAGCCCTTGTGTAAAAGTCATAATCCTGGTAATCCCTCCATTGCAGAAGCACAATAACTTGGACTGGTCTGATGGAGTAGCCCAACCACTTCTTAACGTTTGCACCTCTCTCCTTTGAGAGCAAGTACTTGCCCATAAGGTAATACTTGACCTAAAAGTGCTAACAAAGTCTGTTTGCATAGTGTTAGATACAGTAATCACATGGGCTGCACCTGATTCTTTCTCTGTAGTTTGTGTCTGCATATAGAATTTGAAGGATTCTGTGGTTAATAAATATCTTTGAAGTACTGCCCTGTATATTAATATCGTAAGTTGACTCTAGTGAACCAGAAAAATAGATTAGAATAGTATGTGATTTAAGAAGAAAAATCTTCTTACCTTACATGCAAAAGCCAGCATGACCCGCCATGTAATTGATGCCCAGTATTATATGTGTTTGAAGTTCACATAATTTTTCAAGGAATACCATTTTGTTCATTTTGGAATACAAGGTAATCAATGAGTCTTAGCAAAGTAAAAATTAACTTGAATTTATACAAAAATAGAAGAATCTAATTTTTATGCTCAAACTGCTAGAATGCATTAGCTGAAGGGAACACAATCAACTAAACTTTGGTGGCTGATTTATGTAACACCGACAGCCACTCTAACCAGGGAAAGATTTTCTGTGGGAAGAAGTGGAATTATCTCCATTTTACAATGTTACATATTGTAGTTGGAAGATGAGAAGGGACGTTTGTGAACCCCTTCTTAGAGGAAGGAGTAGGGAAAAAAAGAAAACAAAAAATGCAGTTGTGAAAATTAGCAGGGGGAGTAAGGGAGCAGGTAGAGCACCTGAAACTATTCAATTTTTGAAGTAGACTGGCTTTCAGTTTGGCAGTTCCTTTAAACTTCAGAATTTGTAGATCTCACACAGTAGTTACTCTGCAGTCCAGTTTTCCACTGGTCTGTTAGCTGTGGCTTTGAAAATCCCAGGCTTGAAGATAGTAATCTGATAAATTTTTAATTTTTTTCCCTCCAGGGTCTGCAGTTTTGCTCGAACTGCAACCTGCTTCTTGGACACACAGGTCAAACCTGAGCTTTAAGCACACAATAGTTGATTGACGTGATTTTAATAGCATTTTAGAATACAGTTGTTAAGTCAGGGGCAGTGAGATGTTTCTAAAGGAAAAAGGGAGCACAGGTCTCAATGGCTCTAAACAGCTCCTGTCTCTGCGTGTCGACTCCTACATGCGGCGGTGAAACGCATTATCGAGTAGTGCCCGGAAAGCGGCTAACTGCGTTTGACACACGCCAACTCCCTGCCTCCACACTGGATAATTGCATTGTCAACTGTTCAGCAAAGTGGCAGGTGACACTGCAGCCGGATTGATTGTCCTACTATGGAGGCTCCCAAGACTGTCAGCCACCCAATCGATAGAGTTTACACAAGACACTGTGACTGCATCTGTAACTAATTTCAGTTTGAACCTCGCAAGATACGGCTGTCCCTGTTTCCTGGCCTCTCTTCTTTGCTTGCTTCTTCTCCCTGGATGAGGAAGTTGTTTTTCCATGAAAGCCTGGTTTTATTTCTTGTTTTGGAGCTGGAAGTGAAGAAATCAATGGTGTGTTTTGTGGTTTCAGAGTTGAGGGCATTACAGCACATGGCTAACTAGCAGCTCCAGTTTTGCAATCAATAGACTGATCAATTGATTAAATTAGCACTGATTTTTCTTTCTTCTTTCCAACCTAGAAAAGAATTAGTTTGGGAGGAAGAGCACATGTGTTTGGCCTATGAAATTTAGCCCTTGGTTTTTCCAGTCCTTGGTTGCCTTTCCCCCATGAATACAATCTCTGTGCTCATCATTATTTAAAGCAAACTGCATTGAGCCCTGCCACTGGCAGCAGCCCACTGTAAGCCAGGGTGTCACTTTCAGCTGTTCACCAGCCTTGCTGCTTCATGCTCGGATGCCTTAGAAAAGTCATCCTCCGAGCTGTGCTGTGCTGCTTTATTATTGGCAAAGTTGCGACATTCCTGTGATCCCTGTCAGTGGTGCTTATTGATCCAGTGATGTGAATCTGCTTAGTGATTCAAGATTACTTTAATTCTCCCTCTTCCTTTTTTGTTTGTTTCCACCCTCTCCCCAGGGGAACAAAAGCTTTCAGATCCACCTTTCTCTAACTGTGGAAAACGAGCTGTAGCTGCAAAGACCGTGGCTGTTGCTGCTGCTTTTGTACTTCAGCTCCAGATTTTGAAGAGCAACCTTTGAGATAGACACAAGGCTGTTCTCACCTTCCTATATCACATCAGCACAAGGCTCTAGGAGGCAGCCATGAATTGCCAAGCCAGATCAGAACTTTGGTCTGGTCTGAGTGTGTTTTCCCCTCTGCAGCCATAGTCTGTACCTGATGGGTTACAGGAGGCATAAAAGACATCTCTGGAATACTCCTCAGTGCTGCAAGGGGTGGGGAAGCCTCTTCCTGAGCCTTGCAGCAGCTGGCTCTTAGCCTATTCAGCAGTGCTTGCCTGCCCTTTGTTCAGCATGCTGCTGCAAAATTATGGTAATGGTCATAAAATTATATGGCCCCTTTCCTTAAATGCAGCTGTTTCTGTGATCTGTTAGCAAAGATCCCTGTAAGCATCCACACTGGTAAGCAGTCAGGTCTCTGACAGCCCATTTGTGCCTCTGTGAGAGCTAATAGACAGCATCAGATGGATGCATCTGCTGCTTCAGGTGTGTGCTGTAACAGCACAGTTGGGTGTCAGTTTTCCAGGTAAATCATCATTTAGCTTTAAATGGATCTGGCTCCGTAGGAATACAACCCTTGTTTTGTAAGCAACTTTTCACTTCTAAATGTTTTGGTTGGGGTTTTTTTGGAGTTTTTTTTCTGCAACAGGCTGGGAACGTCACCAGAACTGTTCTATCCCTGTTGCTAGGAAAAAGTGGGGGAACAATTTCGCTGTTGAAAAACAAGACTGGGGAAGCATTATGGATCTGTAGAAAGACCTGTGTTCAACATGGCCTCATCTTTGCCTTCCACTCATTTTCAAGAATTTTTAGTGGCTTTCTCTGTCTTCCCACATGTCTCTTACAATAAAATGGCATCCATGCCACCTTGTCCTCTTAGTACTAGTTTGGGATACTTCAGCAGATGATGAAATAAACCCAGTTTAGAGCCATTCTCGGAAGTATGTGAGGCCTGGCCGTGAGTCTGCATAAACTACTTTTATTGTCTTCATTGTTTTTACTCTCCAAGAAGCCAACGAGTGACATTTCGGTAAAAAAATAGAGTGAACGTGCTGGAAAGGGAGGTTGTACAGAAGGAGGTCACTGCAAGGAGTGCAATTAGCAAAGGCTGCAGTTCTGGAGATTTATGGGAGGCTTTTCTTCTTCTTTCCTGAGCACACGTATACGACCTGCAAACACAATGAATGCCTCTTCCCAGCCAAAATAGGCCCCAGTAGAGCTCTATGCCTCTGAGATGGATTTGAATTTAGACTCATTTGTGGAATTTACACAAAATTTGGGATTTCTAGAGTATTTCCAGTATAGATTTCACACACATACTCCCATTCCTTGGGGGCCAAACTGGAGAAATGTTAGTCATCCAGATGAGTTTGATCCTCTGCATGAGCAGTATCTAGTAGCTGCATTCACAATGGTGGTGCAAATAATAATACTGACATCCTGGTTTTCTTCCCTGGCTTTCTTTGGACTGATAATTAAATATAAAGATATAATTGACTATGTACAGAACTCCTGATCACCAAAACTGAGAGGAGTTGAGGAGCAGAGGGTGGGGCACAGTAGATCTGTGTTTTCCTACCTGTGCTCATGAAATTAGGCTGGGGTCATTTGGGTCAGCAGTGGTCTGGTTGTGTTACCATTCTGCCCCTAGGACTGCCAGTATTCGTGTGAGCTCGTGCCTGTGCAGGAGCCAGCAGTGCTGTCAGCACCTGAAGCAGCATATGTTGTCACTTGGACCATCTGCTGCTGACTGTGATGAAGAAAAGGAGTGAAGTCCTTTTACCTGTTCTGTGCATCTGCTTAATATATCATGTTAACAACTCTTGATCTGAACCTGGGCCACCATTCACTGGAGTGTTGTTCAGGTGACCACTCATCAGGAGGACTGCACAGAGGAAGTGAGATTTGAGATGCAGTGCAGCGGTCAGAGAGGATGCTTAGGTATAGGGGACAACTTAAGAGAAAGAAAAGTGCTATGATAATGTACAAGAAGGAAAGGATTTCTGGTGAGATTTATCTACAACATTATTAATAGGTACATGGAAAGAGTGGGAAGTGTTTTCACCTTCAAGCTCAGCTGATTCCTGTAGCCTGCCAGTGCTTGAAGCAGGCAGCAGTTAAAAGACAGGCAAATTTTTCCTCTTTTCTGACCTCTGAGTCAGTATTTGAGAAACACTGCTGCTTGTGTAGAGTACCTAAATTTTTCAGAAAGTAACTAGAATTGGGGCTCAGGCAGACTGCTCTTAGACCAGCCCAAACAAAGAAAGCTGTGTACACAGTGCTGGGTAAGTGATGTTGATAGGTACATTCTGATTGATGGGCGAGTTTGTCTCCCAAACTGTCACAGGGTTTATAGAGGTGCCACTCAATACCAGTGCTGGAATTGCTTGTCAGAGCACCTGGCTACAAGAGCAATGGGGATTGGAGACAGAGCTGTAACTTTGTTTTTTCTCTGCTTAATGGCCCCAGCGTCTGACCTGCCTGTTCACTCCTGTTTGTCTGGTCCTTAAGGAGGCAGCTGGGATTAAGACTGTCAGAGAATTGTGCTGCTTTAACATCAGGAGGCTAATTGTATTGGGGCTGGCAGCATATGACAAGGGGTTGCCTCCTACGAAATGCACAGCAAGAGCAAAAAATTCTCAACAAGGGACAGGAAAGGTATAGGAGAGTCTGCACTATGTTTGTTCTTTTTTTGTCTAAAAGCATTTCCAAATGCACTGTGGAATTACAGTCCTCAGGCCTTGGGTGACTCCTAAGAGTCACAGCTGCTTCTGCGAATAACAGATCAAGTCCCTTATGAATTCCTGGGTCAAACTTGCAAGCTAACATTCAGTTGTTGGGTTTCATTTTGTTAACATGTTGGAATAAAGTTCTGGTCCCCAGCATTGACCTCTGGATAACACACTGGCTTTAGAGGTCTCTATTCTAGGCAGTGTTGCTGATGGCTGTGAATTATTGTGTGACCTTCAGAAGCAGAGTGCTGCTGGAGGAGCCCTTCCCTGTTCTCAGTGCACACTACTGAATTGCAAATCACCCCAGTGGAGTTGGCAGGGGGTCTTCTGGAAGCTCCTGTCCTCCACACTCCATTTCACATTTTCCTTTCTCCTGGATGGCAGCGTACACCACCAGCAGGAGCTGGAAGTTGTGAGCCCTCTTTACATTTGGGCTGAGTTAGTGAGAAGCAGGTGTGATCCTTTTGGGCCTTCCTTGCATTTAGTGGTCTTCTTAATCCATTTATAACAGCACTTGTCCAGAAATCTGGTTTGAATGAGCCTGAGATGAATGAATAATGTCAACCAGTTCAGACGTCAAATATTTGAACAGCTGCTTGGGTGTTTTCACTGGCTTTGTGCATGGAAGCAACCCCAGGAACTTAGACAAGGAGGGTCAGGTTGAAATTGTGGCACCAAACCCGATCCCACTGGAACTGGCCTCAAACTCCATCTCTGCTGCAGAATGGAAAGGTATTATAGGATGCTGGTTGCAAGCCATTCCCCAGGTGATGCTGGGCCAAGCTTTGCATTGTTTTTTAGTGTTTTGTTTCATGCAGGAGCAGTACTGGGATTTATAGATCTTTTGATTCTCATCAGAAACATATATTGTGCCTTTTGTTTTTCCTTTTTATTTAAAGCAGCTTCAGAAGTCCTAAAACACAACTTACACGCAACTTACATTCAGAGTATTTTTTGGATTCATGGAGGTTACTTTGTTTAGCATACAGTTTCTGAATCATTGGGTTTTACCATGTTGCAATGATCTGCGCTTGTTCACATAAAAAAAATTTCATATAAAGTGAAAAACTGAGAATTGGATCAACTGATTGTGCCTTCCTTTAGATGTCAGTCTGGGAGTCCTTGTTTGATCAGAAAAGAAAATTTACCTTTCCCCTGCCCCTCATTTTAACCTATGAACTTCTCTGCAGTGTCGTCCTCTCTGACTGAAAGGCTCTCTCAGATCATCTCAGTGTGTATTTGCCATTGTAATAGATACTGTCCAAACTCTCCCCTTGTACACTCTCTGTTTAGGAAGTATAGTATCTGCTGGCAGTGCAGCTAGGCAATAGAGCTAGATTCAGCCAAAGCTCTGGAATATTTTCCTTCCAGATTTAAAAGGGATTTTCTTAAATACAAAGGTCTTGAGAGCAAGGACACAAGGATTCTGAAGTCAAGGTGCCTTAATATTTGTAAACTGTATTGCAGTGAGCAGCTCTTCTCATCTTAAGCTCTAGCCATAAACCACCAGTTGGCTTGAGTCACTTGGAAACAAAATTGATGGAAAGGTGCATGTCTGCTGTGTGCTTGGCATCCTTGCAGAGACAGTAACGTGGGGGGTGGTCCCACTTATGTTCATCATTTGGCCACCTTCCCCCCACCAAGGCACTTGCTCCAAGTATTCATTGTCTGGCTGATGTTCAGATCACCTCCTGGGACTGGCCAAGTCACAGCTCCAGCTTTGCATGATTTGTGTCTCCCACAGCCACAAGAAAAATGAAGACCTGTGTGTCCAAAGTTTATGGCCTTTGAGAAGTGATGGGCTCAAGTAATGCCAGGTGCAGGGGATGGTGTTACTGTAGGTTAAATGCCATGCCTATAAATTACCACCCCATCGCCCACTCTTGACTTTTAAAGCAGCTTTGAAAGACTATCCAGCTTCTTTGACAGGTCTCTCTTACCCCTCTAAATCTTCTCCCAAACATTGTGATGAACTGAATGAGTCAAGATTTACTAGATGAGCCAGCAATAGGAGGCAGCAACCTGTGACACGTGTTGGCTGGCAGTGTGCAGCCAGTATGTGAAACACTCTGAAAGGAGTCTCTGGAAAAGGGCTGCCCCAGTGACACCGTGGGGCTGACCTGCAGGCATGGCCCCCACGGTGCCTGGCACAGTCGTGGGTGCTGCATTGTTGGTGCTAGTTGTGTTACCTCTGCTAAAAATTAGGGTTGGCACTTACTTTGAAATAAAAGGTAGTTCATGTTTCTAGGGAAAGGTTAGTCTTAAAATCATTGTCATGCTGCAGTTGTCACTCGTTAAGGACCTTCTTGATATTCAGGGAAGAGAAATATCAAATCCATATAAACAAATTTTATTGGGGGCTTAATGAATCAGTGAGAGCATCCGTTCCTAGAGAGCGACAGTAAAGACCTGTGTCTGCATGGTATCCTTGGAAATGAGACCTTTGCTTTGCCCTGCTGTCTGCACAGATCCACACCGTTAGAAATACAGTTCACTCTTCTGGGCTTATGTTAAGTGTGCTGCTGAGAACCCAGTGGGATGAACAGACTCGGACATCTGAAGGCCTCAAAAGGCTGTCCTAATGGTTTGTAATGTCCTCATTCTCCAGACATGCATATAATATTCGGTGCTTCTCCAATAATTTTAGCCTATAATCTGCATTTAGAACCACAATCACAGGACAGGAATGCAGCCCTTTTGGGGCATTGGGGCGAGGTGATATCTACCTCACTCTTCGAATCTTTGCAGTCGGGATGTGTTCCCTGTTTACCACAGACCTAGGTCAGCAGCCCTCTGGATGTGCCAGGTCCTTCAGGCTCCAGCAGGTACCTCTGTCTGAGCCAGGTGTCCAGCTCTGCTGTCTGCACAGGGGTGTTAAGTGAAGGAATGTACTGGAGGCAGCTGTAGTGAGTGCATTTCTGTCTGCATAGCTAATGTACCCAAACAGCTTAGATCTGCTGCAAAATTGAACACAAATGGGGCCTTGCAGCCAACACCCTAAAGTTCAGGAGGTCTTTGCTTAATATCCAGTCTTACAGGAGAAAGCGTATTTAGTGTTAGCTCTCATAAAGAGTAAATATGCTTTCTGTAGTTTCCCTTCTATTAATAAGCCTTGGGCAGAAAATACTATGTGAAGTTTCATCTTTGTAGGTGTTTTTGCAGATTCAATTAAAAGAGGCCTGGTTACAGTTTACAAAATGCTTAGGATGAAAGCAACTGTAGAAATTGTTAGAAAGTGGGAACTGATGAGCCTCAGATGGAACTGTAAGTGGTTGCTTCCTGCTGGAGTTGGGACTGGATTTGTGCCTGACCCACCTGTGCTGGAAGAGCAGAACTCTTGATAAGTTGCATTGTAATTTGCTCATATAAGTGCTTGTAAGGAGCTGTTAATGACAGAAGTTTGATTTTTTTTTTCCCCTTCTTGTAGAAACAGGTTTGCTATTCTTAAATGTTTTAAAATTTTAAGATCTAAGCCATGGCTAAATGTATTTTAAAATGGAAAAGATGTTTCTAATTGTATTTTAGCCTCTGCCTGCCCTCTGCCTCTAAATTAAGAAGTAATTCAGAACGTCCTTGTAGCCTTCTCTTACCTGCTAGTAGTGTGGATTTTGCATTAACTACATCTGTGAATAATAAGTCTTTCCTATTTAGCTTCATTGCTTTTTCTGCCTTTGAGAGAGACCCTTACAGTGACTTCAATTCCAAAATAATTCATGTGGAGAGCTAAAAAGTCAAGAATGTTCCATTTTCAATGTTGGGGGCATTTAGAGCATAAAATCTAGGAAGTTAGAGCGTTTCTTTGAGTGTTCTTGTGCAGTTTTTGGAGAGGGCACCTTTTATGAGGCTGTTAAAGAGTAAAGGACAGCCTGCAAACTGGTGGTGTAGCACCTTTCTTGGGAGATCTCCTACACTTCATTTCCAATTCAAATGCTCACCCATGTGTTTTGTTTTCTTTCAGGTTCTGGGTTTATCATGTGCAGCGGGAAGGAGAATCCAGACAGCGATGCTGACCTGGATGTGGATGGAGACGACACACTCGAGTACGGGAAACCACAGTATCGTTTTTGAAAGGCTCTTACCAAGAGGGAGCCTAGAGGGGCATCTGCCCTGGGAAAGGGTGGATACAGATTATCCACCATTCCAGCCCTACTGGAAATGACACAGCCTTCTCCAGTTATGGTGTTATTTGAACTAGGAGGGGTTCCCCGTTACTCCCTTTGAGATCCTACTGTTGATACAGCACTACTTCAGACCTGGTTGAAGTCTAGAGGAGACATTGCAAAGGATCAATTAGAGTTTCTCTATTCTGTTTCATATTCTGTTGCCTCCATCCAGGTTTGTTCTGTATGGATAGCTTTTCCTGCTTCGTGGGTAGGAATTGAGTTTATTTTCCACAAGACACCCATTCATTTTCAAGGGGTTTGTGCAGTAAGCACCATTCACCTTCCACTCTGAGAGATTTGATTTTTTCCCCCTTTTCATGAGACAGTTCATGGGCAGAACTATCATTAAAGGCAGATTTGGGGAACTTCTCCATCTGGGAGTAGGCTCTTTGGGCACAGCTCTGGGAGAGCTGTGAACAGACTTCTGGCCCACAGCAGTTGTAATAGACATCAAGGAAGAATTCCTGCAAGGGCATTAGACAGACACTGCCTTAGCTGTGATGAGGGGCAATGTAAGATATAGAATTAGGTTTTATTGAAATCTGTACCAGCCTTTAGGATTGAAGCTCCAACCCTCCACTGGTAAAAGAACTCTGTACTTCAAACAGAATTTGTGAAATTGTGCAGGTTAGGTTTGCACGGGTTCAGGAACTGGTTTTTGCTTTCCAAGAAGCTGTGGAATTATGTTACTATCAAAAGATTACTGTTTCTTTTCACCTAAAACAAAACTTTAATCCAGGATTTAAAAGCAGGCCCCTTCATGGATCCCAGCCCCTCTTTTTTTAAGATGTTCCCAGTTGGAATTAATTTGTTTTATATCCCAGACAGTGTCCTAACCATCTCAAAAGCCTTTCCACTGCCTACAGTAGGGCTGTATGTTCCTTAACCCTTTGTGCTCAGGTACACAGAGGCAGACATTATCCCTTGCACTGGAGAAGAGCCAGGTGAAGCCAAAGAAAGGGAGGCGCTCCGAGGTGCTGTTTTAAAGTAAGTACCATCCTTTCTAAATTAATGAATGCAGTACTTTTAGGGAGTCCCAGTCTGGGGAAAATACCTGTTCACTTGAGTTCAAGGGTTGCAACAAGAGACTTACAAAGAAGCATAGTCCACCTCTACTTGAGCAGCCTCAGTAGAGCCTCCCTGTACGCTCTCCCTCTGAGCCACCCCACTGCCCAGCCAGTGCCACCTTTGCCCTGAGTAGTGCTGGACAGAGGATGAATTCTGGCAATGAGGAAGCTGTGCTGGACTAAGGCCTCATGCATCATCTTGCTTCATGATGAAATGTGGCCTCTTAGCAGGACAGTGTGATGCCATCAGAATCTTGGTTGGCACAGTAGGAGTCTGGTACCCCCTGTGTGACTTCATTGCATCCGATCACATGTTGTGGGGCGTGCAAACTAATCCTTCTATATTCAGCTCTGAGCTGGGCAGGATGTGTGCTCTGCCCACACACATATGTGGAGAATGCAGGCAGCCAGCATTCAGGGCACTTAGGGAAGCATTGCAGGCAAATAAAATGAGTCTTAACAGTGAGCTAGGATTGCTTTCTAAGCCCTCTGCCCTGCATAAAACAGGAGTTAAATTACTCCTCTATCTCTTTCACTGAGTGATCCTGTAGGGTCAAGGTTGAAGTGATTGATAGAGCAGTGAAATGAAGTTTTCTTACTGGTTAGCCTGTCGCAAACACTACTTCAAAATTAGGTTTCATTCCATAGAAAAGTGGCATTTGCCACACTGGATCCAAACCGTTGGTCCATTCAATACTTTGCTAACCATGCTAGTCGAAAAGCAGGGCCTCAAAGATGCTGAAGCTTCTTCCCAGCTGGGAGGCTGGTATTGTAGCAGGAGGATACTTGGTGTAGCAGTGGCTACAGACACTTAGTACTTGGTAAGAGAACTTGAGGAGGACCTAAGGCCAGGAGATCCAGTCCCTTCATGTGGCTTGCACCTAACACATTGTTTTGCTGTTTGAACAAGGTCCTTCGTTCCTTTTTTCTGGACTTGTTTGCCCATCTCTACAACACTAGAGGTGATGGTGCTTGTAAAAGCACTTTGAAATTTGGTCAAGTTTCTGTAGAAATGCAGTAGTGTCACTGAGGCCGTGAAGCATGAGCTTGGTTTTTGTCCGGCCATCTGCTCACATTTTGAAATTGAGACTGATGGATAGAAGTATTGAGAGAAGTGGTTGGTGGAAGGGGTAGCTTGTCCTGTGCAGCAAATTTTTTTGTATTCAACCTTTAACATATTGTCCTTTTCTCTTTTAGTGGTGGCACACCAAGTACTCGAATAACACCGGAGTTTTCTAAATGGGCCAGTGACGGTGAGTGTTGAAATTGTAAATTGTCAATTTATATACTACAGGAGGGCAGATAGATAGTCCATGTCTTCTGCTTGCCAGTACTTAGGAGAGGTAGTTACTAATGCTCTTGCAGAGTGTCATCAGAGATGTATGCACATTAAACTACACTATCTTTCTGAAACTTTACAGCACAATTAATTGTCAATAATGGCAGCTGGGGAAGTTCCCAAAAATACCACCTTAACTGGTATGGTGATGAGAGGGTTTGGATTGACTTGATGTCATGTCACTGAAAGGCAAACTGCTTTATTACGAGGGAGCCAGCAGAGCCTATATGTGATAGTGGTGTTCAGCTGCTGGGTGTTTAAACTACACAGGTGCACCTATTATTGGGCTTTTTTCAACTGCTTTATCATCTTCCCTTCTTTGAGAGGATATGCCAAAGATTTGTGTCCTTTGGGTAGATCTTCTCCTTGCTGTCCTTTGTATGACAAGAAAAGCCTAACGCTGTGAAGCCTTCACCTCTGGAGTGGAAACTCTAGGATCTGCCCTCCTTCATGACCTATAGTTGAGACTCCAGAGCAAATGAGTTAATGTGAATATGTACCTTTGCATACATTACTTGAAAGCTCACCGCATTGAAAATGAATGGGAAGTGTTAAACTCATTCAACTGCTGGGGGTTTTTATTCAATGCCAGCAGGCACTGTACGTGTAAGCAGCAACCTAGTGGAAATATGAGAATAATAAAACCTGGCGCTTTCCAGCTGTAGATGCCAAATCCATTTCCAGAGCTGGGCAGTGCTGCTCCAGCTCCCTTAGGAAGGAAACTGAAGCTCAGCGACCTGAAGAGACATGTCCCAATGATTTCGTTCCCTGTTCTGTTCCTGTCATGCTTTGGGCATTTGATTCCCAGGCTTGAAAGTACCTACAAGACATAACTACTTGCCAGTGGGAGTGGGGGGAGGGAGTTGAACCAGTTTTGCCAAGGGCATGATGGTTAAATGGAGAGCATAGGATATCTATGGCAGGCATTTTCTTCTGTGGGATAGGCAATCACGTTTATTTTCTGTGATGTAGAAGCACTTGCTTGTAGGTATTATCAGCTTCAGTAGCTACAGCCACAGAGGTGATGAGGAGGCAGCCCTGATGACATTTTCAGGCAGCCCTGAAAACAGCTGTGAGCTGTTTTCTTCATACCTTTTACCTGAATCCACTGTGATGAACCTACGACCCTGGGGCTGGTTCATCTTCTCATCTCCAGCTGGTGTCTCACACCTTCTCCTGTGCTGGGAGCAACCATGATGAGCAGACTGTTCTGTCATTCTAGTTACCTGGTATATATTTTTCTGCTTGTATACGTGAGGTCTCAGCAAATGGGAGAGGCTGAGAGCAGAGTCTGGGCTGGGTGGATTTGCTCCAAACCCACCTTTCTAGAAGTACACTTCCATGTGGCAGCTGCACCAACCCTTCTGGATTAAATCCTGGCTTAAACAATGGGTACATCAGTGGGGGTCAGATCACGATGAAGTGGGGATGGAGCAGGGGTTGTATTTTGAGCCCTGAGTCATAGAACTGTACTGTGCAGAGAGGCCCTCCTGCCAGACAGGGACACTTGGCATCAGTCACCTCTCTCTCTTACCAAGAACTGGCATGAAAGTCACTCATTGGGGTCCTCTGAAACTATAACTTGCCCAGATTATTTCATTGGAATGATCTAGTGTTTTCTTACTATTTTTTCTGTTCTTCCCTCAACAGAAATGCCCTCAACGAGTAATGGTGAAAGCAGTAAACAAGAGACCATGCAGAAGACCTGTAAGAACAGTGACATTGAAAAGTGAGTGTGAAGTGGGTAGCTTCCCTTTCTCTTGTTTTAAAGAACCGTAGTATCCCATCTGGTGCTTCCAGCAGCAGTGGTAATCTGAAGGTAGACATATTTGAAGCTTTTACCACTGAGAAGGAAAGCTATGCTGCAACACAAAACCTGAGCTAGGAGCACTCACTACTGCTGTGTTCACAGGGGGCTTGTGGGGAGTTCTCCACCAGGTATCTGTGAGGGCAGGCACCCAGTGACATGGAATTGGGCACAGCTTCTGAAGGGTTTCTCCACTGCAAATTGCCTTCTTTTAAATTATGTAAATAGATATATCTGTGCTTTCTTTCTGTATGTTCCACCTTTCATCTCTCAACAAAAGGGAATCTCCCCCTAGCAGCGCTGTTACTTGGAAGAAGTCTCACAGAGGGAATTTCTTTTTCCTTAAGTTCTGTGTTGAGCCTTTGTATGGTTCCTAACAGAAATAATGTCTCAGCTTCTGAGTTTTTTACCTGCAGCCCTTTAGGTAGTTCAGAAGTTAAAGTCCCAGTGTTTGAATATACAGTAGTGGAGGGACTGCTGGGCATCTCCTTTCCTGTCCCTTTCTGCTCACTGAGTGTGCTGCAGTGTAGTCTGAAATAGAAATAAATGGGTTGATCTGCACTGTTTGTTTGAGTAACAACCTCTGTTCTAAACCTCACTCCATATTCTGCTGGGATGACTTACTGCTTGGGCAGATTTGATGGTCCAAGCCTAAAACTAAAGGCTCTTCTCTGCTGCCATGGACTGCATTAGCTGAGATGGGACAGTGTTTTAAGTTGATTATTGCCTGATATAAAACACTGCCCCAAGGTCAAGTGAGAGGCCAAACAACTTGAATGAGGTAGAAGCAATGATGTAATGGTTGGTTTTAAATATTACATTTTGGGGTGACATCCATGGATAGTTTGGAATTAGAAGAAATCTAGTGCTGTAGCATTAAGCTGACTTTACAGAAAGTTGTCATTTTTCTAATGTAGTTTATTCTCCTCCTGCCCCTGGTCCTGACTTGAGAGGTACATTTTTGGACCTCTGACATTCCAGGCAGCCTGGCAGAGCATACATTCAGAATCAGAGTTAACTGGGGAAATTCCCTGCTGTAAAGGGAACTTTAACACTGCTTTGCTGTCTTAGCACTTTCTTTTCTACGAGCCGTTTTGTTAGCGTGTCCCAGATGTTGGCTGCCATGGCTTCTCGGTCAGCAGATTTTGGCCAAGGACCACTGAGTCTGGGAGCCTGCAGGTCACTGCAGAACCAGCTTTGTCCTTAGAGTGAGCCAACCATTGCATGCTGTCTTGGTGGCAAGGACTCATCCCTTCTGCCCTAATCTGTCAGCCTCTGTCTCAGCTGCTGCTTGGCTTCCCTTTGGGCCTCCTGCCTGTCAGCCCAGCAGCCCTCCATCCTCCCAGATCCACTCCTATTGAAAATCTTTAAACTGCAGGAGCTGAAAGGATTTGACATTTTCCAGAACACTTGAGCTCAAGTGATAAAATTGACATAGCTTTAATAATCTGATCAAAGAAGCTTTAGCTAGCACCTTTTGAAGGGTCCCAGCATCCTTTCCAAACGACTCTCATGCTAACGCTGCTGTGAAGTGCAGAGAGCATGTGTGTGTGTGTCTGTGCACACACACTTTGCTCTGCAATAATCTTGCCTGCTAAACCTGTCCTGTCTCTGTCTCCTCAGTTCTGCTAAAAGCCAGTAAAACCCAAAAGAAATTACAGGAAATTGCTTAAATGTCTTGTTCAGTCTTTCCAATAATGTTAATTTTTGAAAGTAGCAGAGAGACCTTTTTTGTTTAAGGTACTTTATTTCACCAAGGTTCAGAAAACAAGATGGTGTTTCAGGTGGAGAATTCCTAGCTGCCTTTTTTTTTTCTCTCCTTTCCTTTGAGATTCATGAGTGATAAATAGTTTCTGTCCTGCCATTTAAGGAGTCTGAATGCTCTGTGTGCTTGTCTGTGTAGAGGGGTTCTGTTAAATTAATTGATAACAGGGATCAGAGCTAGAAGCCTACAGAAAAGGAGGGGGAAGGGTTTCTCACTGTCTGGCTGCTTCCCACTCCACTGCTGAGCCATGATATATGGCAACCTAGCCCAACAGGCTAAATTGATTCATCTCTAGTTCCTGTTTCTTAATCTGGAGCTAAATTGGTTTCATTTTTCTTGTTTTGGGTGGTGCTTACAGGAAGTTTTTGGCAGCATCACTTTACTCCATTGTTTGTAACTTCAATTTTTGCCTTTAAATCCAAGCATTATTGATTGGCATGTTAAACCTTGTGTAGCATCTGATTAGCATTTTTAAAATTGTCCAGAAGCACATGGCTTAGCACCTGTGTCAGCTGTGCTCTCTGTTTAGAGCAGTAGCTAATAGAGTTAGCAGTGATCTGCCTATTGATCCTTCTCTCATAAGAATGACGTTCCTTCCTCCCCTCTTCCAAAAATAAGTCCAGGCAAAGAAAGTAGTGTGTTTTTGTTTGGTTTTTAATCCATTAATACAGTACAGTGAGCAGTTCTCCTTTTGGCTTGTAGCTGAATTTCTTCACGTGAACAGGTTTAAATTAATCTAAACGTGGAGGTTTGTGGGAAAGTCTCTTGCATGTAGAACAGCTAGATGGGGTTTGGGGTAAGTCTGTATTTATTGTTCTGCTCCTTGTGCTGTGCCAGATCATCAGTAACTTGGACAAGCTGATCTCATCTGTGTAGTGTTGAACTTCAGGTGGCAGCCAGGGGTAGTGGGAGACATGGTGCTGGTCCCAGCTCTCCTTCCCAGCACAGAGGTGTCTCAGTGCTGAGCTTTTCTAATCTTGCCAGTGTGAGGTGTCTGGATAAGACACTGGGCTGCTGAAGGCTCCTGGGGAGAGATGAAGGGGCATCACACCATCTGAGCCCTGCCTGTCTGCTGAAGACCCCAGCCACTGCCAAGGCAAAGCTCTCAGCCTGCGCAGTGCTGGTTTACCTCAGCTTGAGATGCAGCTTGGCTCAGGGATCAGCTGGTCCCTAATTGCCCAGGCACCCTCCCTGATGCCTCCACTGATGGACTCTCAGCAGAAATGCTGCTCACAGAGAGCTGCAAAAAGCACCTTCCCCACAAAAAGTCTTTCTCCCTGCCTTGTGAGGGTCTGGTGCCATTTTGAAACTGAGGTTCCCCGGGGTTAAAAGCCAGCATCTTAATTCAGAGTGCCAATGTTCAATTTTGCTTTCTGCTACCAGACTAGATTGCAGGCCAGCGAGAGAGTCTGGGTTAGTGGCCCACTGGGTCACCTCCCATTTGTTTTCCTCAATTTTGTGTTGTCATAAATTCATTCCAGCCCGTTGTGGTTGATCAGTTTATCTCCGCCGGGGCAGGGAGCGCTGCGAGCATGATGTATGGCACAGAGCATTGTAGCCAGCCTCTCCATGAATCACTCCAGCTGTTTGGTGTCAGCCCCAAAGCAAACAGGGCCTGGCCGCTGAGCATTGACTACGATGAGCTCAGTATGGGAAGAGACATGACGTATGAATGTTTATTTAATAATTCTCTAATATTTCCAGCAGAGTGTGGCTGTGCCTTCTGGGAGGGGTGAAGGGGGGGAGGTTGAAGAGGGAAACTCTAATCTGTTGGGGTGGGTCATAAATCAGGCAGACAACATCATTAATCAGGGATGGGACAGAAGTGGAAGGAGGTGGGACTGAAACTGCCATCCTTGTTGGGAAGGGGGCTGTGCTTTTTTTTTTTTTTTTTTTTTTTTTTTTTTTTTTTTTTTTTATTTTATTTTTTTTTAAATCTTGTTTCTGATTCTGCTGGCCCAGCCACGCTGCCCGCATAATAGCAAACCCGGACACAAGGCTGTTTAAGTGAGTATGCTACCTCTGCTCTGAACCTTGCAATACAAGCCTGCCAAGCATTAAATCCCTTTATAATTATCTTCTTTATATAACACTTCATGCTTATCATGCTTCATTGGATGAGACGCTTGTTGGGTTAAAAAGAGGGTTTTAGAGACAAAAAGCAATTGTATTTGTTTTATTTTTCCTGTCTCCTCTTTCTTCCCCTTCCACCCCACCTTGCCTCTTTCCAGTCCAGCCGTTTTGAAACGTTGGCTCTGGAGAGGCTCTGGTGCAGCAGCACAAGGATGAGCATCAGTTAAAATTAAAGTTTAGATGGAAGTCCTTGTGCAAAGAGACAGGCATGTGAGAGCAGGCAGGGAGGTAGCAGCGTCTGTTGGGGAGACCCTGCTCCCAGGCAGACACGTCCAGGCGGGAGCGGAGTGTGAAGCCAGAGGATTAGCAGAGGTCTGAAAGGGAAGGAGCCACGCTTAAGCTGGTATGTCAGAGGAAAACAGAAGCTGTTGAGAATTCACACCGTAGGATAAGCTCTACCCAGCCCTTCTCCACAGTGTCACACCATTAATAGGCTTTGATGGGAGACAAGAACATATCATAGCAAAGACAGACTTGAAAAATTAACTTGAGTCATAAATGAACTAACCCTTTGTTCTCTGCTAAGCTGAGAGCATGATGCTGCTGGTGGGTCCAGTACTAGAGCAGCCCACGTGAACTTGGGAGAGGATTCAGGACACTGAAGTGTGGGATTGTCAAAGACTGAGGAAGAGCTGCTGGACCGTGCTGCTTCTGTCCAGATTTTTATCTTTATTAGTTTTTACTCCTTTTCAGTAATTCAATAGTATGTAATACTGTGTTTCTACTGTATACTGGTGTTGAAAGGGTATGGAGATAGATGTTTCATTTCTTTATGAAGTGAGGCTTTGGCATTACTTCTTCCCCTGGGATGTGACAGTGGAGAGCAGAGTGCTAGGCTCTGCTTCTTTATTCTGCTCCCTCTTTTAACTGTTGGAGAGAAGTTGCATGTGCCAGTAATGGTCTCAAACATTATAACCACTGTGCGAACTGAAATTGTATCAGTGTCCAGTTCTTCACCTCTAGTGTTAAGGAAGCTCAGCAAGGCAGGCTGTGACTGTACAAGCTCAGACCTTGAGGGGTGGGTGGTATCTCACACCTCAGGGGGTGGGTGGTATCTGTTTAGTGCAGCGTTGTCCAGAAGTTTGGTCTGATTTCATGCCTTGAGGCAGTTTTCTATAGATTTTGATATCTTCGTTTAGGAAGGGACTCTTATTTCTGTTGAACCTGTGATGTTTTAAAGTTGAAGCATCTGCAAACTCAAGGGATCTGCTGGCTTCAGGGGCAGTAGGTTCTGCATCCCTATCCCATAACTGGTGAAAAACCCAGGATGAAATTTTATGCCTACGTTGGGGGCGCAGTTTAGGCATCTTGCAATTTATGTCTCTTTGCCTGCCCCTTCTCTTCTTTTTTCTTTTCTTAGTTTCAGAAATGCTGTTAACTTTAATTTGTAGAGTTGCTTCCTGGGAATGAAAAATCGATGGGGGGCTATCGCAGTGTGAAATTCGACTGTCACTATTGAGCTATAGAGTTACCAAGATGTCTTAGAAGGTAAAAAATAAATCGTGGCCCAGCAAGTGCTCAGCTGTGCTATTTCAAAGGGGATATGAGGCTGATGGTCTGTTAGAGGGTACTTCAGTTAGATGGATGATGATTCCCTGTGAAATATTGGAGTTATTCCATAGGTAAGAGAAACTTTAGCTTATAAAACACAAACAGCTGCATTCTAGCAGACGAATTCTGCCCTTAGATGTGTGAGCAGCTTGTCAGAGAGAGGACTCGTCCCTAAAATTAGCCTGTTGTGTTTAACATTGTCTCTAGTGGAGCATTGTGGAGCTTGCCATGTTCCTTCTGAAAATACTTTGAGGATGTGACTGTTTATTCACATCCCTTAGCTATGCTGCAAGAATTAAGAGGCAAGGACAGATACTATTTTTTTTAGGAAATGTTTGTGTGGTGCCCAGATGCTCTCAAGAGAAAAGTAACTATTATCTTTATGTAGCCTGCACTCCTTGTTTGGATGAAAATGTTCCTTTGAAGAGCAGAAAAGGGATCATGTTGTGCCCCATCCGCTGCCAGTTTGCTGTGTCTCTCCTGCATCTGCTGAGGGCCAGCCCTGGCTGCACAGGCTGGCTGTGTGCTGGTGGTGACAGGGCTACTGCTTTTCTTGGCACTCACTGACTGTTGTGGCAGGACTCAGTAAGTGTTTGTGCTGTGCCAGCTGCTGTATGACAACAGGATGGTTGTAATTACAGCTTTTGCCTTCTTTAGGCTACAGTTAGTAAGTATAAATATGAAATAGCACTTTTAAAAGGACCAGCTTTGTTGGTTCTCATTAAACCATATCTGGGACAACTGCAGAGTAGGTAATTATTTCTCTTACACTTGCATGCAGATTTGCAGTACAACTGAGGGGTGCTTACTGCTGCAAGGAGGAGTGTTAAGTCACATTTAGTTGGAGCTTGGTAAAGATTTCCCAAGGAATTTAATGACAAAGGAATTCATTGTGCTTTCACATCTCCTTTGCCTCTAACACAGAACTCAGCACTGCCTTTACAGAAGCAAAGTAATAGCAAGTAATGTAATTAAAGTAGTTTAATATCCATGTTGATTTTTTGTCCTCACTTCAGTGTCGATGCTTTTCCTAACCTTACACTGCACTGCTACAGGCACTTCATCCTATTTCTCCATTATCTTCTTTCTTCATTTTCGATGATTTTTTCTGCACAAAGCTCTTATTTCCCACACAGTTGCATAAGCATTCCTGCTTTTCCCTCAGATAGCTGGCTCATGACCTGTCCTTCTACTGCACTGCTGGTTTCCTTTTCTAGCTCTGGGACCACAATTGGTTATATGATACTAACGTGCCCTAGCCTCCTTTAATAGCCTTGTGTTTCTTTTTGAAGGCAGGATTACCTTAAATGATGCTAATTCTGATCCTTTCTTTCCCTGTAAAGGAAACGGCAACAGTGTAAAAGTTCTAGGGCGGCAGCAGCAGTTGTAGGAAGCTGTCTGGAGGATGTGTTACCGCACTGCCCTTGTGCGCCTCCAATCAGCAGTCATGAATGGAGGTTCTGGAAAGCATATCACCTCCACAGTAAAGCCCTTAAAAGGCTATAGATGAATCCAAGTGCTGCTGTAGTAGCATAGATATTTCCTGTTTATTTCAGTCGTTTGGATGGGGGCCATGGGAGTAGAAGACATTTATTTAATTGCTCACAGAGGCTGGCTGCAAGACTCAGCTGCATGTCCAACCTTCTGAGCAACTTTCAGCCCTAGGAATTTGCAGCTAGGAATTTGCTATTCCTCTTTCACTTCATGGATATTTTATAATTTTGTGCCCTGATCGTCCAACCAAAGCTACCAATAATCCTAGACCAGCTCCAGGCCACAGTAAGATGACAAGTTACAGCTGCCATAAGTCTTCCAGTAGAAAAATAGACCTGCCTAGCTATACATGGAGCTTGGTCATAATCCAAACACGTTTACTTGTGGATGGAGGCAAGTGTCCGTAGGCTGGAACCTTTAGCCTGCATGCCTCAGCAAGGAGAGCAGCTGCATTTTCCATTTCCACCTCCTGCCTTTCATGGCCCTGGCTTGTGTTAACGTAGAGACCTCAATGCACCTTCACAGATCTGTTAGAAAAACAGTTGGGGTCTCCAGGATGAAGTATACATTTGAAAACTGAATCGAGATGTTAACACATTAGATGAGTAATTATTTCTCTTTAGTAACATTGTTTAGAGAATAGTTTTCTGATTCAGCCTGTGCTACCTCAACAAAACCCTGCTGCAGCAAACCACTTTTCCATAGCATGGCTTTTTTCTTTATCGCCAAATCTGCTCCAGTAAAGCAATGGGATTGCATTTATTTTCTCTTTGGAACAGGGAACATAGTCTCTAAATCTAATCAGAATGACCTATGCATTCTTTCTCCCAGCTTTCATGTTGAACCATAATTGCTCAAATGGCACATTTAAAATTTTGGCGCAAGCTCAGACTTTCACTCGCCGCCTTTTTAAATCAGTCCCAGTGGCCAGTGGATACTGCGTAGCCCTACAAATGCATCTAAACATGCTGACTCTGAGGCTCCTTCTATTCTGAATGATCAGCGGTGCCATCTGTCTCTGTTTTGATTGGGGCTGGGCACATGTGTCCCAGCGAAACACGGGCCAAAAAAAAAGGGAGGAAAAGAGCCAGTGCCTGGATTTACTTCCCGCTTCTGTAAAGACATTGTTGGGTTCTGTGTTATGGAGGCGGGGGAGATATGAAAGCAAAATGAATTCTTCTGTCATTAAATTCTTCAGGGAATCTTTACCCAAGTCCCTACTAAATGCAGCTTAAAACGCCTTCTTGGAGTGGTAAGCTCCCCTCAGTGGTGTTGCAACGGTGCATGCAAGTGTAAGAGAAATAATTCCTCTGTGGGGAAAAAAAGAGACAACATTTTTGGTTTGCATCAAGATAAAATTAGTCAGAAGCAAACTCTGAATTTGGCAAGCAGATGCTAGTATTAACAAGTTGTGCAAGCAAGTATAAAATAGAGGCGCTCGTGACTGAGAGCGCCTCGGAGTCGTGTGTGTGTGTGCCCTTGCATGCACCCTGCTCCAAATTCACAACTTAGAACACGGAAATTAGAATGGGGAACATTGCATTATTCATAACTTGGCAACCAGAAGCCAGGGCACTTTGCCAGAGTAAACTATTCTCTATAATTACAGGTGAAGCAACATTCTTTAATATCTTACAATACAAAAACATACATTAATCAAGGAAAAAGGGCTTTTTTTTTCCTAGAGGACAATAAATTAGCATCCTTGCCAATTTCCTCAATACATGTGACAACGTTTTACAGGATTATAAGTCAGCCTCTTTAAAGGAGGTTAGTCTAAAAACAAATAAACCAAATAAATGCGATTTTTAGCTAAATAAAGGGGAAGCCAACTCCTAGAACGTTGATGTCTTGCCAGGAGATTTGCTTTTAGAATTGGCAATCTTGCAGACCCTTTAGAGGGTCTAAACTTCACTTGGTGTGATTTGACATGGCTCTTCTGCAAACAGCTTTGCTGGGCAGTTTTCTGCATCAAGGCATGCAAACCCCTTCTGCTGTAACCAGCTCATCTAGTGAAATAAAATCTCAGTACGTTGTGCCAGTCTGGTAGCCCACATGTTGTGGGGTGATTCACAGTCAATCTGCCACCAGTGCCTGACACTGGGCTTCTTCCAGAGACTTAAGACACTGAAAATGCCTGAGCTGTATCTGTTTTCTTTTAAAGCCACCTGTCACTTTCCTTTTTAAAAACTTATATGTCAATTTAAGTGTTTTGCTCGTTAGTAGCAAAGGGGCTTTTTCAGCTTTATGTTATGTTCTTGCACTCCAGTAAGTGTAGAAGTCCTTTCAGTCTGTGGGTCTCCCACTGACTTCAGTGCTGTTTACCCACATCTGCCAAAATAAAGTCCCTGTATCTTTAGCTCTCTTACTTGCTGCAGGTGATGCTTGCTAAATTGAAAGTGGGGACAGATTATTTCATCAGGTTGAAAACAAAAGCAATCGTTATGCCAAAAAACAGGGGTGTTTATAGTTAGTGTTTGAAACGCAGGTAGTGAGAGAGTTGTGTTGAGGACAATGTATGAGTGAGAGCTGAGACAGCATCACTGTGCTCTGCCATTCTGCAGTGCTCCTGGGTGTCACAGAGCTGTGCACAGCATGTTACAGGCTAATAAAACAGGATCTCTTCTCTGAAAGAGTTGCCCTCTCACCCAGATGTAAATTGGCTATGAGAGGCTTGCAGTTGCAACATTGTGCACTGATGTTGGGGTCGTTTTATCAAGTCTTGAAGATTTGTGCCCCATGAAGCAAAGACTGCACCAGGCTTTCTCTCCTGCAGTGTAGTAGTGGTTATGATAATTGTCATCTACAGCTGAGGTTGGATATGGCCTGGGGCAATTTCTCTGCTCCTGGAATCTTACTTTAGCTTGACTTTGCCAGCATCAACCAGTCTGTTCCTAATATTTATGATATGTAAGCTGCTAGTGACATGACCTCTGCCCTTGGTGCAGGGAGGTGGCATGTATGTTCTGCTGGGTTCTCCACATTCGACAAGGGAGGATAAAGGCTTTATTTAAAAATAAATACATCACTTTCAGGTTTGTCAGTGGTACTGTACATTTTCCTCACTGCCAGTCTGTCAGTCTGCCAGTCTTATAGGCAAAGGAAAGCAAAAATAAATGTATGAGGAAGAGAGAAGGTCAGAATATCAAGTGTCAAAAGTAGCCCATGAAATTTTATTGGTGGTGCATTTAATCAGTGCTAAGCGTTTTTTACAAGATACATACAAACAGTGGAATTGTAAAAATTTATGGAATGCTGTGTACAGTGTAGCCATTTATGAAGAAAGGAAAATTTATATCCAGTTGAAATAAACCAGAGGGGAATGTTTTATGGAGACTCCTCAACAGCAAGAGACATCGAATGAGATCTGGATAAGATGAGGATGGGGTATTTGCAGGGGCTTCTTTGAGGTGTTTTCCTGCTTCTTCAGCAGCTAACAGTTTGCATCTTTCTGTGGCTCTCAGATAGGCAGGATGCTGGATGCAGGGACAGTGTGGTGGTTGTGTTTTTCTGTACACTGGAAAGGAAACACAAGTGAACAGCTGCTACTGGTGTCTGTGGTGCAAGGCTCTGGCTTTTGGGCTTGTTCCAGTACAAGAGTTTCTTGAGCAGCCCTTAATACCCAGCTGGGAAGGGTTAACTGAAGCTGATCGCACTGACATCAGCATTTCCTTTTTGGTCCAGTATTTTGTTGATGATAAAGCACAGACTTAGTCAATTGAGAGATTCCAGAGCTGCAGAATCAGAGATAATTTAATTAACGGAATTGCTTGTGATTGCCCACTGGGACAGCGGGTAGGAATTGCTCGATTTAATTTGGAGAAACAAAGATCACATGCATGCTAATGTTTAACAAATAACCAATGTTTGGGTTAAAGTTTTTTAGCAAAGAGGAGGGTGGTCATTTCCCAGGGGAGATTTCCCAGGAGGCGATTGCTGCTCAAAGCTACAGATAGGTCCTTTTTCTTCTTCCATAGTATTTCTGTGCACTTCTTCTGGCCTTTTACCTGAACAAAGCAAGGATTTTCTCAGAGAAAGAAAGTGTTCCGATTTTCAGTGCTCAGGGGAAAATGCTGTGAGTAGTAGGAAAATATGCATTGAGCACAAACACTGAAAATTATCACATGCTGTCTACCCAGTCTAACAGTCTTGATAGGCAGCATCCTCAGCTGTTACTGCCAAGGTGTGGAAAACTTAACCACAAAGTCTGGGGAGAAGTATAGGACCCATCTTCTTCCACAAGGAGCCCTCCCTTCCTGTTTTTGCTCTTGTGTAAACATTCTCACTCAGGCTCCCCTGTGTGTTGTGATGTCACAGGGAGTCTCTGCTCCAGGATGGAGGTACCCTCTTGATACATCCTCAGCCAGGAAGGACAGTTCAGGTGTCGGTGAGGCCTCTCACACCTGCTGGGGCAGCACTGGGGCTCAAGGTATAGCTCTCGGCAGCAGTTGTGCTCGGCAGGTCTCTCTGGAGGCTGATAAATGACGTTATCCAAACACGTCAAATCAGAGCGCTGAGGCGAGAAATTGTTAAGAGTCCTCCTGCATCCAACATGAGGTCAAGGCAAAGCAGAGAGCCAATTCCTTCTCCGTAATTCCCTCTGCCTCACTTGGCAGGGTAACTTGTACACAGCCTTCCCCTGTTCCTGGCACTTGGCTTTCTGACCCTCGCTCCACCCTGGCGTTAGCCTGTAAAAATTCTGCCCAAGGCTGCTCCCAGCTGTGTCCAGGCAAGCGCACACAAGGTGCACACACGAGAGGGAATCCTGAGGGAGTTCCCAAGATTGCTGCTGCAGGAAGAGTTGCTCCTAAGCGATGCTTATCTTTAGGATACAAGCAGCAGGTTGACGGTAAAATGACACTAAACGGAATGGCATGTGTCCCAAGTGCGCTGGCCACCACGGGAGCCAGACACATGGGAAGTGACTCTGGTCTTTATTCCATCCCTGGAGGTAGTTTGAGTTTCCTTTATTTACTAATGTTCTCCCTATTTCCCTTGACCTCATTTCCTCCAGCTTTTCCGAAGCAACCATGCAATTATCGCTCTCTTTGGGTTGACCCTTGGCTGCCACGTCCCTTGCTGCTGCTGCTCCGAGAGGTTTTCCTGAAATCTCAAGTGCAGAATATTCACTTACAGCCAAAACTCCTCTCATGTGAAGTAGGAGCTGTGTCTTCAGCACTGCGCTGTGCGTCAGCATTTGTCCTGTGAGCTTGCTTAGCAGGGAAAACAAGGAGTTTAAATTCTGTCATAGCTGAGCTTTGATCAGTGCTGGGAGGTATCGCAGTGGCTAAAGCTCCCTCTCTTACCAATGCACCCCAGTCTTGTTAATAAATGTATATTTAACAATGTCTGGAGCGTATGAAGTGATAATAACTAAATCAATACCTCCCACATTGATTGTCCAGGATCCCTACAGCGTGACGCACGCAGCCGTGCGGTAATTTTCCAGCTAACTAGCACCCTGATCTACGGCCCTCCTATTGATTGGCCATTGTATCAGGCAGCCTCTGAGCATTATTGCTTATACCTCTATTCAGCCTCCTTTTCTGATTCATTCGTTTATTACTGGACAGGTGCGATTATCTCAGAGACTCTCCGAAATTGGCCAATGGGGGTCAGCTGTTTGGATTTCTATAAACAAACCATTTTCTACCTTCTCCAGCTGCAGTGGCAAATTTTTCTTTTTCAAGTTTTGACTGTTACTGGGCTTGGACTGGGCATGAATGGGCATTTGTGTCCACTCAAGGAATTAACTTTTCCCTTTCCTGTCTGAGTTGCCCACCCATTTGAGGAGGACAGGTAGCTCCAAAGATGGTAGAAGGAGAATTTGGCAAGGGTTGAGGTTCTACTTGCCACCTGCTTTGGGCAGGAGTCACACTCACTGCCTTTACACCTCCAGTGCCCTTGTGCTTGCAGGAAGGAGAAATGGATTCCATGAAGTCAAATTCAACTGCAGTTTTCAGCCAGCATCAGCGGTGGGCCAGACTGGAAGGGAAACAATTTTCTCAGCCAACAATAATCTTCAAGCTATAAATAAATAAATCTGTTTCTTCCTTGGACAAAACCAACACCTTTCTAGACTTTCTTTGAAAATGCTAGCAACTCTTCCTTGAGGGTGAGAACTCAAGCTGGGAAATGGTAATA
The DNA here is from genome assembly GCF_021018805.1 of Prinia subflava. Classification (NCBI taxonomy): domain Eukaryota; kingdom Metazoa; phylum Chordata; class Aves; order Passeriformes; family Cisticolidae; genus Prinia; species Prinia subflava. The sequence goes on along the minus strand of NC_086256.1, from coordinate 9,763,235 downwards.
ATTTATACCAATGAGCGGGAGCAAGTGGGTGTTTTCACAGCAGGGAGGACTGTCTCCCACTGAAACTCTTTCATCTTGCTCCAAAGAATCTTTATGGATTTGGAGACTTGAATCCACAGTGTCCCTGTCCCCAGACAGTCCTCACCCACTAGACTAACATGAGACATTTGTATTTCTTTACCTTTTTTGCAGTTTTAAAATTGTTACCATTTTCTGTTGGCTATCACTTGCAATGAATCTCCTTCTAATGAAGATCTCAGCTCATGCGGATCAGGTCTCATCAGTACAAAGGCAGGAGTGAAGTTGAAGGAGCTTTAAAACTGTGGTAGTTAACCATATGCATTCCAGCAGCTTCACTTTCTTCTGAGGTGTCATAATTAGGAAAATCACCCAAGATCTCTTTGACTAGTTCTGTTACCAAAGCCTCGGGAAAAGCCATCAGAATCAGCTTGTGGGAGATACCCAAAGTCCCTCCCTGCGTGCAAGCGACAAGTGACTAATGAACAAAGGAGTGAGTGCCTGCCTGCAGCTAGAGTGCTGAGATTGCAGCTCACTTTGCTGCTTGTAGTAATTCCAGTAGACCCGTGCTTTAGCCACCTGTTGATGAATCATCCTCTAAAAAGGTAGAAGACATAGGTGCCACTATGGGTTATCTTGTGATTGATGATGCAGCTTCTGGTGTCAGGATGCTCTTCAGATTCTTCTGAGCTGCCGTCTGCTTGGAGATGTCAGAAATTCACTGACACACGTGAAAATTGTTGGGTTTGTTTTTATTCAAGCAAGTGAAAGCCTTTATGTCAATGCTCTAAATCTTTTCTAGGGAATACTTGAGGGCCCCTCCCTGTGCCTGCACTGTGTAGAAATCAGATTTTGCAGCGTGCTGGAGTGATGCATCCTTGTCTGTAATGCTCCCTGCATTTCATTTGCTAAGCAATGCTGTCTGCCCTTGCTTTTAGGTTGGCAAGTTGCTCTTTTCACCAGCCTTGCAGAACCATGAAAATATACTTGCCTGGCCTCAGCACAGTGCCTCTGTGACAAAAGAGATGATGCTGCCCATCAAAAATGACGCTAGGAAATGGGAAAACTGAGATTGTAAAGCTGCCTTTATAGCCACCCTGTTGGCACCATGTGCAATGTTTTTGGTTTCTCTGTTCTTTCAGTATTAGAATCAAAAAGCTGGGGCTTTCATTAATATAAATCATTGTGTTGATCCTGTGTAATGAGCTGATTTTGCATTTCACGAGGCTGATGGCCAGCAAAGGCCTCCATTCCCTAAGGGGAGGAACAGCTCCTTTTGCCCACAAAAAGTTATCTCAGCAGCTTTAAAGCAACACACAGAACTTTGTCTCAAGCATTGTGGTCCTAAGTAATCTCTTAAGGGAGACAAGAAAAAAGGCAGAAAACAAACAAAAAAACTCCAATAAAAATATCTATTCTTTAAATGTCTGTGTCTCGCTCTGTATGAAGCTGGCAACCCCAGCACTGGTTGTGTTCTTTTATGATGTCTTTGGAAGTGTTTAGAAAGACACTTTAAAGAATTCACACTAGGCTTTTGGGGAATTCTTTTAACCCAAGTTGGGTGTATTAATTTGAATACAATGCCATTTCCTGTGCAGTACCTGTTGTGGGATCCTTTTTCCCCCAAACCCTTAACAGTCTTGTGTGCTCAGTGATGTTCACTCTTCATCATCTTCTGCAGAATTACAGAAGACTCTGCAGTGACAACATTTGAAGCGTTAAAGGCTCGTGTCCGTGAGTTAGAAAGGCAGCTTTCCCGTGGGGACCGCTATAAATGTCTCATTTGCATGGTGAGTAGCACTCCACTTGTGGTAATGAATCAG